>NC_090725.1:168784369-168991869 GCF_036898095.1 Palaemon carinicauda
AACCAGAAAGAAGAAAAGGAATAAAGGTAAGAAAGAATCTAAACAGAAAGAAAAGAAATGAAATCAATATAGATGTCAAAAATGCACTTGAGGATATATATGATCAATAGAAGAGAAGGTAATAGTTTACAACACCACGCTCTCCATTTACTCCAAAATAATGCAGTCCTGCAGTTTTCATCTTCTTGCACAGTAATTAGGTGGTTATTTAAACTCTGGGAAAGCAATAATTAGCAAGATATGTTGAGGAAGGGGGAAGGGGTTATAAAAAGAAAATAACTCTGTTTCCTCACTAAATGACTCGGAACTGACATGTCAACACAGTCAACCAAACAGAATTCGTGATGCCAGCGTACATAAACAGAAGTCCGTGATGCCAGCGTACATTTGATATACTGTGTATTCAAAATATGCTTAGTTAAAAATGGACTTATTGTTCATCGTAGACCTACGATGTAAGTCCGTCTAGAAAGGGGTTATTTTTTTAAAGGTTTAGATTTTATTAATAGCAATATTTTCGGTTTGAGGATACTGTAGTGTTGCATAAATTGCATAACAACCACAATTAAACGAATTCATAATTTCACCGCCGAGGTACAATCTCCATCCCATTCTCTCTTTAGTGTTTGGCAGTAGAATGCTCGTTTTAACCAGGACCCACTCTACGCGAGTATAGCTTTAACCGAACCGCTATTCTTATCATGAGTTAATTTTATCAATTCCACGTTTTTAGTAGATTCTGGTATTCAAAGTAAGTTTATAATAACATGTTTTTTTTTATTTTTCTTAGTGTAATTTGTCTCAATTTGTGTTGAAATATGTGAAAAGTAACAAAATTATGCAGCGTGTATCCGAAAACAAGCTCCTGTTCTTGACTTCGGCGGGTGTTGTTATTAAATTTACATTTACCATCACAATGCTTTATAATATATCTATTTATTTAACATTAGTTATTGACAGAACCTATATCTAAGGGAGAAATTTGAATTAGTAAATAAGTTTTGATTCACATTACTTGGTAATCATTTGAAAACAATGATAGTATTCGGACAAAAATACTTCCGACCAATCAGCTATTAGGAAATTTTCCGAGCTCAAGGGGCACTACTGCGAGTCGGTGCAATATGTGTCGGGAATTTTTCTCCGACATTATTGAAAACTGTAATGATTCTAGGCCCGATGGAATAGGCCGATGATAAGACCTTGAAGAGGTTCGCTTTCTAAAACAATTCAGGAGGGTTTCAATAAAATATGATCACAAACTTTGGTTTATTACAAAAATAATCATTTTAAAACACAATAACAAATCACGCTAATACAATCTGAAGGACATCACGGGCGGTTAGCCAATGTGTGCTTAGAAACATCACGCAAAATAAAAGTTAGGTCTTCAACCTTACTGCACACGCAGTTACTCAACATTGACAAGAAATTCAAATACAGGCTCTCATGATCTTAGAACACAGTAACCCTTAGGGGGTTTGCAACATGTGCTCGTAAAACTCTAAGTCCACGGTTGAACTAAACAAGGCGAAATTACAACATTACAATGATAACTCTATGGTAAATGACATACCGGTGCCTGCAGTCATCATTTGAGGCATTAATCAAATCCCTAATCCCAGGGATGACAAATTTACAGACAGATAAAAATGTACATAATTCATACTGACAAAGGAACCGACCTGGTATCGCGGTAGATAAGAGGCAGAGGCAGAGAGACACGCTACAACTCCATAGACAGTACTTACTTCGATCGGGGTTTAGGCAGGAATGCTGGGCATCGCTCAGCATAGCTCAAAGGAAAGCTACTGTCTCCTGCGCTAAGTAAAGGGTCCTTGTAAAATGTGCGGGAACTCTCACTTTATTTAATCAACAAGGGGGTTTAATTGAGTTTCTTTATAGAATACAAGAAAGAAAAACAGTCAAAGTCTTACGTTAGATCAAAGGATAAACTCAATACATCGGCTGAAGGCTGTAATTTGCCAGAATCTAACAAACTAGCGAGTCCTTGGCTCTAAACATATACATCGATAATTTTGCCTGCATGAATGAATACAATATAATTTTCGTAAAATGTAAATAATAAAGACTTTGTTTCTCTGACACCCGCTCCTTCCCCGCCAGGTGGTGGAAATTTACGCCACAATACTGTCACGTATTGGACAGCGCTCATTCATAGAAATGCTCGCCAGATCTTCCAGTCTTGCCCCGATTTAACGCAACGTTTGTGAAGTTAAATGGCGGGGATTTCGAATGATCAGTTCGAAATTCCCGACATACTCCACACCCGAAATAAAGGGGCGGTGAAACGTCGGACAATTAGGCAAGACCGAACTCGGGGGGGGAGTAACCACTCCAAAACTCGGTTAGGCTCGTTGCGTAGCGCTCCACAACGACTCTAACGGAGTACACACACATTTTACATCAAGAGAAATAATATTACCCCGGGACAATCAATTCTTACAAGTATATACACATAATGGCAATAATATATATAAATGTACCCAGGCATATAATGCATACATGAATCAATCAATAGAAAGGCAATAGGCCTGCAATAATATCTCAATAAGCAATGTATACATGCACAATCATAAATCGAATAATCATATATATATACAATCATAAGGCAATCTGTCCTTACTCAATCAATCAATGGAAATACCACTTCCAAACAGCCACACACCTTGGCAATTACTCTAGGGGAAGGGGGGGGGCTGGTTCTGTACAATGCTAGACTTGTATATACGAGAGAGGCCCTCCCATTCCCGTACTCTATACCCGACGCACTTCCAACCTCTGTGGATTAAAACTCACCTACACTTACTTCTTTCCACCTTCCCTACCTACCAGAAGGAGGGATACTCCCATTTTCTTTTACTGTTTGCAGCTATGACTTATATATCTTCATTTTCAACTAATCATTTCATTAGCTCTTGCTGCTTCGCAGCAGCCTTTCTCAATGGGCGTGCGGAACGTCCTTGTCCGCCCGACGTCTCTGATTCTTCGGCAATGGCACTCAACCTTTCAAGGTTACGCCTTTCACTACTCTCACTTACCGTATTTGTATCGCTACTTTCGTTACCATCCTTACCTCTACTATCTTCGTCACTACCTAAGACCTCTGTGGCTTGTTGTCGAGATGTCGTAGCCTGAACTATCTCCTGGTTGTCCCCAGATGTCACAACGTTCCCTGGCAGTCCTGCTGTCAAACTATACGCACCCTTGTCTTCGACGTCGCCGTTGCCATCGTCTTCTCTTCTCCAACACCATCATCGTCATCAGAGGGGGCAATCTCCAAGGGAACCAGGTGGCTGACAGCTCGCAGGGACTCGACATCCTCGAACAACACCTTGGCCGAACGCACGACTCCGTCGTCGTCAGGATATGTCTCCACGACACATCCAAGGGGCCATGTAGCCCTTTTCTGGTTGTCTTGCTTGACCAGCACGATGTCTCTGGGGTGCAGCTTGGAAGGTTCCCCAGCTCGACAGTCATGTCTGGCCCTCAGGGCACTTAAATACTCTTTCCTCCACCTCTCCCGGAAGGCTTTCAGAGTGTCTGTCAACTTCAAATACCGATCACGGAGCCTTCGGGAGGTGAAGGTCGCACTGAGGTCGTCGTCTGGCAAGATCGGTGCCATTAGGTTTACAATGTTTCCTCGCACTAAATTGGAGGGGGTGAGGACCTCATCTTCGCACTTGTCGCCGCTGTACATTAGAGGCCTGTTATTAACTACTGCCTCCGCTTCTTTCACTAACGTTAGGACGTGGGCCTCCGGCAGATACTTCTTCCCGAGGGCTATCTGGAGGGTACGTTTTGTCACTCCGATTAGGCGCTCGAAAAAACCAACTTTTCAAGGCGCACGGGGCGTCTGAAAACGCCATTCGATTCCAGTTTTCCTCAGGAACTGCTGGACTTCATCCTCTTCATAAAGTCCCTGAAGGAGGTTGCTGGCAGTCTTGAACGTTTGATGATTATCAGATGTGATGAAAGACGGGGCGCCGTGGGTATCACAAAAACAACGCAAGGCCAAAATAGATTCCTTCGCTTCCAGGGAGGGGCAGAAATTGAGGTACACGGCCCTGCTGGCCATGCATGTTACGATCAGTATGTAGCCTGGCCGCGTTTCGGTCTGTATGGCCGCTGTGTGGTCCACTCCGACTGCGGTAAATGGCTTCGTCACGCTGATCCTTTCCTTCGGTAGGGGGGATGGTGGTGACTGTCTCAACAGTGGCTGTAAGGCTAGCACGCATTCTGGACACTGCCGTACAATTTGCCTTGCAATGGAACGTAGGCCTGGCGACCAGCATTTCTGTCGAAAGATACCCATTAGTGTATTCACACTACAATGTAAATGCAAACAAGGCAAATATCTTAGATAAGCCCTAACTAAGCGTCCCTTAGCTGGCAAAAGAATCAAATGTTTCATTTTCTCTACTTGGGACACACGTCCCCTAGTGCAAATCAACTTATTATCTAACACTAAATTTAATGGTCTGACAAAATTAATGACTTCACGAGGGGATCTGACCTCACCCTCCAAGTAAGCATAGACTGTAGGCAAATAATATTTTTGCTCTAATTGGACAACAATTCTAAACGGGTCCCGTTTTAATTTGGCAAATCTCAATATTAGCCTAGTAACTCTCATTAAGAATTGGAACTCTACTTCCCTCTGTAGAAGTTCCCATATCTGTCCTGGGGGAACAGGTCTTATTTCTTCCCTTAATTCTTGCACCGCCACTACTACGGTTCTCACACTGGTTGGATCATCCTCTTTGTAGGGAACAGGCTCTCCCGTGTTCAGAAACTCTGGACCCTTCTACCAAAGAGGGTTCTGTAGCAGTTGTTGCGTTGTTGCTCCTCTGGACAGGACATCGGCAGGATTTTGTTTACTCGGGACATAGCTGAGACTGAAATCGCAAACCTGACAAAGAAAAATAATCTCCGCCACTCTGTTAGATGTAAATGCATTTTTACTGTCTTTGGCATTGGGAAATGCTACCCATGCCATCGTGACCTTACTGTTGGTCCACATGACTATCTCTCGTGGCTCTATCAGCCCTTTAAGTGTCTTAGCTAATCTGCAGCCTAACAATAACGGATTTTGAGCGAAGCGAAAAATCTATTTTTGGGTGAGATGGCCATGTCGTCCTGATGGAAGTTCCTAAATGGTAGCTTCCTTGGGTATATATAACTACGGCGATATTCCCAGAGAATTTACCTCAAGGTACCCAGAATTCTAACTCCTGGAGCGAATATCCCTAATAAAAGAACCAGGGATATCGCGAAATATCAGAGGACGTATTCTTGACACGCCACATGGCAATCTGCACCCCGAACAGAGTTAACACTTCGAAGGGGTCAATTGGCAAGAAAACGAAAACGAGAAAGAAAAGGGAGAGCCGCTCGCAAGGTATCTCTCCTCTCCCGTTTCGTAAGCGTGCATTGCGCCGCTCACGACGCCATCTGTATTCCTTGTAGCGATACACGAGGTGCTACAGATACTGTATGTAGGGAGGGGACCTACAGCCCTTTGAAAGAAAGGGAAGGGCGGGTCCATCAGGACGACATGGCCATCTCACCCAAAAATAGATTTTTCGCTTCGCTCAAAATCCGTTTTTTGGGCTCAAGCCATGTCGTCCTGATGGAAGTATACCAGAGCATTACTGTATCTGTGGAGTCTCAAAACGTGCCGTACTCCCCGAAGGTATTTCCCGGCCAACTAGACCTAGAGAACTAAGATGTTACCGTCATACATCTTTTCAACTAACCATAAACCATGTTAGTGCTTCCTGCCCCCTACAGGGAAGAGTCCTACTAGACTCTGGAAAAGTCTCGAAGAGTACATATACCTATGTATGAATAACAGACAAGCCAATATAGTGGTCTCACCCTATATCATGTAAAGCATAGTTTGTAAAGAACCACAGAGTCAATATGAAATATCGACCAGTTCTCCGTTCAATACTGGATTGGACAAAGGTTTATATCCGAGTAGGAGGAAAACTTGCATATCCGCCACCGTCCCCTTAGGGCATGGAGTCCTCCCGCCAAGGGAAAGCATAAACCAATGCAAAAAATGCTTGCATAAAGGAACAATCTATTAGAATTATCCCAGATAAATATACATAGTACATAATGCTAAATTATTTCAAATAAATTGACACAGGTGAAGGAGACGCAAGGTTCACAAGAACTAGTTTATTGACAAACAATAAATAAAACAGGTTAAACAACAATTATATATATGTATATATATATAAGAGGAGGATAACCAATAAATAAGCATAAGCATGATAGTAAACAGAAACTTGTTTATCTGAAAGAAAAACATTAGCGCCACTTTTAACATACCGAGGTATCAAAATTATAAAAGTCTGTATTACTAATCAGTTACATTAGCGTTGGAAACGCTCGGCACACATGTCTGCACTTATGCTAGGTTCACCTTTGAAAGTGGAACAGTCAACGTGGGCAACCCAGTGCCCTCACACTTAGTTTGTAGAACAGTTCGTAACTACACCCTCACCCCGGAAGTAATCGTCCCAATTAAATCCACTGTTCCTCGCAGAGTTAAACAGCAGGGTTAACGACACAACCCACTGCTACCACAGACCTCTTTAGTTGCTCCACTTGCTTCGCATAGTGACGAAAGAACACTCTGGAAGACTTCCAGCCAGTGTATGAACGAAGATGTTCAAAATCCATACAATTAAAGAAATTTAAGGATGAGGCAACTTTCCTCGGATCGTGACCTGCGGGTGTACTGTCTGGATCCGCTCTGCGAATAAAATATGTGATTTTCGCCCTAAGTTGTTTCAGTGATAAATTTGAGCCTGATGTTTCTCCCCTGAATAGTTGACCCCCCCTGAAGTCTGAAGTTCTACGAAGATAGACCTTTAGGCATTCCACTGGACATAGAGATGCATCTTCTTTCAGAGGGCAGATTCTCCAGGGACCCCACCTGTTGGTGGGTAACTCGTTCTTGGCGAGAAACGTAGGATCCGGAAACAGGTTCAGCTCTCCCCCTTCCAAGAACTGAACACGACCCTCCTCTCTCGAGAGGGCTACAATTTCAATAACCCTGGCCCCCGACGCGAGTGCAAATAGGAAAATAACTTTTTGGGTCAAATCCTTTAACGCACACTCCTCATTGTTCAACAGTGAAGCGAAATGAAGAACTTTATCTAAAGACCATGAAATGGGCTTTGGAGGTGCTGAAGGTCTGAGCCTAGCACAGGCTTTCGGAATTTTATTAAAAATCTCGTTAGCGAGGTCGACCTGGAAGGCATATAAAATGGGTCTTGTCAACACAGATTTACACGTTGAAATTGTGTTAGCTGCTAACCATTGACCATGGAGGTGGATGAAGAAAGATAAGCAGAAGTCCGTCGAGATCTTTTGCGGATTCTTCGCCTTGACAAAGGCCACCCATTTCCTCCAAGATGACTCATATTGCCTTCTAGTAGATTTGCACTTATATTCCTCTAGGAAGTCTATACTGTCTTTCGAAATCCCGAAACGTTTTCTCACCGCTAGGGAGAGAAAATCATGAGCTGCAGGGTCCGGGTTTTCTGTGATGAAGCGCAGACAGTCGACTTCTGGACTCGCTGGGTCAGAACTGGATCTGGTAATGGCAGAAATTTCAGCCGTAGTTCCAATGCCAGAGGGAACCACACGCTGTTCGGCCACTTGTGAGCCACTATTGCCGCTACTCCCTTGAAAGATCTCAGTTTGTTGAGGACCCTCAACAGAAGGTTATGAGGAGGGAACAGATAAATCCTGGACCATCTGTTCCAGTCGAGGGACATCGCGTCCACTGCTTCCGCCAAGGGGTCCTCGTACGGGGACACGTACAGGGGTAACTTCTTGTTGTCTTTCATCGCAAAGAGGTCTATCTGCAGTTCTGGGACTTGACTCAAGATGAAGGAGAACGATCCTGCGTCTAGGGACCATTCCGACTCTATCGGTGTGAACCTGGATAGAGCATCTGCTGTCACATTGCGGACTCCTTGAAGGTGAACTGCCGACAGGTACCACTTCTTCTTTTCCGCCAGTCGAAAGATGGCCAACATCACCTGGTTGAGTGGTGGTGACCTCGATCCTTGTCGATTCAAGCATCTCACAATCACCTCGCTGTCCAGCACCAACCTTATGTGGATCGAGCGACGCGGGGAGACTTTCTTCAAGGTAAGGAGTACTGCCATAGCCTCCAGAAAGATTATGTGAAATGTCTTGAATAGATTGAACCAAGTCCCTTGGGCCTTCTTCCGATGAGAATGACCTCCCCACCCCTCCTTCGAGGCGTCTGTGTGAATAGTCAACGAGGGGGGAGGAGGCTGAAGAAGTACCGACTTCTTTAGTTGCCTGACTTGGGACCAAGGCCTGAGAAGCGTACGTAGACGAAGCGGAACTGGTCTTATCAGATCTCTTCGCGCATTTGATGCATAACTTCTCCAAACTCCGGTTGCATCCTTTAGCTGTGCTCTTAGCACCGGGTCTGTTACCGAAGCAAACTGGAGAGAACCCAGCACTCTCTCCTGTTCGCGTCTTGATATCCTTTCGGAATCCAGAAGTCTCTTGACAGAACCAGCTATCTCCTTCCTCTTCTTCGCCGGGATGGAGAATCGGTGTGACACTAGGTCCCAGTGGATTCCCAACCACTGGAACTTTTGAGATGGAGAAAGTCGAGATTTTTTTCTGTTGATCTTGAAGCCTAGATACTCTAGGAACTGGATCACCTGTAGGGAAGCTTGCAAACATTCTGTCTTGGATGCTGCCCACACCAGCCAGTCGTCCAGGTAGGCTACCACCTGGATTCCCTTTAGGCGTAATTGTTTGAGAGCTATGCTCGCAAGCTTCGTGAAGATCTTGGGGCTATGTTTAGCCTGAATGGCATGGCTCTGAAGGTGTAGAGTCTTCGATGTAGCTTGAACCCTAGCGATTGATTGGAATGTGCCAATAGGCGTCTGACAAATCTATGGAGACGGTAAATGCCCTCTTGGGCAGTAAGGTCCTTATGTGTTGCAGTGTTAGCATCTTGAACTTGCAGTTCACTATGAACTTGTTGAGTGGCGACAAGTCCAGAATGACTCTGAGTTTTTCTGAGTCCTTCTTGGGAACACAAAACAGCCTCCCTTGGAATTTGATGGACTTTACCCTTCGGATCACTTTTTTCTCCAACAGTTCTTGAATGTACTCCTCCAGAACGGGGGTGGAGTGTTGGAAAAATTGAGGGCACAGGGGTGGAGTGCTGTACCAGCTCCAACCTAGTCCATTCTTGAGTAGGCTGTGAGCCCAGGGATCGAAGGTCCACCGATCCCGAAAATTCTGAAGTCTCCCTCCTACCGGTATCATCTGACTTTGACTGCTGTCCTGAGGTCTTGCCTCCCTGACTGCGACCACCCCTGACTCCCCTCCCCCTTGAGGGGCGTCTAGACGAGCCTCTGGCTGCTCCTCTAGGCTTCGCTCGAAAGGTAGTTGACTGCCCTTCGAACGCTGGGTTAAATGCCGGAGACTGCGTCGACACGGCTTGGGGTACCCACTGGTACGTGGTCGGGGTTTGTGCCACCATCTGGGGCACTGTAGGCATAGGCAATTGCTGTTGCTGCTGCTGTCTGAATGGCTTGGCTGGCCGAGAGGGTAGCCTAGTCTTCTTAGTCTTCCTCTTTGGTTGGGGAACCCTCATCCGGGGAAGACTTTCTCTTGAGAGATAGGCCCCACTTCTGGAGAAGGTTCCTATTCTCCGTGGCGGCCTTATCTACAACCTCCTTGACCGCTTCACTAGGGAAGAGGTCTTTGCCCCAAATGTTGGAGGAGATTAGCTTCCTTGGCTCGTGCCTCACCGCAGCCGAGGCGAACACGAACTCCCTACAAGTCCTCCTAGCTTTGACGAAGCTGTAAAGGTCCTTCGTCACTGTGACTAGGTGTGTCTTAGCCACTACCATGAACATCTCGTGAACCTTGGGGTCACTTGCCATTGTCTCAAGAGTCGTTTGATGACACATTGAGGCAGCCAGTCTTTCTTTTGTCTCAAGCTCCCTTCGCAAAAGAAAGTCAGACAGCTTGGGGAGGTTCTCACCGAACTGACGTCCGGCAATGTCAGCCTCCAACTTCCCGACTGAAAAGGTAAGATGGACGTCCTTCCAATCCTTGTGGTCCTTGGGTAGGGCCAAAGACAAAGGTTTACACTCCTCCAAGGAGGGGCATGGCTTACCTACCTCGACTGCTTTCAGCACAGCCGTAAACCCTTTCTGCATAAAGGGGAAGGCTCTAGAAGGAGAGGACACAAAGGAAGGGTGCTTCTTACTCAAAGCAGGTACCTTTGAGTTTGTGAAGCCCCTCTCTTTCATCGAGCTTGACAGTAAAGCTTGAGCCTTAGCGTGGTCCAAAACTATGACCTCCTTCGGCTCTGTTTCTTCCTTTGAGGCTGGTTCCTTCCTCAGACGGACATAACAGTCCGGATACGACCCCTTGCTGGGCCAGAATTCCACCTCCTCAAGGGGGACTGAGCCCAACTTCTCCGAAATGACGATCTTTCCCGTCGTCATCGGCATGTGCTCAGCATACTTCCAAGGGTTAGCATCTGAGCACAAGGGAAGGTCTTTCACGCTGAGCTTCTTCTGGGGCCCACGTGATGCTGCAAGTCTCCGCATCTCCAGCTCCATTGCAGCCGCCTTCTCATTATTCTCCCTCTGCATCTGTTGGATCATTCCAACGATGGAGGAAAGGGTCTTTCCCAGCTCTTCTGGGAGAGAGGACGATGTTGAGGGAATAGGTTCAGGGGCCTGAACCGGAGTAGCCAACACCTAGTCGATCTCTTCCTCTTCATTGTCTGGAGCCTGCTCTTCATCCTGGTCTTCTGCCAGAAGGTCATCTTCCAGACGCTCGGACGCCTCCAACATCCTGTCATCCAATTGGATGTCCTGCAGGGCATCCGCGACTTCAGCATCCACCGGGATCTGAACCACTGGTATCTCCACTTGAGACTGGGGAATCACTGCCTCAGCTGACGCCCTGGGGAAAAGGTAAGCCCTCATCTTCTCACTTGGAAGATAGGGCCCAGAAGTGTTCTTCTGAAAACCCCTTACCCAGGTACGAAGCTTCTCCCTTGCTGCGTCCCTTGACTCCGCCGTCTTAGGGGAATCAAAAGCCTCAGCAATCAGGTTTGTGCACACGGTACATACCTGCGGGTCCCAATACTGGAGATCACCTTTGGAGACTGCGCATGCTGCGTGCCTCCTACACAAATCATGTCCGCAGAAGTTCTTGCTGCGGACGTTGCAGAAAACGCTTCCACACTTTGGATGGTCCTCCTGTAAAGAGAAGAAAATTCCATGAGTATCAAGTGAACTACGTATCACTGGATATACATAGCTTAGCATAACTAAACCAGAAAGGAAAGACACACACTTGTGTTTCCCGCACAGTCAATTGCTGCAACCCTCCAGATAATAAAATCGTATGGTTAATCTATCCTAGAGCAACCAATGAATAATTTCCAGAGGAAACAGGTGTAGCTCACACCTAAAAGATGATTTTAAAATGCCGGATAGTAGACGAGAAAGAACTCACTTTCTTTATCTGTAAGGTTACACCAAAGGGCTGTGCAAGATAACACAAAAGTGTTAGAAAAACTTAGTGTTGTAACAAATACTATACTATAGTTTTCTCCCTACAGTATATACTATACTGAAAAATACTGGCTACAGTATAGAAGGTAATGTGCCGGCCGGCACGTGTCGGCCGGCACACATCTTAACTAGTTCTAAAGTATACTACTTAAGAGCTATAAGGTGGCAGAACGCTGGTTCAAATGCATGTGCCGGCCGGCAACTACACAAGATAGCACCCGGCTGCCGGCCACCAATCGTAGCAACCAGCAGACAATGGTGTGATATATAGCCGGCCAGCAAAGGTATACAACCAATGCCGGCCAGCAGCAAAAGAACCAGAGAACTCCGACTGCCCGGCTGCCGGCCACTCAGGCCGGCAGCCGGCTAGGGTACAACTCTAGAAGAAAACAGAATGGATGCCGGGATAAGAGACTGTACTACCTCATAACCCGGCAACCCGAAAGAGTGCACATAAGGAAGGGGAGAATATAACTTCAGGCTTCCTGACCAATGCCATCTGGCTCTACAGACAAACATGGATGAGAGACCAAGGGAGGTCCGGGCAGCACTCAAAGCAGAAGACCCTTGCCGGCCGGCAGCACTGCCGGCCGGCAAGGGACTGAGTCAACCCCACATCCTAACCTATGCTAGGTACAGATGTAGAATGACGGACAGGAATGCAATGGCTAGGCCATTACAAAGGAAAGAGGGGGAAAGGGAGAAGAGGGTCCTGCCAACCTTGCTCTAGAAATGAATCACCCACAGCCAAGAAAACTCATCTTAGCCTAGGGGAGATCCGAGGAGGGAGGCCAGCAATACTTGCCAACCCCCACGGAACCAAAGCAAGGAAGGCGTTGCTATTCACAGAAAAAAGGATCTTATCCTCTACACCGAGAACAGCAACACTGGACTAGTCTGCTAGATCACAAGAAGAAGGAATCATCTCGTACAGAAACCTTCGAAAGTGAACTAAGGAGGCTAAGCCTCCTATGTCTGTTGTCAGTCTAGCAAGGGAATCTCAACCACAAGCTAGACATAAACAGACTCAGACTAAGAACTCTGATGTCCTGCCCCCTCCCTGAAGCCAGACTTACTGGAAACAGGAAGGAACAGAAACACCCTAATATAGTTGTATCTAAAGTCAATTCAGATAAACCACTAGGATTAAGCCCAAAGCTTAAACAGAGGGAAAGGGATTGCACACCTTCTCCGAAGAGAAGAGAGCAACCGGGGAGTGTGAGAAAGTATACTAAGGCCCCATAGACAACTTAGCCTAGGCGCAAAGAGAATCGATTACCTAAATCACCGAAACTCACTCGTATATTATCTTGGAAGAAAATCAACATAATCTTAAATGTATAAAACTGCCTAAAGCTTCAATAAAATTTTAAAACACTCGGAAATCTGAATATCATGCAGGAAAGTACTAGGGCCAAACGATTAGGCTACAAGGTCTAGCGTAGGCCAGAATCGGCGAATCCTTCGCCAAAACAAAAATACTAAAAGCATCATATAAAGAAATCCTATGTAACGCTAAACAGCTAAAATTATTAAAGCGAAACAGCCGGGAACATCGCTCTGGCTAACTAAATAACTCATGCCTAGCGAGCGACAGCGTCCAGGACGCCTCCGGTAGGCATCAGCTCTTGTAACAACGATATCACTATCAATCACTTTTAAAATTATCAAGAGCTTACATTTATACATAAAAGAAAAAATACTCTACTTATCAGAAGAAGAAGAAGTTCGAGAAAGCATTATGAGTTGATTAAATCCAAGAATTGCGAGAAACACAGGGAAAAAACACCGAGTTGTTGAGCTACGCAAAAAGGAATACAGATGGCGCCGTGAGCGGCGCAATGCACGCTTACGAAACGGGAGAGGAGAGATACCTTGCGAGCGGCTCTCCCTTTTCTTTCTCGTTTTCGTTTTCTTGCCAATTGACCCCTTCGAAGTGTTAACTCTGTTCGGGGTGCAGATTGCCATGTGGCGTGTCAAGAATACGTCATCTGATATTTCGCGATATCCCTGGTTCTTTTATTAGGGATATTCGCTCCAGGAGTTAGAATTCTGGGTACCTTAAGGTAAATTCTCTGGGAATATCGCCGTAGTTATATATACCCAAGGAAGCTACCCTTTAGGAACTTCCATCAGGACAACATGGCTTGAGCCCAAAAATGCTAATAGTTCTAGCTTGGGGATTGTCAACTTGTTCATTCCCTTGGGAGTGATTCTCATCTTACTAGTGAGTAGTCTTACTTGATTGCAATTGTCCTTAATATATGCTACTGCACCGTATGCCTTGCTGCTGGCATCGGTGAATACATGGAGCTCTAAATTTTTCTTGGCTACCGCTCTTGGAAATGTGATATTACTTACCGCTTTCAATTCACTCAACAACTCACTTTCTTCTCTAGTTTTCTCTTTCCCTAACACATTATCCTCCCATAGTTGCTGGAGGAAAAGCTTTCCTCGAACAAACAATGGGCTTATCAAGCCTAGAGGATCATAAATGGAGACTAACAGGGAAAGTACCCTACACTTCATAGGTACCCATCCCTCCCCCAATTCACTGATTCTCTTACTCTCTTTCACGCACAATCGAATGACGTCTCGGGCCCATTGCAGCCCAAGTACGTTCACATTCACCAGCTCACTCCACTGCTTTTCGCTATCGAAGGCTAAGTTATTGGACGCCCACCCTTCGAAAGGCATACCAGCCCTTTCTAAGATCTTGTTGACAGATTCATGCTCCTGCCTCATGCTCTTTACATTCTCGAAAGTACTGAGATAATTATCTACGTAAAATGACCTTGCCAAATCTGGCCTACCTTCCCTTTCAAAATGACAATTCAAAAGTTGTTGCAACAAAAACGGACTCACCGTGATGCCGAACACCACGACTCTATAGGCGAAGGTGAGCGCTCGACCTGCTACCTCACGCCACAGAAATCGTGTGTATTCGGCATCACGGGCATCTAACAATACACGGTGGAAGGCCTTGCTGATGTCAGCTAGCATGGCATATTCGTTCAATCTGAACTTTATAAGCAAATGATATGCTAATTCTACTAGATTGGGGCCAGGTAAAAGGCATTCATTCAACGATTTATGACCTTTAGATTTTGCTGAGGCATTAAACACGATTCTGAGGGGGGTCGTGCGGCTATCTTTCTTAATGCCGAAATGTGGCATATAATACCCTTCAATCTTGGGTTCCTTTACTTCTGATATAAAGCCTGCTTCTAGATACTTATTTATCACTCCCTGATACTGATCAAAATATTCCCTGTCCTTCCTAAATTTAGTTTGCAACGATTCTAACTGCGCTACAGCATTTCGATAGTTCGTATCTGGCCTAGCATCCGACACGAATGGTAGGCTAACCTGATATCCCTCAGGCTTCTTTACGACACTGTGCGATACCTTTCGCATGGCTTCTGCTTCGTGGACAGTATATTGCTCTGATGGGGCGATGCCAACGCGGTGCAAACGCCACCACTCATCTACGTCAAACTGGTTTGGTTCACTCGCAATTCTACAGACTCTGAGCGTTTTCACATGTTCGATCTTTTGGCCCTCTAACAGCCACTGCGGCACTTTCCCATATGGCAATATGCCATTATGGGTCAGGAAAAGACTTATCCCATCAACTTTCTCAATGCCTATGATGAAGTAGCTAAAATAATCGGCCCCTACTAAAATGTGCACATTTTTCAACTTATCGGACTTATTCTCTGGATCGGCCAACGTGACTCCCTTACTCAACAGATGCTGTCTATCTCGTACATAACCGGCGTCATGCATTGGGACGTCAACGTTCTCATGTGCTACCAGCTTCATTCGTACTACTCTTCTTCCTTTCTCGACCCTACAGCTTACCACATCATATTGTCCGCTTATTTCTGCGGAGCCAAATGGAGCTATGTTCAACACTACCTTCCCTATCACTGGCAGGCTTAATTGCCTCGCAATTTTCGCAGAGCTGAAGCTTCTTTGGCTTCCCGTATCAAGAAATAAGCGGACTCACTTACTCCCTTGCTTGTGATTGATTTCGGCCATAGCCGTAGGCAAGATTGTACATGGGAGGTCCACGCTGGACATCTGTGCGATCTTTGCACTTTTGCACTGCTTGGGTTTTACTTTATCTTTAGATGGACGGGGGGCTATTTCGTGCTGTCGAGGCGTCGCATTTACTACGGGGCGGGACGTTGAAGACTGACTACTACTATTACATGGGGCTGAAGTGGAGGGAACTGATTGCAATTGTTTTCTCGGATTATAACCATCACAAATGGCTGTGTTGTGGTTACCACTACAATTCTTACAAGAGTTAGGGACAGGACACTTATCACTTCGGTGACCAGAATTAATGCAATTAAAACATAGGCCCTTTCTTAGCAAAATGCGACGTCTGGCAGCCACGTCAGTTACTCGGCGGCATCTGTGAGGAGGGTGCCGTTCGTTACAAAAAGGACAAGAATTATTCAGAACTGGTTTCGACTTTGCTCTTACACTGACGTCTATTCTCTTGTCAGGTTCATGTTTATCTCCTCGTTGCAAGGCATCGTCCTCGAGCATTCGAATAATGAAATCGATCGCGTTGAAGAATTCGTCTAGTGTATAATCACACTTTCTCAGATGTTCAACTACTTTCCTGTAGAGCTTCCCTTCTGACAATTTTTGATTAATGAGGCTCATAACCATGCCATGGCCTATATCATTACTACTTAGCCTCTTGAGCTGCTCGATTATGATCCTTAATTCAAAACGAAACTTTTTCAGCTCTACAGGATTTAATGAGGGTACAAAGATATTAGCTAACTTTCTATGTAGAATTACGAGCGTTTGATGGACATTACCATATTGTCTGTCTAAGAGATTCAACGCTATCCTATAGTTCGTGGCGGTTACACTTAGGGATTTTACGATCCTAAGCGGATCCCTACCTAAAGTCTCTAATAGATATATAAATTTGGATACGTCATCCAAATCTGCTCTTCGATCCACATGGATCGTGAAGAGCTCTCGATACGAAGCATATTCTTGCACTTCCCCTTCAAACGTGGGGAGAAGCAGCGGTTTTAATTTGGGGAGAGAAACATTCCCTGTCCAATTGACTTTCACTTTATCAATTCGGTTATACAAAAGCGTAGAAGCTCGCATAGCTTCTCCTAACATGTGCCTGATTCGGGCATCTAAACCAGGTTCTAGTTTGACTGATTGTTTCTTATACAGCTCTCTTAGCTGTCTGTCTTCCTCTCGCAATTGCGTGACCAGATTCTGGTACACGGATTCCAAGTAGGTTTCAACTAATGCACGCTGCGTTTCAACTAGTAAGTCCGCTATGAGGCCCATCGATGCCTCGATGTGTACAATCATAGCCACCGCCATTTTGACTGACTCTTAACTCGACTTCTTGCGGATAGGCAACTAGGAAATAACAGAATTTTCTTTATGTTATGAAGATAGGGGGCACAAAAACTAAAAGCGCTCGTGGTCAGTCGCACATCGGGTCACTGAGGGCTTTAGTTATTTCATCTCTCCCTCTCTCTCCTATTAGGGCTACCCTAAAGATCACATCTTACTGAATTTCCTTGCAAGCTCTAGAAAGCACTTATCATCCGGTTCGAAGGACCAAATGTCGGGAATTTTTCTCCGACTTATTGAAAACTGTAATGATTCAAGGCCCGATGGAATGGGCCGATGATAAGACCTTGAAGAGGTTCGCTTTCTAAAACAGTTCAGGAGGGTTTCAATAAAATATGATCACAAAATTTGGTTTATTACAAAAATAATCATTTTAGAACACAATAACAAATCACACTAATACAATCTGAAGGACATCACGGGCGGTTAAGCCAATGTGTGCTTAGAAACATCACGCAAAATGAAAGTTAGGTCTTCAACCTTACTGCACACGCAGTTACTCGACATTGACAAGAAATTCAAATACAGGCTCTCATGATCTTAGAACACAGTAACCTTTAGGGGGTTTGCAACATGTGCTCGTAAAACTCTAAGTCCACGGTTGAACTATACAAGGCGAAATTACAACATTACAATGATAACTCTATGGTAAATGACATACCGGTGCCTGCAGACATCATTTGAGGCCTAAATCAAATCCCTAATCCCAGGGATGACAAATTTACAGACGGATAAAAATGTACATAATTCATACTGACAAAGGAACCGACCTGGTATCGCGGTAGATAGGAGGCAGAGGCAGAGAGACACGCTGCAACTCCATAGACAGTACTTACTTCGATCGGGGTTTAGGCAGGAATGCTGGGCATTGTTCAGCATAGCTCAAAGGAAAGCTACTGTCTCCCGCGCTAAGTAAAGGGTCCTTGTAAAATGTGCGGGAACTCTCACTTTATTTAATCAACAAGGGGGTTTAATTGAGTTTCTTTATAGAATACAAGAAAGAAAAACAGTCAAAGTCTTACGTTAGATCAAAGGATAAACTCAATACATCGGCTGAAGGCTGTAATTTGCCAGAATCTAACAAACTAGCGAGTCCTTGGCTCTAAACATATACATCGATAATTTTGCCTGCATGAATGAATACAATATAATTTTCGTAAAATGTAAATAATAAAGACTTTGTTTCTCTGACACCCGCTCCTTCCCCGCCAGGTGGTGGAAATTTACGCCACAATACTGTCACATATTGGACAGCGCTCATTCATAGAAATGCTCGCCAGATCTTCCAGTCTTGCCCCGATTTAACGCAACGTTTGTGAAGTTAAATGGCGGGGATTTCGATTGATCAGTTCGAAATTCCCGACAGTATGTGTCGCTAAAAAAATTACTATTGTTTGGAATGAAGAAAGTCGGATAGAATATAAAAATGAAATAGCATACCAGGAAGATGGCATATGAGTAGTTGGATATATCGCAGACATACTTAGAGAACACTATAATGTTGTAACTGAAATAAAAGAGAAAATAAAACCAATGAAAAACCCAACAATCGCAATAGAAAAAGTAAAGAATTGCCTGGGAAAAAATGAAGAAAAAAAAAAGCACCAGAACCGGATGGCCTCAAACCTGAGCTGTATACAAGGTACTTGGGAAAAACAAAACATGCCTTGAAACCCTACAGAAATGTTACCAAAAAGAGTTGAATGAAAAAGAAAAACCAAATACATGGAAGAAGTCAAGAATAAAAATGATTGAAAAAAAAAGAACAATGGCAAAAGGCCTAAGGCCTATAGCTCTATTAAATATTTAATATAAAATATTTATGACGATGGTAAAAGAGGAAATAGAAAATCAACTAATAACGAATGAGGAAGATGAGTATCAAACAGGATTGACAACAGGAGGCAGAATATAAGAAAGTATCATTTAACTATAGTACTATGTAGAAGAGCTATTGGGAAAAAAAAAAAACTATCGTAGTAACTACTATAGACTTTAGTAAAGCCTTCACTCTGTAAAACGGAAGGTATTGATAGAAGTTTTAAATGAATACAGAATCAACACCAAAATCGTAAGTGCAATTACAAATATCTACAAGAGATACTACATTCGTTGACTTTGGGGAAGGTCTAGACCAAGAAATAGAGGTTACGAGTGGAATAGAAGAGGGTTGCAAAGGATCAACTTTACTTTTAAAGCTAATTAAGTACATAGTCATGAATAAGCTAGAAGAGGAAGGAAAGGATTTTAGAAATCATCTAATAGAGATAGAATCACTATTCTCTGCAGATGATACCTTAGTAATTGCATTGGATAGCCTATATATAACGCAAAGAGCAACATCGAACTTTTAGTAGAAACGTAAAAAAAAAAAAATTGTGAATTATAGATAAATAAATAAAAGAGTAATATTATGATTTACAATCTGAAAGAGAAGCCACATCAAATAGAGGGAATCAAAGTAGTAGAAAGGTTAACATACTTAGGAATTAAACTAGAAAGGAATAGAAACGTAATTAAAACTCAGAAAAGGGCAATGATAGAAAAAGCACAAAAAAATAGCAAAGTTGTCGTATTCAATAACTGAGAAAAGTTGTAGTAGAGTAGGCTACTAATAGGAAAAACATTTTGGAAAAGTATTGGATTACCACCTATTTTGTAGGGCGCAAACATTATAAATCTGACAGAAACTAAAATATTGTGACCACAACGAATAGGGAAGGGGCTATATAGGGAAATATTAGGTGCCACTAAAAGTACAGCTAATACTACTTTAAAGGGGGAGATAGAGTTATCTTCCATAAACGCAAGGGAGATGGATGGGAAGCTACAGTACATAAACGGTACCCTGGATGGGAAAAAAAAATATTGAAAACAATAATCCTGGACATTCAAGAAAAAGAAGGAAGATGGTTAAAAAAAATTACCTATAAAAATTAAATCTTGATATAAGGCAGATAAGAAGAATGACCAATGCAGAAATAAAAGCCGAAACCAGAAAGTGGGACGCTTAAAAATGGAAAGCTTAATTAGAAAATAAAAATACGAATCACCATATCCCAAAATAAAAATGATATTGCTCAAAGGTGCTTATTTTTTTGAGATGACGAGTATAGGAATCCAGATTATGGACTCGGTCTTCTGTCTTACAATCTGGAGATCTTATAGAATGACTATGGTTGCAAAGCAGCGAGGGTTTAGCTGCAGAAGTATCAAAAGTAGTTAAAGAATTGGAAACCTTACGTGAGGAACTCAACTCTGTAAGGCACAGTGAACATTGAAAACCCTCACTGAAGGAACATTGTAATTATGACCACTTGATCTGACTAGGGAAGTCTGGGTAGTGTAAGCAACTGGGCAGGTAAGACAGACTTTCCTCCCAAAAGTGAAGACTCACTGGCCTTCTGAGAATAACAAAGGAATATAAACAAGTGAAGATCTAAGAACTCATCACAAACTTTACAGGTAAGGGAGTATTGGCGTGCCATGTCATTATCTATTCCACAAAAGACAACACGTTAACCACCATGTGAACCACCGGTGGTACATAGTGAATAAGACATAAACGCCACATGTACCACCAGTGGTTCAATTTTTATTTTTTATACTTTTTTCATTTTTATTTAGATAAATTAGTAAAAAGGGTTATAAATACCATAGTCTGCATGCAAATCAAAGTTTATTAATTGAATTTTATAAAAGTGAAAAAAATAAAAGCAATTCTTTTAATTATAATGGAAAAAATAATAGGCATTTTTCATGATAGCACATTCACATAAAAAAATTATGCAAAAGCTCCATATCTGAAACTTTTCAGTATATAGATATATATAGCATTTCATATGCACCAAAGAAACATTAGTACTCCTTTGAATGAAGTCTTTCAAAGCATGATGGGCATAAATGAGGCTTGCCTTCACATTGACCACACACTGTTTTTACTCTTCTTGCTTTGGCTTCCTTCATTCTTACTAAGTAACTCATAGCAACCTCTGCATCTTTTTCTCACATCTCTACATTTTCCATCGTACATACTCCCTATAAGTTTCAGCCAATTATTTTTACAAATAACGAAGATATAGAGGTTTTTAAATGATGACGTCACCCTTACTGTGTCGTCTGCATGACTGAGTTTGACAAAATCGTCTTTGTGTGTTAATTTTGGGTATCTATAGCGATTTTTCATTTATATTTCGAGCTATCGTACGTCTGGCAGAAATAGAAGGCATTGGTAGAGTGTAGATGAACGAAATCTACTCTTACAATAACAGAAGCCAAAGTTGCCAAAGATGTATAGAAGTTATAATGTAGGCTATGCGTTTGTTTACTTGAAGTTCGTATGTACATTGTGTTTCCACAACGCCTTTGGGAACATTATAGCAAGGCAAATGTTACCTAAGGTTGTAAAAAGAACAAATAGTCAATCATTTTTCCAAACAATGAAAATATAGCAGTCTTTAAATGATGACGTCATCCTTATGGCGTCGTCTGTATGACTGAGTTTGACAGGTGCGCAGCTCTCTCTCTCTCTCTCTCTCTCTCTCTCTCTCTCTCTCTCTCTCTCTCTCTCTCTCTCTCTCGAATTATTTACCACTGCTATTTATACAAATACTTTTATTCTCTCTCTCTCTCTCTCTCTCTCTCTCTCTCTCTCTCTCTCTCTCTCTCTCTCTCTCTCTCTCTCTCTCTCGAATTATTTAAAACTCCCATTTATACAAATACTATAATAACAATGTTCAACTCTCTCTCTCTCTCTCTCTCTCTCTCTCTCTCTCTCTCTCTCTCTCTCTCTCTCTCTCTCTCTCTCTCTCTCTCTCTCTCTCTCTCATGTTTCGAAATCTCGTACCTCTGGCAGAAATGAAAGGCATTGGTAGAGGGTAGGTGAATGAAAACTACCAGCTACGAAAAAATTACAGTTTCCAAAGACATATAGAAATTATAATGCATGTGTTTATTTACTTGAAGTTTGTATGTTGATTGTGATTTCACAACGTCCTCTGGAATTCTATAGCAATGCCAATGTTACATAAGGTGATAGAAAGAACTAAAAGTA
Source organism: Palaemon carinicauda (assembly GCF_036898095.1). Taxonomy (NCBI): domain Eukaryota; kingdom Metazoa; phylum Arthropoda; class Malacostraca; order Decapoda; family Palaemonidae; genus Palaemon; species Palaemon carinicauda. Next base: position 168,806,477 of record NC_090725.1, read on the forward strand.
AGTGGAGAACAAGAAAACAGAAGCCAAAGATGCCAAAGATGTGTAGAAGTTATAATGTATGCGTTTGTTTACTTGAAGTTCGTATGTACATTGTGTTTCCACAACACCCTCGGGAACATTATAGCAAGGCCAATGTTACCTAAGGTTGTAGAAAGAACAAATAGTCAATCATTTTTCCAAACAATGAAAATAGTGGTTTCTGTAGATCATGATCTCATGTGAATGTAAATCACTTGTAGGCCTAAATGAGAGAAGTAATCCAAATATCACAGAGAGAGAGATACAAATCACATTATATATATATATATATATATATATATATATATATATATATATATATATATATATATATATATATATATATATATATATATATATATATATATATATATATATAAAAGCTTTGTAAACTAGTTAAAAATTAAAATGGATTGTTATAGCGTGAACCATCGGTGTACAATGAGACTGAGGAATGAACGGCATTTGACAATCATCGCCAATTGAACCATCGGTGACCAATTTATCTATGATCCACCGATGGCGCATTTGGCGTTGGAGAAAGAAAAATGTATACATGTTGCCTTATGAACCACATGTGTCTCAAGCTTTTTACACTCTCTTACCCTTCTCCACTATCTTGCAGATTAAACAACGTGTTCCCCTGTTCGCTGTGACAAACGTACTGAGAAGGATAGGACATTGTAGTTATGGCGGCAGGGAGAAATTGATGAATTTCCTTATGGCGGTTAACGTGTTAATCTCGACTCATTATTAACTTACCTTGTTTTTTTGGCTGTTATGAAAACTAATGCCAGTCGTTCTATTTACAATGTTGTACTTCTCACAATGGTTTTTAAAACCCATTGCTTTCCATGTGTAAAAAACTAACAAATTCAGTAGGGAAGATAGCTTAAAACACAATGAACACTTATCACAATCGGAAAGGAGGATATAGCTCTATTTATTTAAGACACAGTGCTTTCCCTCTGCAAGATTGCTAACAAATCCTGCAGGGAACTCAGTTAAAACTCAAAAAACACATATAAAACTGCTAAATAAAGGGATTTAAGAACACTCCCTACTTATTACCCCCAAACAGCATCTCTTTAGTCAACCAACTTGCAAAACAGGAAATTAAAGTTAGTATACGTATGAGCACCTACATTTACTCTACTTGAACTAGTGGCCAAGCTCGTGAGCGAATGGGACAAATTACCAAGTGAAACATGGTGCAAATGATTGTGTTTAGTTGAAACTTCATTCACCCCAACTATATTTAAGGAAATCATACGAAATACCATGCCATCCACCTATGCAATACAGTTTAATTTAGGAGCACTTACTTAAGCAAGTGGAGGTATATTAGGATCTAGACTACTCACTCGGTCTTCTGCCTCACAATTTAGTCATCTTAAAGAGCGACTAGAATTGTGGCATGCAAGGGTTTAGCAGTAGAAGAATCTAAAGTAGTTAAAGAATTTGAGGTTCTGTGAGAAGCGTTTGAATCTGTAATATAAAGCAAACTTTCAGAACCCTTACCGAATGAAAAACTATTACCACTAGACACAACTTAGGGAGTAGATTGGCAACGGGGTGTGTGGGCGGTACAACCAGAATTACAATTTTAAGAGAGGATTCACTAGCTTCAGGTTCAGATTCATGGTTAAGGCATAACCTTTGCAATGGCGCCTCAAATACTCTAGTTATTTTTTCTTTTTCTCCACATCAAGTTTAATATTTCTTTTTCTTTTCTAAATTTCTCTCACTGAATAAAAATTATCCTATTATCTTCTCTAGGTCTTCCTCCTAGAGTTGTTGAAGCTCAATCATTTCAGCCCTTTCTTTTCTTTATTCCTGGCAAAACAACAAAAAATGGGTCAAATCTTCTTCCTCATATTCATAAAAATTACAGTTTACACTCCCTTTATTAAGTCTGTTTATAATGTTTAGTTTTAACGCATTAGTTCTTGCTCTAAAAATATCACTGAAGCAAAATTTAGGTATTGTCATATATTTCTTTAATTTCTTTCTCCCACTTTCTCTATATTTCTAAGCTCACTTTATGACTTCAACCACTTTCGCTCCACTGGAACCTATGAACAGGTTGCATGTCCAATCCGTGGCTGTGTAAGCGCCTGTGACAGGTACAACCCCCATACATATGCCACGTCACTAGCCATGGCAAAGGATGTCTACAACCTGAGTCTCCCTAGTATGATTCTTTTTTTTTTTTTGTGGGGGGGGAGAACTTGTCTCTAACAACATCAAGTTCAACATCTACTGGGACGACAGATAAGATACAAATTTCACCTTAGTATAGTTTGTATATAATATATAGTGTTTATATTTTTCCCTTAAGTAGTTTTTATTTAGTTGTTAATTTCTTTAATTTTTGCTTTATTTGTTGTAGTCATTCTTTCCTACTTATATTTTGTGAATTCCCGCCAATATTTTATATTTTTTTTCGTAAACCTAATTTTTTCATTTTTTTTTTTTCATAAATAATAATTTTTCTTTCATGTAGTTTCTGTAATATCAAGGTATTCTTTTTATAATAATATTTGCAAATGTTTTATAATGTATATATTTAATCCTTTATTAATTTGAAGATTATTTTAATACATATGCAAAGGTACAATACTTGAATATACTGTGAGGACATAGAATGACAGACAACTGAGTTCTGACTGAATTATTGCCTGAGCAGAAGAACTACATGGATTCATGCGGACGTAAATATAGCACCCCAGGCCAAGGGAGTGAACATCGGCATACTGCATCAGATTTTACTGACGATTGTGTTTTCTTTCATATATATGAATCGTGACATAAAAGTACATAGAGCATAGGCATAAATGATATTACATTAGCGAGAAGGCTAGAGAATTCTGCATTGAATAATATACATAGAAATCTTGAATAAGCAATGGTTATTAAGAAAACATTGTGGAACATGTCTTTACAAGCACTCCCCCAAAGACAATTATTATGAAAAATAATGATTAGAGATTCACAATAGAAATATTTGAGCAGTTTTTTTTTTTTTATCTTGATACCTACGTGGAGGCCGGAGCCAACTCTTTGTTGTTGAAATTTGTTGTTTTGGGGCGGAATTGACTGCCGAATTATTCAGTGCATCATTTGATACAATGCCACCCTCGGCGCGGTACCAGGGGGGCTCAACTGTCAAGTGCGATTGTCAATGACTGCGTCTGGGTGAAGTGGAGCCTTCGGGTGAAAGTCTTGTTCTGAAGAAGCCCTCAAGAGCTCCTGGTAGTTTCTTCTTTGGTTTCTTCCTCGGTCATAAGGAAAGCAGGTTTCAGCCTATCGATTGAGAGCCAGTCTTCACGGCCGTGAACCATGATGCGATAGGCTTTGGCTGAATGGCTGATGATGCGATATCGTCCTCAATATGGTTGAGTTAGGGAAGCACAGTGGGTGTCATTCCTCACAAAGACGTTTTCGCAGGTACCCAGGTTTCAAGTGTTTGGTCCGGTCGTAGAAGGTTTTCAGTCACGATGTAAACTCCCTTGCAATTACCCGCAGTTTTGGGATGGATGTGTTTGGTTAACATCTCACCATAGACTTTTTATGCAGGGAACACTTTGCTGTTTGCTTCTGGAGCAGTCCACAGGCCTAGCAAGACCCAGGGTAGTTTGGACTTCCAATTTGTGTCCATGCAGCGGGCTATCATGGCTACTTTCAGTGAATGATGGGTCTTCTTCACCATGCTGTTGGCTGCAGGATTGTATGCAGTCCAGTCATGTTGTAGAGTGATGTTTCCATCAGACAGGCCAGGAAGGTCTTCAGTTCAGACAGGAAAGCAGGACTGCAGTCGGTGGTGATATCATCGGGAACTCCGAAGTGGCTGATCCCACTTGATTGCAGGGCCTCCCCACAGGCACTGGTTGAAGCTTCTGTCATTGGTATTGGTGTTGCCTCTGGCCATCTGGAGCAGTTGATGATTGTCAGGAGGTATCTGACATCTCCCAACTGTGGCAGAGGTCCAACGATGTCAAAGTGGTTATGCCCGCATTGCCGTCTATGTTATGGAAAATGCCAGGAGATTTTGCTTTTTTGGCAAGCCACACATGTCCTTACTCACTCTTATATGTCCTACTTGATCCTGTACCATACAAACTTCCCTGTCATCAGCCTCGCCATCGTATGTTCCGATGGGTTCAACACTCCATGTTTCACTTCAAATACCTGTTTCCTCCATGAAGCTGGTATCAACAGGTGCAGTCAACCAGTGTGGTAGGCTGTCATTTCAAGGTCAGCGGCCTTTGCTCATGGTAGATATTTGTAATCAACATATAGGTTGCTGAAGTTGATCTCGACCCTTGATAGAGCATTGACCACAGGACTCCTCTTGCCAGGGCATCGTTGCCTCGCTAACCTTGTATCCCCCATTTTCTTGAATGCACGAACTAGTGACTGATGGTCAATCATGATGGTGATGGCGAAACCATCCAGGAGGTATTTTATTTGCCGCATGGATTGGTAAATGGCCAACAGCTCCCTGTCGAACATGCTGTAGCTAGTCTCCGGTGGCTTGAATTTTTGGCTGAAGAACGCAAGCAGTTGAGAAGAACCATTTATGACCCACTCCAACACAGCTCCATAAACAAGATTGGTGGCATTAGTGGTGAGAATCAAGGAAGCTTGTGGATCCTGGTAGACCAGTACAGTGGCCTCAGCGAGGGCTGTTTTTGTCTGTTTAAAGGCTTGTTGTTGTGGGGTCTCCTACTTCAATTTCTTCAGCTTCCCCTTTGGGACTTCAATTAGAGGGGAAGTGATGTTGGTGACCTCTCGTATGAACCAACGGGAGTAGGTTACCATGCCAATGAACTCCTGCAAGGATTTGACTTTTGTTGGTGAAGGAATTCTTTCACAGAGACCACTTTCGAGACCATAAGCTGAACACCAGTAGAGAACTCGTGCCTCAGGAAATCAATCTTCTTGGCACAAAATGTGTACTTGTCAAAACGGACGACCAATCCATTTTCCTGGAGGCGTTTCAGGACCTTTTGGATGTGGTTCATGTCTTCTTCCGGAGATTTGAAGATCAGGATGTCATCCACATAGCAGCTGTAGAGGGGTATGTCCCCTAGGATGCTGTCCATGAGGTGTTGGAAGGTATCTCCAGCAATTCTGAGGCTAAAAGTGGAGTAGGTGAATGTATACGTCCCAAACGGCATGATGATGGCCATCTAAGCAATGTCGTCAGGATGGAAAGAAACTTGAAAATAGAACTTAACAATTGGAGATTTACAATAAAAATATTTGAGCATTTTTTCTTATCCTGATACTTATGTGGAAGCTGGAGCCGACTCATTTTTTTTTTAAATTTGTTGTTGTGGGGTAGAATCGACTGCCGAATTATTCAGTGTATCATGTGACACGATACCTCCCCTGGTGTGGTGCCTGGGGTATTCGACTATCAAGTACGGTTGTAAACGACTGCATCTGGGTGATGTGGAGGCTTCAGGTGAAAATCTTGTTCTGAAGAGGCTCTTGAGGGCACCTACCAGTTTCTTCTTTGGTGATTTCCTCGTCCATCATGAAAGCGGGTTTCAGCCTTTCAATTAATACACAGTCTTCACGGCCATGAACCATGTAGGTTGTAGGTAGTAGGTTGGCCAAGGCATCAGCCACCCATTGAGATACTACATTGGATCCTTATCTCTGGTTACGGTTCATTTTCCCTTTGCCTACACATACACTGAATAGTCTGGCTTATTCTTTAAATATTCTCCTTGGTTCTCATACACCTGACAACACTGAGATTACCAAAAATTCTTCTCTCAAGGGGTTAACTACGGCACTGTAATTGTTCTTCAGTGACCACTTTCCTCTTGGTAAGGGTAGAAGAGGCTCTTTAGCTAGGTAAGCAGCTCTTATAGGAGGACACTCCAAAATCAAACTATCTATCTCTAGTCTTGGGTAGTGCCCATAGCCTCTATACCATGGCCTGCCACTGTCTTGGGTTAGAGTTCTCTCACTTGAGGGTACACTTGGGCACACTATTCTATCTTATTTCTCTTACTCTTGTTTTGTTAAAGCTTTTATAGTTTATATAGGAAATATTTATTTTGATAATGTTACTGTTCCTAAAATATTTTATTTTTCCTTGTTTCCTTTCCTCGCTGTGCTTATTTCCCTGTTGGAGCCCCTGAGCTTATACCATCCTGCTTTTCCAGCTTGGGTTGTAGCTTAGCAAGTAATAATAAGAATGATGTGGGGCCAACGGACTGCTCCAAAGTCCATTTTTATGAAGATATTGGCCCCGTGAAGTTCTCCAGTGAGGTCTTACATGTTTTGCAGGGGTTTATGGTTCAGTATTGTCATGAGGTTCAGGCAGCGATACTCTCCACAGGGCCTTGAAGTACTGCCGCATGTCTTTACCATGGGCTTGATGCCTTCCTGCAGATCCCCATCCGTTCCGTGTCAGCGAACGCAGGTTTAACGTACTGGAGTTTCTTTCGGCGGCAAACATCTGAACTTAGCATGTGTTGACAGCTGCATGGTGGACATGTGGTAGTAGATCCTGTGTTTGGCCTGAGACACATCCATCCTGCATAGTTCCTGCTTGGATACATCTGGAAATTCCTGTAGGAGGAGGCCATATTTGTGGGGCATGAGGGGGCTTACATTAGGTATGCCTGGTTTGGCCACCTCAATCAAAAGTCCATGAAAGGCCAGGGAGTCAGCTTCCATCAAGGGAACCTTAATGTCCGTGATAATGAAGGGTTAGGTGTAGGAGTGGCCCATGATGGAGATTTTTAGGGCCATGGTCCCCATAACAGCAGATGGATTTTTCGGCCATTGGAGCAACTGTGGTACCAGTTGGACTGATTCAGTCCTCTCTCAATGACAGGAACGTTGACTGCATAGCCCTGGTGTCCACCAGCATCCTCCTCCCTGACATGGCATCATGGATGTAGATTCTCTCTGGTTACGATCCTGTATAATTTGCAGTAATAGGTGATCTTTTGGGTGGCCGCCATCCTAGTTATTTGGAAAATTGCAGAAAGACTTGCACTTCCTGGCGCCCTTCCTAAGTACTTCCTGGCACCCTTCCCAAATACCTGATGGTAGAAACACCTGGCTGAATTGGGCTTTTTTTTATGTACCAAATTGACGTGTGTACCATCCGGTTCCTCCATGACCACCATCTAACGTGTGATCAAATGTCATATGATGATGTGTCGGGTAATTAAATGACGAGTGATGAAATGTCACCTACCATATATATGGTGGAGTCATGGTTTGAGATTCAATCCATCGACTTTTACAAACAAGGTCTCCAGTGTTGCATAAAATGATGGGAAAAATGCATAACCCTTGGAAGTGGGTCAAGAGAAATATTCAATGAACGTCCCTCATCATTTAATCCCCTGACACATCATCATACGACATTTGATTATGCGTCAGATTATCCTCAGAAAATTTGTATGTGTATATATATATATATATATATATATATATATATATATATATATATATATATATATACAGTATATATATATATATATATATATATCTTACAAAGCTGGTCTTCATGAAAGTAGAATATTTTATTCACATATTTTATTTGTGTATTTAAGAGATGTATAGCCAGCTCGTAAGGTGACTTCCACTCACATAGGATTAAATAATGTATGTAAATTACATAAGACTGTCGTCATTCCTTTAACAGTATTTTCATTCGTTCTGTATACGTAAATTTACATTATTTTAAAGAGTTAAATTTTCATTTCACGTAGTTTTGTTATGGAGTCATATGTAATCTTTTTGAAAGGTAAGCTGTATGACACACACGTTACGGATTGCATCCTGTTTCCACATGTTTGGAAGTTCCAGGAAGGTTCTCGACTAAAAATTATCTTTTTTTTTAATGTTATGAGAGGAGGTGGGCAGAGTTAGCTGAGAGAGAATTGCCTCGCAAGAAACGTTAGTACACCTTCTTCATATTACTAAGTTGGCAACCTTACGCCATTAAAGCCATGCCCCCATGCTTCCATTAGGCTGAACTGGAAAGTTCTGGAATTAATTAAGCTAATATATAAGGACCTAAAAATGATTAGGAGACTGAAGAGATCCAGCCTGACGCAACAAGATTTGTGCTTCCGCAAGCCTCTATCCAGCCACTACGTGCTTAGTGTCTCCTCTCAAACGTGCATAGTGTATCCTCTCAAACGTGAATAGTGATTTCTCTCCAACTTATATCCTGTACAATGTTATTCAAACGTTGGTGATATTATTGGGTGATTATTTAAAAGTGAGATTTTGGTTAAACAGGGAAGTGTATTTATTTTTGCTTAACCATTCAGTAATCTTATGTGAACCAAAGGACGTGAGAGTATTGTAAGGACAGTGAGACAAGCGTCACCAAGATCAACTGATACTTTATTCAAATGTGCATGGGAGTATATTACAAGGTGCGGACGGAAAGGTAGGATGGCGCTGGCGCCAAATCAGATTGAATTGCCCGCCAAAATATATGTGTTTTCTTACTCTTACAAATATACGAATTATGAGTTAACAGAAACATGTAATGAAATGATACATATGTCAAAATGTAGCTCTGATAGAGCGGAATACATATACATGGGAAACCACGGTGTGGCGAAAGGAGAATTCAAATAAATAAACAGTTTGTTGATTTTCTGGACGACGAAGGGAGCGGTGTCCTTACAAGTACTCCCCCCCCCCAAGACATCGGGCGGCGTAGAGGGCTGATGATCAATCTTCATATCTTTTTCGGGCGTCGGAGGGTTCCTCTTGTTTTTGAACGGAAGGGCGCGCCGGCGGTCGGCGTAAGGATCTCTTCCTCTTGTCGTCGTTTGATGATTTTTCTTTCGTTGGGCGCCTTGTTTTGAGGTGGAACTCTGGATCTGCCAGGTCCGGCGGAGGCGGTGTCGCTTCCTTCGAGAAACGCTGGTTTCACGCGGTCTATTGAGACCCAGTCTTCTTGGCCATGGACGTCGAGAAGGAAGGCTTTCGTTGTCTTCTTAATTACCCGGTAGGGGCCTCGATAAGGTCTAGTTAGTGGTTGTTGATGAGCGTCGACACGGACGAAAACGTACCCGCAGTCATCCAGGTTTTTTGGCTTGAAGTGCTTGGTTCTGTCCTGGTAAGTTTTGAGACATGGCCTGAACTTCCTGGCGATGTCCCTTAGGTGATCCAGCTGCGTGTCGTCGGTTGATGAGGGAAAGAATTCGCCAGGAACTGCGAGCGCCTCCCCGTAAACCTTTTCGGCGGGCGAAGGTTCGCCGTCTGCGCGAGGGGCGGTGCGAAGGCCGAGGAGTACCCAAGGAAGTCGTGATTTCCAGTCCCCGTCGGTGCAGCTCGCCATCAGGGACGCCTTGAGGGCGCGGTGAGTTCTTTCGACCCTGCCGTTTGCCGCGGGGTTGTATGCCGTGGTGCTGTGGAGCGTCGTCCCCATCAGGTTCGCTAAAGCAAGCCATATTTCTGAGAGGAAAGCGGGGCCTCTGTCTGTCATGATGTCGTCAGGAACGCCAAACCTGCTCACCCAGCTTGACAGGAGGGCTTCGGCGCGTGCTTGAGTCGTAGCTTCGGTCATCGGCGATGCCTCCAACCACCTCGTGGAGCGATCGATGATCGTAAGCAGGTAGCGAGCAGATCCAGAAGGGGGCAATGGTCCCACGACGTCGATGTGTATGTGACCGAAACGTCTTTTGGGCTGGGGAAAATCGCCTACCCCCGATTCGGTGTGACGGCTGACTTTGCTTGACTGGCAGTTGATGCATGATTTCGCCCATTCTCGGGCGTCCTTTTTTTTCCCTGGCCAGACGAACTTTTCAGACAGAAGGCGAGCGGTGGTGCGTCCTGAGGGGTGTGAAAGTCCATGGATGATATCGAATATTCTCCTTCTGCAGGAGGCTGGTATCCAGGGACGTGGGCGGCCGGTGCTGGTGTCGCAAAGAATAGTTACTCCTGCTGGTCCGAGGGGAATCGCTCTTATCTTGAGCGCGGATGGCCCCGTCAGGTGATCCTGTGCTTCTTAGCCGGTGCGTTGTTCGGTTGCGAGATTGGCGTAGTCGATTCGCAGGTGGATTGCGTCAATTTCAATCCTTGAAAGGGCGTCCGCGACTGGGTTTTTCTTTCCTGGGACGTAACGTATGGTGCACCCGAATTCGGCGATTGTTGCGAGATGACGTTGTTGTCGGGAGGACCATGCGTCTGTCGATTTCATGAAAGCGTGTACGAGGGGTTGATGGTCCGTCGCGATTGTGAAGGGAGTGCCCTCCAAGATGTGCCTGAAGTGGCGGACGGCGAGGTAGACGGCGAGGAGTTCCCTATCGAAGGTGCTGTATCTTGTTTCGGCGGGTTTCAATTTCTTGCTGAAGAATGCCAGCGGTCGAGGAGAACCATCAACGAGTTGTTCCAGCACAGCCCCACAGGCGACGTTGCTGGCGTCGGTCATTAGTCGCAGGGGCGCGTTGTCGTCGAAATGAGCCAGGGTGGTGGTATTCGCGAGGGCATCCTTCGTCCGGGCGAATGCCTGTTGCTGGGGCAAACCCCACTCGCGTTTTTTTGCTTTTCCTTTCAGGACGTTGTCGAGGGGTGACAGGGTTTGTGCGATGTTGGGGATGAAGCGCCTGTAGTAATTGACCATCCCCAGGAACTCCTGAAGTTGGCGGATGGTCGTAGGTATTGGGAACTTTCTGATGGCATCGACCTTGGTTGTCATGGGTTTTACCCCGCACGAGGATATGCGGTGACCAAGGAAATCCACTCCTTCCGCACCGAACGTGCATTTGTTGAAACGTACGACCAGGCCGTTCTCCTGTAGGCGTTTGAGGACGGTGCGGACGTGCCTCCGGTGTTCCTCCTTGGTTTTTGAGAATATCAGGATGTCGTCAACGTAGCAGACGCAGAAAGGTAGGTCACCCAGAATGCTATCCATTAGTCGTTGGAAGGTCGCCCCGGCGTTGCGTAGACCGAAGGTTGAGTATGCGAAGGTGTAGGATCCAAACGGCGTTACAATGGCAGTTTTCGGGATGTCTTCCGGAAATATCGGGACCTGGAAATAAGACTTGAGGAGGTCCATCTTGGTAAAATACTTCGCGCCGTGCAACGTGTTCGTTAGGTCCTGCATGTTGGGCAGCGGGTAGTGATCGGGCGTTGTGATGAGGTTGAGACGCCTGTAGTCGCCGCAAGGTCTCCAGGACCCGTCCGACTTTTTTACCATGTGTAGGGGCGATGCCCAGGGGCTCGATGCTTTCTTACAGATACCCATGCGTTCCATGTCCTCGAAGGCGCGTTTGGCATCCTTCAGTTTCTGGGGCGGGAGGCGGCGGAATTTGGCGTGAGTGGGAGGTCCTGTCGTTGTGATGTGGTGGTAGATCCCGTGCTTGGACGGGGAACCTGGCGAGTATCGGAGCTCGGGCTTGAAAACCTCGGGAAATTCTCATAGGAGGTCGGCGTAGGGGTGCGTCGTTACGGCGGATACGGACATTGTTGCAGGGCCGTATTCTACGGCGCGGGACTGGCAGGTTCCCGTGTCGATGAGACGTTTGTTAGCGACATCGACGAGGAGTCCGTGGTGGGCGAGGAAATCCGCACCGAGGAGGGGGCGATTGACGTCAGCGATAGCGAAGGGCCAAGAATACGAACGGCCCATGATAGATATCTTGAGGGTCTTGATCCCATAGCACCATATGGGAGATCCGTTGGCGACGATGAGTGAGGGAGCGTTTTTGTCGGGACCACGGTCTAGGTCGGACCTGGAAGGTGGGAACGTTGACTGCATTACGCCGGTGTCTACCATGAGTCTACGGTTGGAAATAGTATCGAGGATATAAAACCATTCTTGTTTTGGTTAACTGCGGCTGCGATGGTGGCAGGTGGATGCTTTTGGCGTCGTCTTCTAGGGAAACTGCATGGTGCTCTACATTTCTTGGCGTCGCTGCCGAACTGTTGGTGGTAGAAGCACCATGCTGGGTTAGTCCTAGGGATTGGTCGTGTTGGTTGCGGCGGTTTCTTTCTTGATAGAACGTTGATCTCGTCGTCCTCAGGGGCCGTTGCCGAGGAGTCTATGGAAGAGCAGCTGCTGAAGGAGGAGAACGAAGGCGGTGTTGACGATGATGCTCCAAGGCGAGATGCTGCGGAGGCCTCGTGGAGCTTCTGAGCCTTTGACAGAAGTTCGTTCATCGGGAGCGTGTCGGCGTATGTCAATTGGGCCCTTACATCCTGTGGTAGACGTCGAAGAAAGATCTCGCGAGATAAGCTAATCTCACGTCGTCGGCCGTTGCTGTCTGTTTCGGGGAGCATAAGCAGGCCGGATAACTCGTCCCACGCCTCGGTAGGAGAGGTGTCACCCATGGGCTTGCCGGCGAGGTCCAGGACTTTCTGTGCCCTTGCTGAGACGGAGAGGGAGTAGATACCGATGAGTTTCGTTCTCGGGTCGTCGTATGAAACTTGGCCGGCCTGGGCGTCGAGCCAGAGGGAAATCTTGTCAAATACCTCTTCAGGTATGGAGGTGAGAACAATCTCAGCCTTGGCGCAGGAGTCGCTGAGTCTAGCGACGCGGAAGAGTACGTCTGCTCTCAGGAACCAGGAAGCGGTGTTGTGTTGAGAAAAGGGCGGCAGTTTGACTTTGGGCGTGGAGGCGAGGCCGTTGGGTGTGATGGGCGTGTTGCTTCCTACATCGTGGCCAGACGACGAGTCGGCGAAGAGGTGGGAAGTTGATATGTCGGTTAAGCTCATCCTACTGCCTTACATGCACCGAAGTGTGGGAGAACCAAAGGCAGGCTCACGCCTAAGGTAACGGAGTATAGAGAAGGTAGCACGGCCATAATAAGTCCGTTAATGGCAAAGCCAAAACCGCTGATGCTACTTTCAACTCCGGGGTCACCAGTTGTAAGGACAGTGAGACAAGCGTCACCAAGATCAACTGATACTTTATTCAAATGTGCATGAGAGTATATTACAAGGTGCGGACGGAAAGGTAGGATGGCGCTGGCGCCAAATCAGATTGAATTGCCCGCCAAAATATATGTGTTTTCTTACACTTACAAATATACGAATTATAAGTTAACAGAAACATATAATGAAATGATACATATGTCAAAATGTAGCTCTGATAGAACGGAATACATATACATGGGAAACCATGGTGTGGCGAAAGGAGAATTCAAATAAATTAACAATTTGTTGATTTTCTGGACGACGAAGGGAGCGGTGTCCTTACAGTATCAGTTATGTGTATGTAAGTGTAATTCTGATTTATTTTCTATGAGTGTTAAAGTGTCATTTATTCATTAATTGTCAAAATTAAATATTTTCATAAATTAATTTCCAGTGAAACAAGTGATTGTATAATTTTTTAACTAATAGTAATATAGTTTCTCATTGATACAATTATAGTAAAGAATTTCTTAATAATAAAATATACATATATACCTAACAGGTACTACTCATTACACCCCTCCCCCATATGAATCAAATCGATCAGGAGGCTTGACTTTCTAGCAGAACGGCATACAGGAGCAGCCTGTTTAAGTGGATCTTCCCCTTCGGTGCCACACTCAGCTGCTTCATTAGTTTCAGGCTAATAGGTGAATGAGCTAAAGGTAAACTCTTAGTAGGGGAAAATTTTTTAATCTTTATAATTGGAACAAAGTTAGGTGACCTAGTCATCTTCTGGTTTTGATAACGTCTAACAATATTTCCTCCATTCATTTCCCATTTGAAAGATACGGGACCAAATTGCTAATATTTACGGCGGCGGAGTCAAAAACTCCTATACTAATCAATATATTCTAATGAAATTTTAAGGGATTATTCAGTTATATATAAGCTTTTATTTTGCCAATTTTCATATTCATACCTGCTATACCCATGCCCTGGCTCTCACTTTTGTTCGTAGGTGAGGACATTTTAGACATAAAATCAGTGAGGAGTCGCAAAGTACTCCTAGAGTTTTACAGATATCCAATTGATTTTCACAGGGTTTGATGGGTGTTGTGTGAACTACATTCATACAAATTTTCGTATTGGTGCTTGCCATAGAAAAGTCACAGTTGTTATTGTCTTGATGCCATATATCGGAGGTGATATTTATGATGGAAACTCACAAGTTACAACTCAGCTTTATTGGATATAGCGGGACACAACACTAACCATACACACCGACATCTACCGGTAGCATTAGGAATCATGTAGCTGTTGGCAGTGTTCTCAACAATATTAACATCATAATTATTAAATAATCATTAATAATATAACATCTTTTCTTCTTTTAAATTTACACTTATTTGGATGGATTACCAGTTAGAATGCTACACTGAATTTACTTTGATAGGTTATTGGTTAGGGCTACAATCAGCTCTAAAAGTTATTCACATTCAAAACATTGTACACTATGATGTATATGTGGTTGAACCTGTTCACAAATAAAATATTCATTCTTGGTATGAAATTCAACATGCCATTTGAGGAAATACACAACAGATTGCTACAGTTCTTAATCATAACATTTATATGATGTTAGGGAAATTCCGCACAACATCAATACATTTCATAGCCAGAATACTTAGAGGGTAATTTATTTCTGGTTGACCTTGTCTGTCTGTTACTTACAACTTCGTTTTCCACTTTGACAGGAGTTTCAGTTTCATTACCACTAAGGTCAATAGTTACTGGTTCATTTACCTGGGGCATATGCACATCACTTGGGGTTTCTTTCAATTGAACTCTATTCCTTCTAAATAGCTTGCCTTCGCTTTCAATTAGATATGACCTCTCATCTAATCGTTCCACAACTTTTCCTTTTTCCCATTCCTACTTGCCCAAAACATAAGGTTTAAGACGTACATTGTCCCCTTCATGCAAAATACTTAAATCTTTAGCATTTTTATCATAATAGAATTTACTCTTAGCATTTTTTAATCTTTTCTTTTCCTTAGCCAACTCTAAATTTACATTTTGATTTTCAAGTAACTTAGATAACATTGGTAATTTGGTACGTGTTCTCCTACCTAGGCTATACTGTGATGGGCTAGCATCTTTATCACTAGTAGGGGTATTCCTATGGTCCAAAATGGCTAGATAGGGATCTTTATTACTTTCAATAGCTTTTCTAATTAAACTCTTAGATGTTTTCACTGCCGATTCGACCATCCCATTAGATTGGGCATATGTAGGGCTACTTGTCCTATGCTCAAAATCATAGTCAGTTGCGAACTGTTCGAAATCCTTATTTACAAATTGGGGTCCATTATCACTAATCAATACACAAGGCAATCCATACCTAGCAAAATGAGATTTAAGTTTTCTAATCACTGTACTGGCTAATGTATTTTCTAGGTAGTCAATTTCCCAAAAATTGCTGAAGTAATCAACAGTTATAAGATAATGTTTTTCAATACTCATTAGATCAACCCCCACCTTTTGCCATGGTCGATCAGCAGTTTCATGATTAATTAAGGTTTCCTTTTGTTGAGCACAAGGGAATTTATTACAAATTTCACATGATAAGATGTATTGCTTTATATCAGAGTTCATTCCTGGCCAATAAATACATTCTCTGGCTCTTCGTAGACAGCCCTCAATTCCTATATGCGCTGAATGGACGACCTGCATTATCTTATGTCTAAGGTTTAATGGAATGACTATTCTATTACTCTTAAAAATTAACCCATCTTGAACTGAGTACTCATCCTTGGTATGACTAAAGGCTTTGACTACATTAGGTATCTCCTCATTTCCTTCTGGCCAACCTTTCAAGATTAATGATTTCAAAATTTGCAAAGTCTCATCCTGGTCTGTTTCATATTTAATTTCATCAAGACGCTCTTTTCTTACTGGTAAATGTTCAAGCATGTTAACGTGCTCAAATTCACTTTCTTTATAATTGTCTAATGGCAAATAAGATCTCGAGAATGCATCAGCCACATACATTTCCTTACCTTTTTTATGTATGATTTCAACATCGTATTGTAGAATGTTAAGCAACATTCCTTGCAGTCGCTTGGGAGCATTACACAAGGGTTTCAAAACAATGCTAGCTATAGGTTTGTGGTCACTCTCAACAATTACTTTACGACCATAGACATACTCATGAAATTTCCTAAGACTAAAAACAATTGCAAGTGTTTCCTTTTCAATTTGTGCGTACCTTTTTCGGTTTCTGATAAAGCACGGCTAGCAAAAGCAATTGGTTTGCCACACTGTAACAATATTGAACCTAGCCCATTTTGTGAAGCATCACACTGTATGACAAAGGTCTAAGTTAGGGTCATAGTACTGCAGTAATGGGGCATTAGTGATTAGCCTTTTTGACTCTATGAAAGCTTTTTCTTGTTTTGCTGTCCAATTCCATTCGGTATTTTGGTGGGTTAATTTCCTTATTGGTTCTAACACCTCAGATAAATTAGGAAGGAATTTACTTAAGTAATTAATCATACCTGTAAACTCTTTAACACCAGTTACATCAGTAGGTGGTTTCATATTCAGGATAGCTTCCACCTTTTTAGGGTCCGCCATGAGACCTTTGCTTGTGATTTTATGACCTAAGAAAGCAATTTCAGATTTTCTTAATATGGCCTTAGACTTATTAAGTTTTATACCCTTGGCCTGGCACCTTTCCAAAAATTTGATTAGCTTACCATCATGGTCTTTAACAGCTTCCTCGTACGTTTCACCTACACCACAAATTAAAACATCGTCAGCAATACATACAACACCATAAAGATTCTCAAGATTCAAGAGTAACTGTTTTTGGAAAATCTCACCACTAACATTTAAACCAAATGGCAGTCTGAGCCACCTGTATCGACCTAAAGGGGTTTGAAAGGTGTTTAAAACACTAGATTCTTCATCGAGAACACAATGCCAATACCCATTGGCCAAATCAAAAGATGAAAAAACCTTTGCCTTTGACAGTTGGGGTAGAATATCATCAATTACAGGGATAGGATGATGTTCCCTTTTCAACGCCTTGTTTAAAGCTTGTGGATCAATACAAATTCTTAAATCTTTATTTTTCTTTTCAGCTACAACCATCTGACTCACCCAGTCAGTAGGTTGGTCAACTTTAGCTATTATCTTTTGTTTTTCCATTTCATTTATTTTCTTACATACTCTGTTTTTAAGGTTAATTGGAACTCTGCATTTAGGAATCACCACTGGTTCTGCATTTGTGTCAATGGTTAGTCTAACCACATTTTGGAATGTACCTACATCAGTATTAAATACATTGTCATATTTATCAAGTACATCTTTAGTTGCAGAAATATTTTCATAATTCATTGTAATAAGTCCCATTTGCTCTGATGTTCTTTTACTTAATAATGGAGTGTATTTACAATCAACAACCAAAAATTCAAGGTTATATTTCTTCCTATTCTTGCAATTTCTAATTACTAACCTGCATTTTCCCTTAGGCCTAACTGTGTCTAAAGTCCACACTTCTAGGGTAGTGTCACAAGGCTTTAAATTGACATTGGGAATTAAATATTGAGGAATTACATTTACGGTAGCTCCACAATCTACTTGAAATTTGATTACTTCACCATTAACTTCAAAATCAGCTTTAATTAGCTTATCCTTTTTACTACACACTCTAAGCGAATATTCACATTCAGATCCATCTGAACTGTTCACATCAAAGTCATTGTCATTACCTGATACATAATTTATTTTCCTACTTTTGCATTTAACAGCATAATGATTATAATTACCACATTTTATACATTTCTTACCATGAGCTGGACACTTTTCCTTACGCCATTCATGTTTTTCCCCACAAAATTTGCAAGGGCGCAACTTATTCGTAGGAACACTGGGTTTACTGGACTTAGGCCTACCTTCATTGTTTTCATGCCTAGGCATACCATCATGGTCTGCGTTGTGTCTGCTATCAGTAGTCTTCTCCCTTCTAGACTTTTCTCTCACTTTGGCCACACTGTCATTGGTCGGGCGAGGAGTAGACTTGATGACGTCCATCTGTCTTTTGCTTGCTTGAAAGGCCACACACAAATTCGATGTCTTCTCAAGGGTAAGGTCTTCGACTTCAAATAATTTCTGACGAAGCTTGTCCTCAGCACATCCAAACACCACTTGGTCCCTCAGCTGCTTGTCTCATTGGTTACCAAAGTTGCAGTCCTTCACAAGAATCTTCAATCTAGTAACGTAGGTTTCCAATGTTTCGTTTGTTTCCTGCATGCATCTTCGAAACTTGTACCTTGCCACGAGTTCGTTCTTGCGCGGAGAGAAATAGACGTCGAATTTCGCCAAAACATCCTTCAACACAGCCGGATTAGGGTTACTGGTTGCTGGGACTGGAAATTCAAAAGGGTTGTATATCTGTAGAAGTTCTTCACCTCCAATGTTTAGAAGTAGGGCCACCTTAGTCTCCTCAGGTTTATTGTCCTTTTCAGAAGCAAGTAGATAAATCTCGAACCGTTGCTTAAAAGACCTCCATTCACGTTCGTTGTCGGCCCCTAGGCTAGCAGTGAATTTTGCTGGGGCTGCAATACCTTCCATCGATGAAGCCATGTTTGCCGGTTAGAGATGCTCAGTATTTTTAGGCTTAAAACACAATATCTAAAAGGCCTATACTGCATAATATTTGCTTGGCGAGTTCTAGGTGTTGTTTTTAATCCCGTCAGCTGTCATCATGTCTTGATGCCATATATCGGAGGTGATATTTATGATGGAAACTCACAAGTTACAACTCAGCTTTATTGGATATAGCGGGACACAACACTAACCATACACACTGACATCTAGCGGTAGCATTAGGAATCATGTAGCTGTTGGCAGCGTTCTCAACAATATTAACATCATAATTATTAAATAATCATTAATGATATAACAACTATTTTTTTTTTTCAGCGGGAGGCCGATATTCGGCGGCGCTGTGAATTACTTGTAGAATACTTTACATATCTAAATGGAATTTTCAGTGATTTATGGGATGGATATTTACGTTGTCCATATCAATTTTCATTTTGATATCTGCCATAGAAAGGCTACAGCAAACATTTATTTTGGTATGGGTTGAGTAGTTATCTTTTTCGGTGGAGTAAATTGTACCTAGAATAATTCACATATCTAAATAAAAATTTCAGGGATTGATGTGCAACATAGTTTCTCTGTTACTTCCAAATTTGATGGTATTATCTACAATTGACAAGTTGCCGCTATCATGTAGCCTTTTTAAATATGCTGTTAAATGTAGCAACATTACAATGAAATGCGTGATAGTGAGCGAAATCAACGAGGGACAATGCTGATCTCATAAAAAATATCCGTCCCGAGTTACAGCTAGTTATTAGTGTCGTGAACGAAGTGAGTGACCTTATGTGAAATGTCAGAGTTTCCCGAACGAATCTCACCCAACTCTTAGCCCAGTCATTCCCTTTTATTATTATTGCCGGGTTGGGGGCGGGAGCAGCTGATATTTTTGGCGGTGGGGTCAATGACTCCTATACAAATAAATATATTCAAATGAAAATTTAAGGGATTATTTATATATATATATATATATATATATATATATATATATATATATATATATATATATATATATATATATCCAAATGATTTTCAGAGGGTTTGATGGGTCTTATGTGAACTACATTCATACCAATTTTCGTACTGATACTTGCCATAGAAAAGTCACAGTAGCCATTTTTCAATATTTGCGGGAAGCCGATTTTTAGCAGCGCCGTAAATTACTCGTAGAATACATTATATATCTAAATGAAATTTTCAGGGATTCATAGGATAGATATCTACTTTGTCCATACTAATTTTCATGATGATATCTGCCATACAAAAGCCACAGCAAACGTTTATTATGGTAAGGGTCGAATGGTTATTTTCGTTGGTGGAGTAAATCGTTCCTAAAATAATTCCCATATCCAATTGAAAATTTCAGGGATTGATGGCAAACGATACCATTTCATTTCCTCTTTTTCTTATTTTCTTTTTCTATTTCACCAAAAATTGTGAATAAAACCTTTATGGAAACGAACTATGTTATGAATAGAGATGTACTTGTCTACAAAATGTTCATCCACAGAAATATGTACAGTATTTTCGAGTGCACACATTCAGTTTTCAATCAAAAAATAAATTGCTTATTTTATTTAATAGTTTTTACTTACAATTGTTTAATTACTTAAAATTGGTATTCAAGAATTATTCACCTAGCCTCGTTGTTAATGGATGTGTATACATTTGTAAAAAATAAAAATAAAAAAGAAAATACTAAGAAGTATACTTTGGACAAACAATATACTATTGTATTGAAATCAAGAGAAAAAAAAAAGAGGACGTGCTTCTGAGAGGTGTTTTAGAATTCTTTTGTTTTCCCCGAACCAGTAAGGAAAATAGGAAAAACATGAATGAAAATCAACTGCCATGCGTGGTTCTGAAATTGGTTCAGAAGTGGAATTGCATTGGGTAGTTGTAAGTCTTATTGGAATATTTACATGTATACTCAAACGAGTCATCGAGGTCCAGTGGCTAGTTGCCTCGTTTAATAACTGTGTTCCTATTGACCAAAATGCTTGATGCTCAATGAATACAGTACAATATCTAAGAAGTTTTACTCCAATTGTGACCAGGTTGTGGAATGACCTTCACAGCAAATGAATTAAAACAGCATATATATTAAAGTTCAGCGTACCTTAAACTTCGTACAAATTTTGATAAAAACAACAGTAACTATCCAAATATTGCGTAAAACCGCCGTTTGTCCAGACAAACACTCTGGACATGCTCAGTTATTTACAGTAGCTGCAGGACAATATGGCAAGTGCGCGACTCCTATGACATCACGCACTGAGGGCAGGTGCACTCATGAAAAGGTGGCTGCTGCACGCGAGGCGGGCCATGTTTTGCACCCTTTTCAAGCCGGTGAAAGGAGATCTGAAAACTTTTAACAGCACAAAAATGGTGTGTGCACTGCTCTTTTATTTTCAATAGCTTTCCAATTTTTTTTCTATTTTCATTCTGGTAAGACTTTAACATTGACTTAGAATTTTGGAAATCTCTACTATGCTCAGATTTCCACCTAAAGTGAACGTCTTCCTCAACAGATCATTCAACGGTTCCAGAATAACTGCTGCACTAATCAAAAACTTCCTGTAGAAGTTAAATATTTCTAAATAACTTGTCAGCTGCATAATATTCTTAGGCTCAGGAGAATTTATAATAGTATTGAACTTCTTAGTAGACCTTAATCCGGTCGAGGCAATAGTATAACCCAAATACTGAACTCTATCAACACCAATAGAACACTTATTAGGGGGCAGTTTCAGCTCCACTTCCTTGAAATGTCTTAAAACTTCACTTATATGCTCCTCATGGGCATAAAAGTTCAAGCCTGACACCAAACTGTCATAAAAATATGCACACATCTAGAATTCAGCTTGCTGAAATATTTCTGGCACAAGCAGTTGTACTAAAACAAACCATGATGTGTATTAATAGTGGTCATCGGACCTGACTCAGGACTGAGTACAATCTGATTACAGGCCTTAATTATATCTAATTTAGAAAAAAAAAAAAAAAACCCTCCACTACCCAAAGTAGCAAAAAGGTCATCAATTTTAGGTACTGGGGATACCGTATTCTGATTAGCTTGATTAACAGTTAACCGATAATCACATCAAATGTGTATGGTACAATCACCCTTGAGTGTGGGTACAATTGGGCAGCCCAATTAGAGTGTGCCACAGGCTGAATAATATTTTGCTCCAACAAATTATTTAATGTTGCATTAGGACGTATAGCAGAGGGAACATTACGAGCCTTAAAATATTTTCTGGTAGGTGATACAGACTTCTTTAAGTCAAAAGAAACTGCTATGCCTTTGAAAATTCCCAGTTTCTTTTAAATACATCTGGAAACTTGGACACCACGGTTCTATCTACAGTATACCTTTCAAAGTCCCTAGTTCTTTTTTAAACACAGTCGGAAACTTGGACACTACCATTTTATCTGTCACAGAATGGACTGAACTATTAGCTAGACAAAGGCTGATATGTAGGGCTAGCAACAAATCAAACTAATAGATTAGGACCAGAATGCTCAACAATAACAATGGCCTGAATCTACAAGACCTGTCCTCAGAGAATATTTCTTTCATGGATCTCTCCAGATACAGGTATGTTAGACCCACCATACTTCTTCAATTTTGTTGGAAAAGGCATTAATGTGGAGGCAGCCTTGGGAAAATTTTTTATGGAAATCGTGTTCACTAATGAGTCAGTATCTACCTTAAATTTAATATCAGTGTTATTAATAGCCATACAAATTTGACAGCTAGCTGACAATTTGTTATAGATCTTCAATTTTCTTAATTACTTCAGTTTATTTTGTATTCGTTATCAAGGGTTATGGATAGACGAGTGCTTGACAAGAGATGTGTTCTCTAGCTCGCTGATGCTGACACTGATTTGAAATTCAAAGGCCCAACCACCGTAGGCATGACGTAATGAAGACGTCACTACAATAACAGAAAATGGAGTTGATTATAATTTAAGCTATACTAAAACTATATAGAAAAATTGTTCCTCTCCAAATGAAAACACAAAATAAAACAATATCATAATGGAAGAATAACCTTGACAATCATTACTGTGCCTAAGTCTGATTCAACGTATGTGTTGAGCTGCTTTATTAACAATCAGAGAGTCGATTTTTTAAATTGATGTGGAAGTCATGTTTTTACAATATTGTATCTATTGTTGAGTGGGAACTTTTTTTTCCGGGAATGTCTCCCTACAACATGCAACAAAGATCATGAGAGAGCCACCACAACTTTTCACCCAGCCAGGGCTCAAAAGAAAAGCTCTAGTGGCAGAAGAAGGTCTGGAAGGGGTGGTCAGTCAAGGGGCCAAGGAAGTAGAGGCAACAATGAGGAGCTACCGGTATGAGTTAGACTTTACCTTTTCAGGGATCAATGGGAGTTCGATCCTTGGGCTCAAAGAAACAGAAACCACCCCAGTTCAAGAGATTCTTCCAACCCTCAACCCTATTCTTGGAGGATTACGTTCAGGATCTTCTCCGGAAGGGAGTTATCCGTTGCACAAAATCCAAGAACTTTTAAGGGTGGCTATTCGTGCCCAAGAAGGATTCGAACACTCTTCAAACTATTCTGGACTTGTACCCACTAAACTAATTCATTCTGAATGACAAATTCCAGATGCTAACTATCTCGCAAATACAGACCCTACTACACCAGGGGGCGTACACCGTCTCCATAGATTTTACCGACACCTATTGGTATCTTCCGAAAGTCAGCGCTTCTCCTTCTACCTTGGTTTCAGACTGGCAAGAAAGCCTATGCCCTTCAGGCTCAGTATAGCTCCAAGGATTATCACAAAGCTAGTCAAAGCCATTGTCCAACAACTAAGGACCAAAAGCCTCTGTTGTAGAAAACACTGTTTTGAATATCCTTTAGAAAAATAAAGAAGATATGACCTAGACGACTGGCTAGTCTGGGCTGCAACGAAGTCGGAATGTCTTCTAGCAGCTCAAGAAGTTATGAAATTCCTACAGTCTCTGGGTTTTCAAATCATCCTCGAAAAGTCCAGGCTATCTCCGCCTCAGGAATTCCCCTGGCTAGGGCTTCACTGGAGTCTAAAGTAACACACCCTTTCTCAGCCACAAGGTAAGAGAAATGAAATAGCAAAAGTAACCACCTGACGTCAACAGGAAAGAGTCCTAGGGCCGCTGTTACTACCGTGACAGACCCAATCCTTAAAGCAAGACTCAAAGATGCCAACAGAGTCTGGAGAAGAAAGGCATCAAATGCTCGGAGAGATCTTCGCCATAAAACCCAGGCTTAGCTGCACAAGCAGCTCAAGCCGTAGGCCACATGGTCCACATCCCTCTACAGTTTCCTCCTACTTCCGTGACAATTCACACGGACGCCTCGGAAGAGGGTTAGGGGGGCCATTCCCCTTCCAAATAAATACAGGGTCAGTGGTCAGCTACATTTCAGAAATTCCATATCAACATTCCGGAAGCTAGAGCAGTGTTTCTGACTCTGAAGAGACTGAACCCGAAGACAAAATAACACATCAAATCAGTCATCAACAGTAAGACAATAGTCTACTGTGTCAATAGACAGGGCTCCATGTGATTCTAGCCATTCTCACCTTGGCAAAATGGAGAAATTGGCATCTTTCCACAGTTCACCGAGAAGGGGTTCGAAATGTGGCGGCGGATGCCCTATCATGATCCAAGCTCTGGAAACAGAATGATCTCTAGATGCAAAATCATTTTGTTTTATCCTAGAGCAAGTCCCAGAACTGAAAATAGATCTCTTTACAACGAGCTTCAACAAGAAGCTTCCCTGGTATGTAGCACCAAACTTAGATCCAGAAGTGGCAGGAATGGACACCATGTCCCTGGATTAGAACCAGTGGTCTCACATTTACCTATTTCCACCGTTCAACCTCCTAATAAAAGTCCTGAACAAACTGAGGACCTTCAAAGGGACAGCACCTCTAGTGGCTCCAAAGTGGCCCAAGAGCAATTGAGCCTCTCCAGGTCCTTCTACCATCTCCATTGCTGTCCCAGGATGTTCAATGGAAGACTGACTCTGCTTCCTCTTGGATAATGAAAAACCTTCAGCTCATGATTATCTCAACCTAACAGCTCAAAGAAAGTTTGGAGTTGTGAAGGAGAGAATTGACTTTATAGAAGAATACAAGTCCGATACTACAAAATGACAATACTTGTCGTCCTGGGAAAGAAAGGGTGGAATTCTTTAAAAGACATCAACCCTCTTCCATTACTATGGACTTCTGTATTTCCTTATTTATTTTATTACACGAACAAGGTCTGGCCTCTACAACTATTACCTCATGTAAGTTGGCACTAACTAGATCCATCGCTTATGCTTTTGATATTGAACTCAATAGCAAACTCTTCAATAAGACCCCAAAGGCTTGTGCTAAATTGTAACCAAATGCTCCTCCCAAGGCTATCTCATGGTCGTTGGATTAAGTCTTCCACTTAGCCTCCTCGATAGATAACGCCACTACCTCTTTGAGGAATCTTACTCAAGAGGCTTTCTTTTTGCTTGCTATGGCTTCTGGTGTTAGAGTCAGCGAGATTGTGGCCACATCAAATTCTCGGAATTGGGGGCGGTAAATCTTTACCCAGATCCTGTATTCTTGGTGAGAAATGAACTTCCCATAAAACACTGGGGGCCTTGAAAGATCGTTCCACTAAAGGAGGATCTTTATCTGTGCCCCGTGGAATGCCTTAAGGCCTACCTGTTTTAGAGTCGGGCCTTTAAAGGTGGACAACTTTTTAAAGGGTAAACAACAGGCTCTAATCTCTCTTTGAATGGCTAAGGTCCAAACTCACTTATTTCATTAGAAGCGCTGACCCTGATAGTATGCCATTGGTTCATGACCCTAGGAAAGTTGCCTCCCCCTTAAACTTTTTCAATCCATGACCTTTGAAGCCTTACAAGCTTACACAAGACGGAAATTTTCAAGTGTTCTTCATATATTACTTACGTCAGTTGGAAGAGATTGACCACTTTGTTGTGGTTGCTGGTAGTGTAATTAAACCAGCTTCTTAAGTGTTGAGCATGTACTTTCACGGACTGTATAATTGGGACTTCTCAGTCTGCATCGTGCAAGTAGAATAATATTTTTATTAGCAATGTGTGCTATTCTATAATTGTAAGGAGTCAAAGGTGATATTTATTTTCTTATCTTATGGGTGTCATTTTATTACTCTTGCATAATTCTGGGGTTTGAAAACCTTTGTGTTCTGCCCATATTTAATATTCATATTGTTGCACCGATTTTTTTTTTACTTATATGAATTGATGGAAATAATAATAGATTATTGTTCTTTTTGCATTTCCTGCATATGGACCTACTGCTCACAGTAAAAGCAGTGTACCTCCATTCTTTAACCCTCCTTTTATAGACTGACTACTGGAGACAAAGATTTTATTCACAGTGAGTGGAACTGTACTATTAAATCCCTTTGCTCCTGCATGAATTACAAATGATTCACTTGTCCTCAAAGCTTAGGACTATCATTCCAATTGCTATGTGGTAGTGTGGACATACCTATGGGGGTTCAAATCGGTTTAGAAAAAAAAAATCCTTCAGGCCACAACTAAGAATATTAATTCTCTGGTACATTTCCATCAGGAGGACATGGCTCTTGCCCAAAATACAGATTTTGGCATTGGAAAAATCTATTTTTGGGTGAGATAGCCATGTCATCCTGATGGACCCGTCCATTACTTTTCATCCCCTCCCAATTCTCACTGTGAGACCTTGTGTCATGCGATGGCTGCTACTGGAATGGTGAACCAGTGGAGGGGTTTCCAGTAGCACACTGGGATCGGAAGTTGTAACGGCTCTCTCGCTCACATATCCAATCCTATCCCATATCCTTCCAGACAAGGTTAACTATTCAGGGAAGGAGAGAAGTGGCTTGTTTTAAAAATATCCCTGTTGCATACACAATATGTCTTGGGATATACGCTCCAGTGGATAGAACCCTGTGATACTTCTCTGGTAAAATTCTCTAGTATATCACTCGCAGAAATATCCCAAGAAGAAAGCTGCCTTTAAGGAACTTCCATCAGAACGACATAGCTATCTCTCCCAAAAATAGATTCTTCTTACGTCAAAATCTGTTTTATGGAGATTTCAATCTTTGGATGGAAGGCACATCAAATCTTGATGCTCCAGCATTTAGTGAGATATTGGAATCGTATCACTGGGTAAATAATGTTGACTGTGCAACTGCTTTGACTGGCCATAAGTTGGACCTAGTTTTAAGTGATGGAATGAATAACATTGTATCTGATATAAATCTAGAAGAGAAGTGCACTATCTCTCCAGTGTGCAAACTTATTACCTTTAGACTGCCTCCACGGGAGCACACAGTGGTGAAAAAAAAATAAACTTTAGACATAAATCAAACTTCTCTTCTTGTGTATTTATTAAAGTTACAAAGAAAATAAATTATGCCATCAGTATTCGCTGCGATCACAATAACCAAAGTTTGTTGGGCTTTGGCGGGATGTTGCAACAACAAACCCCACACCCTTGAATCACTAACAAATAATATTCTCAACAATGCAAACTTTCCCCTTTATGTTATCAGCAGCTGGACTCTTAGACAGAAGGGAAATAAAAACAAACCATAACTTTACTAACTATATTCCTTAAAACTAAATCCCTTAATCCTAAAATCATAACAGCCAAACTTTTTACTATACTTAAAACTCAAGACATCAATACAGATAACGACATTCAAACAAGAAAAAAAACAACAAAACCTAATTTACCAATACCACAGCCAAATAAGCACATAAGGGTTTATATACCGGATTTTGAGCGAAGCGAAAAATCTATTTTTGGGTGAGGTAGCCATGTCGTCCTGATGGAAGTTCCTATTAGGTAGCTTTCTACGGTATATTTGACTACAGTGATATTTCCAGAGAATTTTGCCTTAAGGTATCCAGAATTCTAACTCCTGGAGCGAATATCCCTAAATAATCTCACAGGGATATCGCAAAATATCAGAGGACATATTCTTGACACGTCACCTAGCTATCTTCGCCCCGAACGGTATTAACGCTTCAAGGGGGAATAGTGACAAGAATCTGAAACGAGAATGAAAAGAGAGGCGCTCATAAGGCATCTCTCCTATTCCGTTTCCAGTGTGTATCTGATGAAGGCGGTAGCGCCCTCTTTATTCCTTGTAGCGATATATGAGGTGTTACAGATACTGTACTATAGGGAGGGGTCAACAGGCCCTTTTACAATAAAAGGAAGGGCGGGTCCATCAGGACGACATGGCTACCTCACCCAAAAATAGATTTTTCGATTCGCTCACAATCCGTTTTTTGGGCTCAGGCCATTTCGTCCTGATGGAAGTTTACCAGAGCATTACTGTATCTGTGGATTCTCAATCAGAGCCGTACTCTCAAGAAAGTATTTTCCTAGTCCGTCTAGACCTAGAGACCTATGATGTTACCGTCATACATCATTATCATCTAAGCATGAACTATGTTAGTGCTTCCTGCCCCCTACAGGGAAGAGTCGTACTAGACTCTGGAAAAAGTCTCGAGGAGTACATAAAAATCTATGGATGACAAAATGACAAGCCTGTATAGTGGTCTCGCCCTATACAATATAAAGCAAAGTTTGTATAAGAGTCACCAATGTCAGAATGAATTTGTGACACCTTCCCCAATGCGACTACTCTTATAAACTATTGGATAATGGTTGTATCTGCATAGAAACAAATTTTGCCTCTTTGCCACCAACCCGTTAGGGTACCACGTCAACCCTTCCAAGGAAGGGTTAGAGTGAGTGGGCTTTTGCTTGAATCAGGGAACAGTCTCGAAAGACATACCGTGATAAAAATATCCATATTTTAATCTTAATGCTCAGTATATTTCTAATAAAATGAGTGTGGGCGAAAAAGACGCAGGGTTCACTATGAACTAGTTTATTAAAATTTGATAAACGAACATATCAGATCACATTTATAAAATTTATAAAATGTGGATGATATGCGTAAAAGCATAAAGAAAAACAGTCAACAGAAAATATTGTTTCATCTACTAGGAAACAGATTTGCCACTTCAATAGAATTATTAATAATAATGATGTAGTCTGTATACTGTTTACATACACTAGCGTAAAAAACGCTTGGCACAAGTGTCCGTATTATGCTATAGATTACCGACGTCAATGGAACAGTTCGTAAGGACACTTTCGTGGCCTATCGCTCAGCTTGTAGTAACATACAGTGACTACACGCGCACTCTTTTAATTAATCGTCCCAAATTAATTACACTGTTCCTCGCAGACTTAAAACAGAAGGTTAAAGAATTCTACCTGCTGCTACCACAAATCTCATAAGTTGCTCCACTCGCTTCACATAGTGCATAAAGAACGCCTTGGATGACTACCAGCTGGTGTGCAAACAAGGATGTTCAGAGTCCATATAATTAAAGAAATTTTATGGAAGAGGCAACTTTCTTCGGATCATGACTAACGGGTGTACTGTCTGGATCCATTCTGCGAATAACACGGGTGAATTTCGCCCTTAGTTATAGATAACTTTGAACCCAGGGTTTCTCTTCTGAACAGCTGTCCTCCCATAAAGTCTGAAGTTCTATGAAGATAGACCTTTAGGTACTCCACTGCACATAGAGATGCATCTTCCTTCAGAGGGCAGATTCTCTAGGGACCCCACCTGTTGATGGGTAGCTTGTTCCTGGTAAGAAACGTTGGGTCTGGAAATAGATTCAGTTCTCCCTCCAAGAACTGGACGTGGCCTTCCTCTCTAGAGAGAGCCACTATTCACTAACTCTGGCCCCCAAGGCGAGTACAAACAGAAATATGACCTAAATTCAAAACCTTCTAAGCACATTCCTCATTGTTCATTATATATACACAATGAGGAATCATATCTAATGACCAAGCAAATTTTCCTTGGAAGCGCTGAAGGGCTAGTTCATTAAGAACGTCGTTAGAAAGGTCAACCTGTAAGGCATATGGTATCTGACTTGTCAAGGCAGGTTTGAACAATAGAATTATGTAGGCTGCTAAACCTTGCTCATGAAGGTGAATGAAGAATGATAAATAGGAATCTGTCGGGATTTCTTTCGGTTTCTTTGCCTTGACAAAGGATAGCTATTTCTTCCCTGAAGCCTCATAATGTCTTCTAGTTTCCTCCAAAAGTCTAAACCGACTTTTAAACACCGAATCTTTTTCTCATCATTAAGGAGAGAATATCATGAGATGTAGGTTCCGTGTTTTCTGTGATGGAGCGAAGACAGTCGACTTCTGTACTCGCTGAGACAGGGATGGATCCGGTAGCGGTACGAATTTTAATCGTAGTTCCAATGCCAGAGGGAACCACACGCTATTTGGCCACTTGTGGGCCACTATTGCTGCTTTCCCTTTGAAGGATCTCAGCATATCGAGGACCTTCAAAAGGAGGTGTGCAGAGGGAACAGATAGATACTGGATCATCTGTTCTAGTCCAGGGACATAGCGTCCACTGCCTCCGCTAACGGATCCTCGTAAGGGGACACGTAATGAACTATTTTCTTGTTGTCTTTCGTCGCAAAGAGGTCTATCTGCAGCTCTGCGACTTGACTCGAGATGAAGGAGAATGATCCTGCGTCAAGGAACCATTCTGAATCTATAGGTGTAAACCTAGATAGAGGGTCCGCTGTCACATTGCGGAACCCTTGAATGTGAACTGCTGACAGGTGCCATTTCTTCGCGCGTTTGATGCATATTTTCTCCAGACTCCTGTTGTATCCTTAAGCTGTGCTCTTAGCACTGGATCTGATATCGAAGCAAACTGTAGAGAGCCCAGCACTCTCTCCTGTTCGCGTCTTTATATCCGTTTGGATTTCAATAGTCTCTTGACAGATCCTGCTATTTCTTTCCTCTTCTTACTAGGAATGGAAAGCCAATGTGACTCCAAATTCCAGTGGATTCCCAACCACCGAAATTTTTGAGCAGGAGAAAGACGAGACTTTTTTATGTTGATCTTGAATCCCAGATGTTCCAGGAACTGGATCACTATCTTAGAAGCTTGCATGCATTCTGTCCTGGATGCTGCCCACACTAGCCTGTCGTCCAAGTAGGCTACTACTTGGACCCCCTTTTGGCGTAATTGATGGACGGCTGCATTCGCAAGCTTCGTGAAAATCCTTGGGGCTATGTTTAGCCCGAAAGGCATGGTTCTGAAGGCGTAAAGTTATCAATGTAACTTGAAGCCTAGGTAAGGGGAGAGGTGACGCTTAATTGGAACGTGCCAATAAGCGTCAAACAAGTCTATAGACACAGCATATGCCCTTTTGGGCAGTAGGGTCCTTATGTGTTGTGAACTTATTGAGTGGCGACAAGTCTAGAATGACTCTGAGTTTTTCTGAGTCCTTCTTTGGAACACAAAACAGCCTTCCTTGGAATTTGATGGACTTAATCTTCCGGATTACTCTTTTGTCTAAGAGCTCTCGGACATATTCTTCCAGAGCGGGGGTTGAGTGTTAGAAGAATTGAGGAAATTGAGGTGAAGGACTGCTCTAGCTCCAACCTAGTCCATTCTTATTTAGGCTGTGGGCCCAGGGATCGAAGGTCCAGCGATCCCTAAAAAGCTGTAAACTCCCTCCTACTGGAAGTATCTACTTCTGCTGTTGTGGACCTGAGGCCTTGCCTCCTTGACCGCATCCTCCCCTGGATCCCCTTCCTCTTGAAGGGCGTCTAGAAGAACCTCTGGCTGTTCCTCTGGCTCTCGAACGAAAGGAAGAAGTCTGCCTTTCGGAGGCTGGGTTAAGAACTGGCGACTGTGTCGCCGTTTGTTGAGGTACCAGCTGGTACGTGGTTGGAGGTTGTGCCACTATCTGAGGCACCGCGGTCACAGGAAGTTGTTGTTGATGTTGCTGTCGGTAGGGTTTAGCCGGCCGAGAGGATGGGCTAGGCCTTTTTGTCTTCCTCTTGGGTTGGGGACCCTCATCATCCGGAGAAGACTTTCTCTTAAGATCTAGGCCCCACTTTTTGAGAAGGTTGTCTGTGGCAGCCTTGTCTACTACCTCTTTAACCACTTCATTGGGAAAGAGGTCTTTACCCCAAATACGAGAGGAGATCAGTTTCCTCGGTTCGTGCCTCACCGCAGCCGAGGCGTTCACGAACTCTCTACAGGCTCTCCTAGCTTTAATAAAGCTATAGAAATCCTTCGTAACTGTGGCCAGATGGGTTTTGGCCACAACCATAAAAATGTCCTGGTTCTTGGGGTCACTTGCCATCATTTCTAGTGTCGTTTGCAACGACATCGATGCCGCAAGTCTTTCTTTCGTCTTTTGCTCTCTACGCAAGAGAACCTCCGACAGTTTTGGAAGCGCCTCACCGAACTGGCGTTCAGCAATATCAGCTTCCAGTTTCCCAACTGAGAAGGTAAGGTGTACGTCCTTCCAGTCTTCCTGGTCCAAGGGCAAGGTCAGAGATAACGGCTTGCACTCCTCCAAGGAGGGGCATGGTTTCCCTGCCTCCACCGCTTTTAAGGCAGCCTTATATCCCTTTTCCAAGAAAGGAAAGGCTCTGGTAGGAGAGGCCACAAAGGAGGGAAGCTTCTTACTCAAGGCGGGCACCTTTGAGTTAGTGAAGCCCCTCTCTTTCATCGAGCTCGTTAGTAACGTCTGAGCTTTACTATGGTAAAAAACTATGACCTCCGGCTCCGTCTCCTCCTTTAAGGCTGGCTCCTTCCTAAGACGGACATAGCAGTCCGGATAAGAATCTTTGTTGGGCCAAAATTCCGCTTCTTCCAGGGGAATTGCTCCCAACTTTACTGAGATCACGATCTTCCCGGTTGTCATTGGCATGTGTTCGGCATACCTCCAAGGATTGGTATCCGATCACAAAGGAAGATCCTTCACGCTGAGCTGCTTCTGGGGCCCACGGGATGCTGCAAGTCTACGTAACTCCAGTTTCATTGCAGCTTCCTTCTCATCATTCTTCCTTTGAATTTGGTGGATCATCTCAACAATGGAAGAAAGAGTCCTTCCCAGTTCATCTGGGATAGCAGACGATGTAGAAAGAACAGGTCCTGGGTCCGGAACCGACGTAACCGACACTTCGTCGATTTCTTGCTCTTCTACTTGAGGAGTCTGGAACAGCTCCTCCTCCTGACCTTCTCCTAGAAGGTCCTTCTCAGTAGAATCCGACACCTCTGACATCCTATCGTCCAATTGGATGTCTTGAGACTTCAGAATCTACCGGATTCTGGGCAATTGGTATCTCCACCTGAGGCTGGGGGATGATTGCATCAGCCGATGCTTTAGGGAAAAGGTAGGCCCTCATCTTCTCATTTGGAAGGTAGGGACCTGAGGTGTTTTTCTGAAAACCCCTCACCCAGGATCGTAACGTTTCCCTGGCAGCATCCCTTGACTCCGTTGACTTAGGGTCGTCAAAAGCCTCGGTAATCAGGTTAGAACCAACTGTACAAACCTGAGGGTCCCAATAGCGGAGATCACCTCTGGAGGCTGCGCATGCTGCATGCCTCCTGCAATATTGATGTCCACAGAAGTTCTTACTGCAGACATTACAGAACACACTCCCGCACTTCGGATGGTCCTCCTGTAAAGAGAAGAAAAATCCATGAGTATCAAGTGAAGGCTTTCACTTATATTGAGACATTTAGCTTATATAGAAAAGCTATAAAAGTTAGAAGGAAAGACACATACTTGTATTTCCTGCCCAGTCAATTGCTGAAACCTCCCGAGATATTAAAACTAAGGTTAATTCTATTCTAGAATACCTTACGTAATTTCCTAAACGGAAATTTAAGGTGTAGTTCACACCTTGAGATAAAGTTTTAATATACGGGATAGAAAGAATATAGAAAGAACTTACTTTCTATATATTGTACGGTCTCAACAAAAGGTTGTACAAGATAACATAAAGTATGATGAAGAACTTTTAGTGTTATCACGAGCTCTGTACAGCAGTTTCTGCTAATGCAGTGTGTACTACACTACGAATACAGCAACTACTGTACATTGCAAGCTGTTGTGCTGGCTAGCACGTGCCGGTACGTGCCGGTGTGCGCCTGTACGTGCCGGCCGGCAACTACCCCTGTATAGTTCAAAGATATACTATCTTTAACTAATAGGCGGTAGCCCACTGATTCACGACTGAGTGCCGGCAATCATTGCCAGCCGACGGTTGAAAACACTAAAACCCGGCTGCCGGCCGCTAATCGTAGTAGCCAGCAGATTCAGGCCGTGTTTCCCCTGCCGGCAGACAAAGGTAATAAAACCCGTGCCCGCCGACAGTAGCCAAGAACCAGAGAACCTCCACCTGCCCAGCTGTCGGCTGTTAAGCCGGCAGCCGGGATAGGGGTGCAACACAATAGTCAGAGAAACAGTATGGATGTAAGGTTATAAGGCGGCATTGCCATACGACCTTCCATCCAGAAAGAGTGAACTTATGGAAGGGGAGAATGTAACATTCAGGCTTCCAAAGAATCCATAGTCTGCCGGTCTCTACCGACGGGCAAGGAAGGGAGACCAAGGGAGGTCTGGGGTTCACTCTGCAAAGAATAAAGGGTCTCTGCCAGCCGACACGTAGTGCCAGCCGGCAGAGAGCTGAGCCTGTCCTCCATCCTAACCTATACTAGGTACGGAAGTAGGACTGCGGCCAAAAGAAAATAAAAGAAAGAGAGGTGGGGAAGGGATAAGGATCCTATAGACTTCGTTCTAGCAGGAGACACACTCAGCCGTTAGGGAAGCTCATCCTAACCAAGAGTTGTCTATTAGGGAGGAAGACTGGCAATACTTGCTAACCTCCTCCCAACCAAAACAAAGTTAGGTGAAGTTATTTCGCCGGGCAACAGAGAAAACTCATTCTCAAGCCGGGGAAAAACAACACAGGACAGTCTGCTAGGCCACTAGAGGAAGGAATCATCTCTTACAGAATCCTTCCAACATGGACTAGGGAAGCAAAGCTTCCTGTGTCCGCCCCTAACCTAGCAAAGGAGACTCATTCTCTATGCTAGGAAGAAGCAGACCACAGACTAGAAACTCTGATGTTCTGCCCTAACCCAAAAAGCCAGTCACTCTGGTTATCAGGTCAGGACAGACATATCCTAGAATAGTTATACCTGAATTATTATACAGATAGAACCGCTAGAATTAAGCCTAAGGCTTACTCAGAGGGAGAGAGGGATTGAACTTAGCCTCCGGAGGAGAAAAGAACAATCGGGGATGTGCGAAAGTATACTACTGTACCTAGGTTACTAGCCTAGGTGCGATGAGAATCGATTACCTAACTCACCGAAACTCTCTCGTATACAATCTTGGAAAGAACATTCAACAATATCTTACATGTATAAAATCTTTGCCTATAGCTTCAATAATATAACATTCGGAAAAACTTATATCATGCATGAAAGTACTAGTGCCAGACGTCTAGGCTACGAAGCCTCACGAAGGGCAGGATAGGTACCTCTACCCGTGTCGAAATCACCGAGCTAACAACTGATGGTATAATATAAGCATTCCTAGCGGAGCTAAATAGCTAAATTATTAAAGCATAACAAACTGGGAACGTCGCTTCAGCTAACTGAATGACCCATAAGAGCAAGCGATAGCATCCAGGATGCCTCCGGTAGGCAACAGCTCTTGATTACGTTAAAATCACTTTTGATTTAATTCAAAACGACAAGAGCTTACATTTATACATAGTAAAGATAATACTCAACTTCCTAGAGGCAGAAGAGGCCGGAGAAGTCATCAAAACGTTGAAATAAATCCAAAATAACGAGAGAACACAAGGGAAAACACCGAGTAGTAGAGCTACATGAAAAGGAATAAAGAGGGCGCTACCGCCTTCATCAGATACACATACACACTGGAAACGGAATAGGAGAGATGCCTTATGAGTGGCTCTCTTTTCATTCTCGTTTCAGATTCTTGTCACTATTCCCCCTCGAAGCGTTAATACTGTTCGGGGCGAAGATAGCTATGTGACGTGTCAAGAATACGTTTTCTGATATTATGCGATATCCCTGTGAGATTATTTAGGGATATTCGCTCCAGGAGTTAGAATTCTGGATACCTTAAGGTAAAATTCTCTGGGAATATCACTGTAGTCAAATATACCGTAGAAAGCTACCTAATAGGAACTTCCATCAGGACGACATGGCCTGAGCCCAAAAAATATATTGTATGTATATACTGTATATGGGTACGAACACTGTCGAACACACAGTGCCCAACTGTCTTAAAAGGCACTGCCATATCTCCGTGGAAACACTACATTAAAGAAACACACAATCAGTCTTTTTTTCTTAAAATTTTTTAGGGTAGTCAATCAATTTCCAGGCCAAGTCATCATCATCATCATCATCCAACAGAATATTTACTTTACAGGGATGGTCATCAATGTTTTAAAATTCTCTATTGGCTCCATTGAAAAAAAAAATCCATGTTCGTTCCAGGTCTTCATCAACAAACTATTTATGCACTCGGCTGGGAAACCACAGTCCAGGCCAAATTAAGACCTCTAATGGAAGAACTACGGCCTGCAAAAAAAAAAAAAAAAAAAATCGCTTACGAACACTCCTAGCTAACTAAACTATCACACTATAATCAAAGATAAATAATAAACTTTCTATCATTCAGAATCACTCCTAGCAAATATAAACAAAATTGTACTTACTGTTAAAATAAATAGCTATTTACGCGCAGGTCGAAATAATGAATAAATCCAAGCACTCATGATGGTGACTCAAAGCACAAAGAACTGCCTCTGGCTGCAGCCAAATAAAAAAAATCGTTCGCTCAAGACATTCACCACTGTCCTAAGCTATCTAAAAAAAAATAATAATAAACAAACAACCTCAATTATACCAACCGTTATTCTCACAACAAACTCATTACATTAACTACCTCTCGTTTGCTGACACACACACACTCTCTCTCTCTCTCTCTCTCTCTCTCTCTCTCTCTCTCTCTCTCTCTCTCTCTCTCTCTCTCTCTCTCTCTCTCTCTCTGGATTCTGTCAAAATACAAATAAAAAAAATGAAAAAAAACTTAATCCTCCACAGGGCTCTATACGTTCTGACTGCAAAAGTGAATATGATACCATGTGTCTACTGATGGAAAAGGCAATAATTGTTAAAGACCGATCTCCTTGGTTTGATGAGGAGACTTTGGAGAAAAAGAGGAAAAAAACTTAGAGAAAATGGAATCGGTTCAAAACTGAAAGCACACTGGTAGAATACAAAACTGCAATGTGCCAATATAATTACCCACTTAGAAGAAAAAAACGAATGCTATAAGAGAATGATCCATGAATCAGCAACAGATATAAATAAGTTATATCATCCTTTAAATGGTATAATGGGATGTGTAAATGAAAAAAGGCTACCAGAGGAGTACAGTGTTAGGAACTGGCAAGCAATTTTATAGAATTCTTTAAAAACAAAATATAAAATATAACTAGGTCGTTTACAAATATTCAACATCGGATTAGGTCTACACCAGATCCAGACAAAATTAATGAAATTCGATAATATAACACGAGACGATGTCACTAGGACTATTGAGAGAGCAAAAAAAACCAAACTGTGCAATAGATCCAATGCCAGTGTTTGAAGTAATTGAAGAACAAAACTTTTCTTGTCTAGCTGATATAATTATGAGAATAGCAAATACAAGCACCTGTGAGTCAGTGAAGAATTTCTCTTTACTCTTCTTCTTCCTTTTGTATTTTGGTCTCGCTCCCAATATTGTAGTTACCCATTAACATTTCGCTCTCATACTTACTTTACGTTTTCTTTACCGAAAACGTTGGGAAGACTGCTCTAAATTAACTGAACTCGCTGACAATAGCGTACGCTATGTTCCTGATGTCAAAGCGTAGAAACGCAAAACAAACGCCTTACGCCAGCGTACGATGGTTCTTTCCTTAAACTACATGTGTCGAGATAAATCATCACACTAGTTTTTAGTATAATTCTAATAGTGCTGACTTGAATGCAGCTTTTATCTCTCAGTACCAATTCGGGTCTGTTAATTTTAAGATGTATGCCAATCGCACCAGCCCATTGTTATTGCTCATTTAAGTTATTAATTTTCAGTAAGCCAGAATAAGTAAGATTATTATGTATGTATATTCCCTTAGAGCACCAAATTTTCTCTCTAAGTATTTTGTACAAAATCCTGCCTCCTATTTATCCTTAAAACGTTACATTGCCCTGCCCTAAAGTCCCGATATGGAACCTTCACTGGGTTACCCTATGACCAACAACCCTCAACTGTTTTGGAAGGTGAAGACAGGTGAGCCCACACGACCTAAGGGTTGGCCCCATTTGTATACGAGCAGCTGTTGTGACAGGCTGACCGACCTGGTCAGTCAATCTGTACATCTCTGCCTCAACCCCCAACTGGAATCCTACCAAACAAAGGACTGGGGAGTTTTTGTCCTGTTAGCTGGAGATAGGAAAGACGAGGCTGGGAACTTTGCCAGCAATACCTAATCTACCAAGAAGCGAGGATTCCAGGGGTGGCCCAGTCAAGGGTGCAAACACACCATTCCGCAGCCATTTGCGAGGACAATTAAGGGCTCTTCCATCATTACTGTAAGAAGTGCAGGTAAAATACATGGCCAATAGTTTTCCCCCATTTTAGCTTAGATTAACTTTTACTTGATTTAGGTTTGACTGGGTTTTACATATTTCGGGCTGAGTGCGTGGGAGTTTGTGTACAAATTTCGCTTATAATTTTTGCTTTAGAGACTAGTACAGTCTTGGGATCACAAGACCGCGTGTCCGACCCCATTTCAATCATTTGCTATTGCAGAAGACCACGAGTCTAAGCAACCATATTTTTTTATTATTTTGCTTGCTTTGATTGGTTCAATTATTTGCCTTTTTGCAGCTGTTAAGATGTCCGATTCTTCCATGTAAATTTTTATAATAAAAGTAACTAGTAGGTTAATTACCCTTTCGTATTACTACTTGTAAGATGTGTTAAGATGAGGCTGCTTGTAGCGCTGAAGCGCCACCCATATAAGTGACGTCATTGTCTACGTCACAGGCTATCTGTATTTCCTTCCGCTGTGTATCAGTTGCAATGAAGATATGAAACCACGCTGACTATCATTTCCCAATCCCACCTAGCCTTAGATCCAACATGGCGCAGTGAATGAGAAGAAAAAGAGGACCTACAGTAATAACCGTGGCACAGCATGGCACCACCGCCGAGACGACTCTCATTTGCATCCCCTAGGGGCAGGATTGCAAGGACAGGAACCTCAGGAACCAGCATCAGGATATCGCCGGCTTCCATGCTGCAGGCTCACCACGTGTTACAAACCCAGCAACAAGCCATCCAGAATCTTGAGGCTGAGATAACAGCGTTGTCACTCCAGGGTAGCAATGTGCCCCAACCAAGGATCCTTTCATCAGCGGCTCCGGAAAAGTGCGAGGCTGAGGTGTCCCCCACAGCCTTCAGGTTTTGGAAACGGTCAATGGAGTGTTGGTTGCAGCTATGTAAGTTGAAGCTTAACGAGGCAGTTCATCACATAAGGCTGCATTGTGTCCCAATATTGTAGCGTGCCCTTCATTCTAGGTATACAGACGCCCAGTGGAGTGCTCTATCTACTGAAGGGGCATTCAATGTGGTTAAACAAATGGTAGTAAAAGCTTCTAATAAAACAGTGCAGTGGCTAGAGTTTTTTTATTTGGCCCAAGAGCCTAGTGAGTCCTTCAATGATTATCTTATTAAGAGTACGCAAAAGGCTACTGATTGTGCATTTATTAGTGTGCTACTGTTATTAACACACATTGAGTATGTGTTGTTTGAGATGTTGAGTCTTGAAATAAAGTCAAGCATGATAACTTTAAAATGGTTTATTCTCTAAAAACAACAGTGTTAACATCTCCATCACAGGAGTATAGCTGGTTTGGTCGGATGACCAATTCAGGTGAAGTATAGATAAGAACTGCCTAAAATATCGATATCACAGATATCGTATATTTAGTTGTCTCAGCATTTAAACACAATATGTAAACTTTACATTAGTCGAGGAAGACACCTGCATCCGGTGGCGACACAATCTTTCACACGGTATGCATTTGTGTTTATGCTTCAAAAAAATGTTACATTGCTGAGAGATGCAAAATGCATCCT
Organism: Palaemon carinicauda; assembly: GCF_036898095.1. Classification (NCBI taxonomy): domain Eukaryota; kingdom Metazoa; phylum Arthropoda; class Malacostraca; order Decapoda; family Palaemonidae; genus Palaemon; species Palaemon carinicauda. Next base: position 168,846,180 of record NC_090725.1, read on the forward strand.
GTTATGATTTTGTCTGACTACTGCAAATCTCACGCTAGCTTCTTCTTCCACAATGACATATTACGTCATGTGTTTTAAACATGTAATAGCTATCTCAATTTTTTTTTTTTAAATTTAACAACACGCCAAAATATGTTTACTAGGAGTGTGACTAGATATATGTATTATTCTTTGTTTAACTTTAGCCATAAGCAAATGAGGACGAATGTCCAAATAGGCACATTAAAAAAAAAATAATAACAATAATGCATATGAAAAGATATTACCAAAGCAAAGAAAAAAAATGCATGATAAATACAGATCACATATATGGTACATTGCTAGCAAATGATTATATGGTACCAAAAAAAAATACTGACATACATATGATTCGGTAACTTGTTAAAGAATAATTGTTACCTTTGTCAGAAATATAGATTAACACAATACGGTAATTAATAAAAATATTTGTTACCTTGGTAAAGATTCAATTTTAGTGCACAAACACGAATTCCTGGTACGTACACGTACCACGGTTTCGTACACACACATATATATATATATATATATATATATATATATATATATATATATATATATATATATATATATATATATATATATAGGGCTTATATATTTTATTAGATGCCCATAGATTCTGTTATTTTTATTCTTTTTTTTTTCTCTTTTCTTTTAACATTCCGGCTTATATATTTTATTAGATGCCGAGAGAAAAAAATGATTTATTTTTTAAATGTTTTTTAAATGTATTTTTAACAATGCAAACGTTCTATAGTTTCTTCAATTACATATTACTAGCGTACTAACTGCTTTTCGTACACGCGCTATTTCCAGACCATTTTACTCCTTTAGCGAATGAGGTGGCCATTTCAAACGGCTTTAAACTGAATTAAATAAGGAGTTTTGTCTGGACATGGCAAAACTTTCTGTTTTAGCTGCAAACTGTTCCTTAACCTACGCCAAACAAGGATGTTCACGGCGATAAATATCATCACCGTCACAACTGTTCCTGCTAGTAGTATGGGGTGAAGAAATTCCTTATAAGTTGGTGACAAGTGGTCCATCTCGGTCAATTTCATCAACCGCTTGGCTACCTGTTTGTTGTATGGGAGGGGTAGTGATGGCATTGTAGTCGTCCAGGTGAAGTTCGCGAAGTAGGCTCGTTCTCTGATGATGGTCTTGATCCCGGTCACCATGGAATTAGGGGAAGTCATGATACAACCATCTGCTGCAACGAAGATTTTGGCATAGGACGTGGATCCGTCCGGGCATGATACATTGAAGCCGTCCTTGTCGTATCGTATCCACGAGCCGTTGTTCAGTCTGCAATTGAACTCATTATTGTCAAAGGGATAAAGCTTATCCAGACAATTTTCACTTGTATGGGAGAGAGAGCACTGTCTAGCACTATACCTAACTCGCATGAATCCATTAAGTTTTTATGGAATTCAAATGAGTCAGCTGTACATATTTGTCTATCCATTGCATCTGAACAGTGAGTTAATTGATTTAAGTCTTTAATGACCGTATATGTTTCCTTGTCTGGGGAAATCAATACGCGTCCTGTCAAACTGGATATTACTGGATTTGAGTGATTCGTCATGAAAGTCGGAAATGGTGATATCCTGTAAGATTGCCAGGCATCAGAAGAATCAAAGGGAATTGTAATCATAATCTTGTTATTTTCAACGCTTACTGTAATTAGGCTGTAATAAAATTCTAACCTACGTGCATCTAACAAAGGAACATAGCCTAGTTTCTCCCGTCCGTTCTCCAGAACTAACTTTAAGTATTTTATAGGCAACAAATGGGGCGACAGTACACCTTTAGTTGCTAACGTGATAACTTCTACATAATCCTTGGATTTCTCAATGAAATGTGCAATTCTGTTATGTATGTGATCTATTTTTGAATCATAATACGTTAACGTTGCCAACAAATCCTGTACTTCCATAATCTGACTGATATTACTTGAATGTTCATTTACTAAATCCATAATTTGATTGATTGAAGCTAACTGATTCCTTAGTTCTGACATAATCAATTCATCTTCATGAGTCAAGAACTCAATTTTCTTATTTTGATTACTAATCTTAAGACGATTGGAAATTCCTAAACCTAAACTTGCAATAGACCCAAAGATGTTTAATGCAGCAAAAATAAACGGGTTTCGTCTTTCTTTATGTTCGTGCCCTACAGTCCACATCAAAAGGTCACGAGCCAAAGATTCTGTCTCGTAAGTCTTATTTTGCAAGTCATCAGATAGCATCTCTGCAACTTTTAGTGTCGATCCAAGCGAACTCTCTGTAGTCAAATGAAAATGTCTTCTATGCAACTCATCTAATGAGACAGCAAACCTTGAAATGGCGCTTTTTAAGCTAGTGACATCATTCTCTGGAAGAAAAATTGCTTGCATATGCACTTCTACAACTACGTTGCTTGATGTAATAAAAACGTCTTCTTGTCTTTCAACTATAGTGCCATATTTAAAATCTATACTTTTAGTTTTAGAGCTCGTCCCACACGAGAAAAATGTCTGAGCGAACAATATCACTCCCAACAAAAAAAATTCATCTTGGAAACCTGTAACGAGAAAAATATATGGAATTACTCCTGTATTAAGAAGAAAACTTTTAATCATACAAATAAAAATCTTTCCCTCACTTCTTTCCCTCTCTTTTTTTTTTTTAATTTCTTATGTGAGCCAATGGTACTATTCTCTCATCCGTGGGTTGGGATACGTTTTGAACTCTAAACCTATTGGCCGTTAATGTTTCCAAAATGTTAAATGGGCCTTCAAACTTAGGTGTTAGTTTATAATTGAGTCCTTTACGTACATTTACCTGTATATATACATTTTTGGGCTCAAGCCATGTCGTCCTGATGGAAGTTCCTATAGGGTAGCTTCCTTGGGTATATTATAACTACGGCGATATTCCCAGAGAATTTACCTTAAGGTACCCAGAATTCTAACTCCTGGAGCGAATATCCCTAATAAAAGAAACAGGGATATCGCGAAATATCAGAGGACGTATTCTTGACACGCCACATGGCAATCTGCACCCCGAACAGAGATAACATTTCGAAGGGGTCAATTGGCAAGAAAACGAAAACGAGAAAGAAAAAGGAGAGCCGCTCGCAAGGCTCTCTCTTCTCCCGTTTCGTAAGCGTGCATTGCGCCGCTCACGGCGCCATCTGTATTCCTTTTTGCGTAGCTTAACAACTCGGTGTTTTTTCCTGTGTTTCTCGCAAATTCTTGGATTTAATCAATTTATTATGCTTTCTCCAACTTCGTCTGCCTCTGATAAGTTGAGTATTATTTCTTTTATGTATAAATGTAGGCTCTTGGTAAATTTTAAAGTGATTAATAGTAATAATCTTGTTACTAGAGCTGTTGCCTACCGGAGGCGTCCTGGACGCTGTCGCTCGCTAGGTATGAGTTTTAGTTAGCCAGAGCGATGTTCCCGGCTGTTTTGCTTTAATAATTTTAGCTGTTTAGCGTTACATAGGATTTCTTTATATGATGCTTTTAGTATTATTTGTCTTGGCGAAGTATTCGCCGATTCTGGCCTACGCTAGACCGTGTAGCCTAGTTGTTTGGCCCTAGTACTTTCCTGCATGATATTCAGATTTCCGAGTGTTGTAAAAAATTTTTTTGAAGCTTTAGGCAGTTTTATACATTTAAGATTATATTGATTTCTTCCAAGATAGTATACGAGTGAGTTTCGGTGATTTAGGTAATCGATTCTCTTGGCGCCTAGGCTAAGTTGCCTTTGGGGCCTTAATATACTTTCTCATACTCCCCGGTTGCTCTCTTTTCTTTGGAGAAGGTGTGCAATCCCTTTCCCTCTGTTTAAGCCTTGGGCTTAACCCTAGTGGTTTATCTGAATTAACTTTCGATACAACTATATTAGGGTGTTGCTGTTCCTTCCTGTTCCAGTAAGTCTGGCTTCAGAGAGGGGGCAGAACATCAGAGTTCTTAGTCTGAGTCTGTTTATGTCTGGCTTGGGGTTGAGACTCCCTCGCTAGACTGACACAGACATAGGAGGCTTAGCCTCCTTAGGTCACTTTCGAAGGTTTCTGTACGAGATGATTCCTTCTTCTTGTGATCTAGCAGACTAGTCCTTTGTTGCTGTTCTCGGTGGCGAGGATAAGATCCTTTTTCTGGGAATAGCAACACCTTCCTTGCTTTGGTTCCATGGGGGTTGGCAAGTATTGCTGGCCTCCCTCCTCGGATCTCCCTTAGGCTAAGATGAGTTTTCTTGGCTGCGGGGGATTCATTACTAAAGCAAGGTTGGTAGGACCCTCTTTGTCCCTTCCCCCTCTTTCCTCTGTAATGGCCTAGCCGTTACAGTACTGTCCGTCATTCTACATCTGTACCTAGCATAGGTTAGGATGTGGAGTTGACTCAGTCCCTTGCCGGCCGGCAGAGTGTGCCGGACAGCAAAGGTCTTCTGCTTTGAGTGCTGCCCGGACCTCCCTTGGTCCCTCTTTCGGGTTGCCGGGCTTTGAGGTTGTACAGTCTCTTATACCGGCATCCATTCTGTTTTCTTCTAGTGTTGTACCCTAGCCGGCTGCCGGCCTAAGTGGCCGGCAGCCGGGCAGTCGGAGTTCTCTGGTTTTTTTGCTGCCGGCCGTCATCGGTTGTATACCTTTGCCGGCCGGCTATTATCACGCCATTGTCTGCCGGTCGCTATGAGTGGTGGCCGGCAGCCGGGTGCTACCTTGTGTAGTTGCCGGCCGGCACTGGCTGTTGCCGGCCGGCAGTTACTGCCGGCCGGCACATGCATTTGAACTAGCGTTCTGCCGCCTTATAGCTCTTAAGTAGTATACTTTAGAGCTAGTTATGGTGAGTGCCGGCCGGCACGTTACCTTCTATACTGTACCAGTATTCTTCAGTATAGTATATACTGTAGGGAGAAAACTATAGTATAGTATTGTTACAACACTGTGTTTTCTAACATTTTTGTGTTGTCTTGCACAGCCCTTTGGTGTTGCCTTACAGATAAAGAAAGTGAGTTCTTTCTTGTCTACTATCCGGTATTTTAAAATCATCCCTTAGGTGTGAGCTACACCTGTTTCCTCTGGAAATTTTTCATTGGTTGCTCTAGGACAGATTAACCATACAATTTTATTATCTGGAAGGTTGCAACAATTGACTGTGCGGGAAACACAAGTGTGTGTCTTTCCTTTCTGTTTTGTTATGCTAAACTGTGCATATCCAGTGATACGTAGTTCACTTGATACTCATGGAAATTTCTTCTCTTTACAGGAGGACCATCCGAAGTGTGGAAGTGTTTTCTGCAACGTCCGCAGCAAGAACTTCTGCGGACATGAGTTATGTAGGAGGCACGCAGCATGCGCTGTCTCCAAGGGTGATCTCCGGTATTGGGACCCTCAGGTATGTACCGTGTGCACTAACCTGGTTGCTGAGGCTTTTGATTCCCCTAGGACGGCGGAGTCAAGGGATATAGCAAGGGAGAAGCTTCGTACCTGGGTAAGGGGTTTCCAGAAGAACACCTCTGGACCTTATCTTCCAAGTGAGAAGATGAGGGCTTACCTTTACCCCAGGGCATCAGCTGATGCAGTGATTCCCCAGCCTCAAGAGGAGATCCTGGAGGGTATTTAGCCTTGCATGGTGTATCGGCTCCTCCATGTTGACCAGTTTTTCCGACTTTTTACTATAGTCTATGGGTATCATCAATCACTTTGTTTATAATTCTGTACGTATTGTTTTTGTTATAATTCTTGTTAATCTAGTTTGTAAGTATGATGTCTCTTTTTTATTTCTATTAATTCTTATGCTGTCTGGAGACATTGAGCGAAATCCGGGACCAGTACGTCCTAGATTTCGTCAATGTCGTCTTCTGTATTGCAATATTCGTGGTCTTCACGCAAATATCCAAGACCTTACAGTTGCGTCCAGACAGTATGATATTCTTTTGTGCTCAGAAACTTTGGTTTCTAATATGAGGCACTCATCTGAGCTCCTTATAACTGGTTTTAAGAAGCCAATAATGTTAAAACGTGATGCCATCCCTAGGGCCAGGGGAATGGCGGTGTATATTAGGACCGAGTACCCTGCTTCTCATAAGTCCTGCTATCAATGTGGATGTCATGAGATTCAGGTAATAAAAGTTTGTGGCAGGCATAACAACTTTTATTTATGTTCGATCTACCGGAATCCAGACATGGATGATTCTATCTTCGATTGTCTTCTTACCATTATGGCTAAGATACAAGAAGATGATATAAAGGCTTCTTTTGTCTTTGTTGGTGATTTTAATGCTCACCATAGCGAGTGGTTAAGTTCTATCTCTCCTACCAATCGCCATGGCTTAAGAGCTTTAGACTTTGCCTCTGAATCAGGCTGTGAGCAAATCATAAATGAAGCTACTCACAGGTCTGGTAATTGCTTGGACCTCGTATACACTGACTCCCCTGGCGTTATAACTGGTAAGGTTGGTTCTCCAGTCGGGACATCTGATCATGCCTTGATTTCATTATTAGTGAAGACTGGGCAGCCTGTCCCTGATATATCATATTCTTGTAAAATTTATATGAAATCCCAAGCAGACTGGAATGGGATTTTACATGATCTTTTGTGCTTGAATTGGTCACAATTATATAATAGTGTAGATCCTGTTGTCCCTTTGAATGAGAATCTAGTCAACATAGTTGATAGGCATATCCCTTCTCGTGTGCTAAGGTACCAAGTGAAGGACAAACCGTGGTTCAATGATGATTGTAGACGTGCTTTTTTGGAGAAGCAGGAGGCCTATCAACTTTGGAAGGGTAACAGATCAGATTTGACCTGGAACAACTATACTCAGCTTCGAGCTTTTGCTCAGAGAGTTTATGCCTCAACTGAAAAGGAGTACAATTTAACCATAAAAGAAACACTTTCTGGTACAACTCAAGAACATAAATGGTGGTCTACCCTTAAATCTGCACTCTTTGGTGTAGATGCAACAGTTCCTCCTTTACTTAAACCAGAGGGCTCAGTCACTCACTGTCCAAAGGAAAAAGCAACCCTTTTGGCTGATGTTTTTGACAGTAAACAGAGTAATGAAAAACTTGAACTTCCTCATTCTTGTTTTCCTGAGGCTAAACTAACTAGTTTAGCTTTTCGATCTCGTGAGATTAAAGCTCTGTTGATGGACCTTGATGCTTATGGAGGTGTAGACCCAAATGGTATTTTTCCTTTGTTTTTTATAAAGACAGCAGATTTCTTAGCTCCAAAGTTATCTGTTATTTTGCGCAAGTTAGCAAGAAGAGGAGCTTTTAGCACTAGTTGGAGAATTGGTAATGTTACTCCTCTATGTAAATGTGTTTGTGGTAGCTCAAGTCCCACTGATTACCGCCCAATTTCCATAACTCCCATATTATCTAAAGTTTTTGAACGTCTTCTGGCAAAACGTCTTAATAGGTTTGCTGAAGGTAATCATCTACTCCCTAGTTTGCAATTTGGTTTTCGTAAAGGCCTTGGAGCATGTGATGCCCTTCTTACAATCTCCAATGCTGTACAGAAATCCCTTGATTGTGGTCGGGAAGTTCGTATGATTGGCCTTGATTTTAGTGCTGCCTTTGACCGTGTTAATCATGAGGCCCTTGTTTTCAAACTGAAACAGTTGGGAGTGGGTGGGTCGTTTCTTAGCATTATTATTGATTTTTTAAGTAATAGATCTCAAAGAGTTGTTGTTGATGGGCACCATAGTGATTATAGGAATGTGATATCCGGTGTTCCACAGGGTAGTGTTCTTGGCCCATTACTTTTTATACTATATACACATGACATGTGGTTTGGCCTAGAAAACAAACTTGTTGCATATGCAGATGATGCTACTCTGTTTGCATCAATTCCATCCCCTGAATGTAGATCTAGGGTTGGTGAATCCCTTAATAGAGATTTAGCTAGAATTAGTGCATGGTGCAAATTATGGGGTATGAAGTTGAATCCTAACAAAACTCAAAGTATGATTGTAAGTAGGTCAAGGACGGTAGTTCCTCAACATCCGGATCTCAGTATTGATAATGTTTCTTTAAATATGTATGACTCTTTCAAAATTTTAGGTGTGATTCTCGACAGTAAATTTACTTTTGAGAAACATATAAGGTCTGTGTCTTCTTCAATTTCACAAAAAATAGGCTTATTGAGAAAGTCTTTCAAGATTTTCGGTGATCAATCTATTCTGAAGAAGTGTTTTAATTCTTTCATTCTACCTTGTTTTGAGTATTGTTCTCCTGTCTGGTCTTCAGCTGCTGATTCTCATCTTAATTTGTTGGACAGAAACTTACGGTCTATTAAATTTTTTATTCCTGATCTAGATATTAATCTCTGGCACCGTCGTTCAATTAGTTCATTATGCATGTTGCATAAGATTTTTCACAACTCTGACCATCCTTTACATTCAGATCTCCCTGGACAATTCTATCCTGTTCGTAATACTAGGCAGGCAGTTAATTCTAATAGCCAGGCCTTCTCCATCACGAGGCTCAATACTACGCAGTACTCTAGAAGTTTTATTCCAGCTGTGACCAAGTTGTGGAATGATCTTCCTAATCGGGTGGTTGAATCAGTAGAACTTCAAAAGTTCAAAGTTGGAGCAAATGCTTTTTTGTTGACCAGGCAGACATAGTCTTTTTATAGTTTATTTATGACATATTTGTTTTTGATGTTGTTGATAGTTTATTATATGACATGTCTGTTTTGACGTTGTTTCTTATTTTAGAATGATTTATTGTTAATTTGTTCTCTTCATTTATTTATTTCCTTATTTCCTTTCCTCACTGGGCTATTTTTCCCTGTTGGAGACCCTGGGCTTATAGCATCTTGCTTTTCCAACTAGGGTTGTAGCTTGGATAGTAATAATAATAATAATAATCAGATCCCGGTGGATGCTGAAGTCGCGGTCGCCTTGCAGGACATCCAGTTGGAAGACAGGATGTCGGACGTGTCCGAGCGTCTGGAGGAGGACCTCCTGGCAGAAGGCCAGGATGAAGATCAGGCTCCAGACATTGAAGAGGAAGAGGTCGAAGAGGTGTCGGCTGCCCCGGTTCAGGTCCCTGAACCTATTCCCTCAACATCGTCCACTCTCCCAGTAGAGCTGGGACAGGCCCTCTCCTCCATCGTTGGAATGATCCAACAGATGCAGAAGGAGAATAGTGAGAAGGCGGCTGCAATAGAACTGCAGATGCAGAAGCTTGCAGCCTCACGTGGGCCCCAGAAGAGGCTCAACGTGAAAGACCTTCCCTTGTGCTCAGATGTTAACCCGTGGAGGTATGCTGAGCACATGCCGATGACGGTCGGAAAGATCGTCATTTCGGAAAAGTTGGGCTCAGTTCCCCTAGAGGAGGTGGAATTCTGGCCCAGCAAAGGGTCGTATCCGGACTGTTATGTCCGTTTGAGGAAGGAACCAGCTTCAAAGGAGGAGACAGAGCCGAAGGAGGTCATAGTGATGGACCATGCTAAGGCTCAAGCTTTGCTTTCATCCTCGATGAAAGAGAGGGGCTTCACGAACTCAAAGGTGGCTGCTTTGAGTAAGAAGCACCCTTCCTTTGTGTCCTCTCCTGCTAGAGCCTTCCCCTTTTTGCAGAAAGGGTTTGCGGCTGTACTAAAAGCAGTCGAGGCTGGCAAGCCATGCCCCTCCTTGGAGGAGTGTAAACCCTTGTCGCTGGCCCTACCTATGGACCACAAGGACTGGAAGGACGTCCATCTTACCTTCTCAGTCGGGAAGTTGGAGGCTGATATTGCCGGACGTCAGTTCGGTGAGAACCTCCCTAAGCTGTCTGACTTTCTTTTGCGGAGGGGGCTCGAGACGAAAGAAAGACTGGCTGCCTCAATGTATCTTCAGACCACTCTTGAGACGATGGCAAGTGACCCCAAGGTCCATGAGATGTTCATGGTAGTGGCCAAGACTCATCTGGCCACAGTGACTAAGGATCTTTACAGCTTCGTCAGGGCGAGGAGAGCTTGTAGGGAGTTTGTGTTCGCCTCGGCTGCGGTGAGGCACAAGCCAAGGAAACTAATCTCCTCCAACATTTGGGGCAAAGACCTTTTTCCTAGCGAATCGGTCAAGGAGGTTGTTGATAAGGCCGCCACGGAGAATAGAAACCTTCTCCAGAAGTGGGGCCTGTCTATCAAGAGAAAGTCTTCCCCGGATGAGGGTCCCCAACCAAAGAGGAAGACTAAGAGGACTAGGCTACCCTCTCGGCCAGCCAAGCCATTTAGACAGCAACAGCAACAGCAATTGCCTATGCCTTCAGTGCCCCAGATGGTGGCACAAAACCCGACCACATTCCAGTGGGTACCCCAAGCCGTGTCGACACAGTCTCCGGCATTTAACCCAACATTCGAAGGGCAGTCAACTTCCTTTCGAGCAAAGCCTAGAGGAGCAGCCAGAGACTCGTCTAGGCGCCCCTCAAGGGGAAGGGGATTCAGGGGTGGTCGCGGTCAGGGAGGCAAGACCTCAGGACAGCAGTCGAAGTGAGATGATACCGGTAGGAGGGAGACTTCAGAATTTTCGGGATCGGTGGACCTTCGATCCCTGGGCCCACACCCTACTCAAGAATGGACTGGGCTGGAGCTGGTACAGCACTCCACCCCCGTGCCCTCGATTTTTCCAACACTCCAACCCCGTTCTGGAGGAGTACATTCAAGAACTGTTGGAGAAAAAAGTGATCCGAAGGATAAAGTCCATCAAATTCCAAGGGAGACTGTTTTGTGTTCCCAAGAAGGACTCGGAAAAACTCAGAGTCATTCTGGACTTGTCGCCACTCAACAAGTTCATAGTGAACTGCAAGTTCAAGATGCTAACACTGCAACACATAAGGACCTTACTGCCCAAGAGGGCATTTACCGTCTCCATAGATTTGTCAGACGCCTATTGGCACGTTCCAATCAATCGCCGACTCTCCCCCTACCTAGGGTTCAAGCTACAACGAAGACTATACGCCTTCAGAGCCATGCCATTCGGGCTAAATATAGCCCCAAGGATCTTCACGAAGCTTACGAGCGTAGCTCTCAAACAATTACGCCTAAAGGGAATTCAGGTGGTAGCCTACCTGGACGACTGGCTGGTGTGGGCAGCATCCAAGACAGAATGCTTGCAAGCTTCCTTGCAGGTGATCCAGTTCCTAGAGTATCTAGGCTTCAAGATCAACAGAAAAAAGTCTCGACTTTCTCCATCTCAAAAGTTCCAGTTGTTGGGAATCCACTGGGACCTAGTGTCACACCAATTCTCCATCCCGGCGAAGAAGAGGAAGGAGATAGCTGGTTCCGTCAAGAGACTTCTGGATTCCGAAAGGATATCAAGACACGAACAGGAGAGAGTGCTGGGTTCTCTCCAGTTTGCTTCGGTAACAGACCCGGTGCTAAGAGCACAGCTAAAGGATGCAACCGGAGTTTGGAGAAGTTATGCATCAAACGCGCGAAGAGATCTGAGAAGACCAGTTCCGCTTCGTCTACGTACTCTTCTCAGGCCTTGGTCCCAAGCCAGACAACTAAAGAAGTCGGTGCTTCTTCAGCCACCTCCCCCCTCGTTGACTATTCACACAGACGCCTCGAAGGAGGGGTGGGGAGGTCATTCTCATCGGAAGAAGGCCCAGGGGACTTGGTCCAATCTATTCAAGACATTTCACATAAACTTTCTGGAGGCTATGGCAGTGCTCCTTACCTTGAAGAAAGTCTCCCCGCGTCGCTCGATCCACATAAGGTTGGTGCTGGACAGCGAGGTGATTGTGAGATGCTTGAATCGACAAGGATCAAGGTCACCACCTCTCAACCAGGTGATGTTGGCCATCTTCCGACTGGCGGAAAAGAAGAAGTGGTACCTGTCGGCAGTTCACCTTCAAGGAGTCCGCAATGTGACAGCGGACGCTCTATCCAGGTTCACACCGATAGAGTCGGAATGGTCCCTAGACGCAGGATCGTTCTCCTTCATCTTGAGTCAAGTCCCAGAACTGCAGATAGACCTCTTTGCGACGAAAGACAACAAGAAGTTGCCCCTGTACGTGTCCCCGTACGAGGACCCCTTGGCGGAAGCAGTGGACGCGATGTCCCTCGACTGGAACAGATGGGCCAGGATTTATCTGTTCCCTCCTCACAACCTTCTGTGGAGGGTCCTCAACAAACTGAGATCCTTCAAGGGAGTAGCGGCAATAGTGGCCCAAAAGTGGCCGAACAGCGTGTGGTTCCCTCTGGCATAGGAACTACGGTTGAAGTTTCTACCGCTACCAGATCCAGTTCTGACCCAGCGAGTCCAGAAGTCGACTGTCTGCGCTTCATTACAGAAAAGCCGGACCCTGCAGCTCATGATTTTCTCTCCCTAGCGGTGGGAAAGCGTTTCGGGATTTCGAAAGACAGCATAGACTTCCTAGAGGAATATAAGTGCAAATCTACTAGAAGGCAATATGAGTCATCTTGGAGAAAATGGGTGGCCTTTGTCAAGGCGAAGAATCCACAGGAGATCTCGATGGACTTCTGCTTATCTTTCTTCATCCACCTCCATGGTCAAGGGTAGGCAGCTAACACAATTTCAACGTGTAAGTCTGCTTTGACAAGACCCATTCTATATGCCTTCCAGGTCGACCTCGCTAACGAGATCTTTAATAAAGTTCCGAAAGCCTGCGCTAGGCTCAGACCTTCAGCACCTCCAAAGCCCATTTCATGGTCTTTAGATAAAGTTCTTCATTTCGCTTCACTGTTGAACAATGAGGAGTGTGCGTTAAAGGATTTGACCCAAAAAGTTATTTTCCTATTTGCACTTGCGTCGGGGGCCAGGGTTAGTGAGATTGTAGCCCTCTCGAGAGAGGAAGGTCGTGTTCAGTTCTTGGATGGGGGAGAGCTGAACCTGTTTCCGGATCATACGTTTCTCGCCAAGAACGAGTTACCCACCAACAGGTGGGGTCCCTGGAGAATCTGCCCTCTGAAAGAAGATGCATCTCTATGTCCAGTGGAATGCCTAAAGGTTTATCTTCGTAGAACTTCAGACTTCAAGGGTGGTCAACTATTCAGGGGAGAAACATCAGGCTCAAATTTATCACTGAAACAACTCAGGGCGAAAATCACATATTTTATTCGCAGAGCGGATCCTGACAGTACACCCGCAGGTCACGATCCGAGGAAAGTTGCCTCATCCTTAAATTTCTTTAATTGTATGGATTTTGAACATCTTCGTTCATACACTGGCTGGAAGTCTTCCAGAATGTTCTTTCGTCACTATGCGAAGCAAGTGGAGCAACTAAAGAAGTCTGTGGTAGCAGTGGGTTGCGTCGTTAACCCTGCTGTTTAACTCTGCGAGGAACAGTGGATTTAATTGGGACGATTAATTCCAGGGTGAGTGTGTAGTTACATACTGTGCTACAAACTAAGTGTGAGGGCACCGGATTGCCCACGTTGACTGTTCCACTTTCAAAGGTGAACCTAGCATAAGTGCAGACATGTGTGCCGAGCGTTTCTAACACTAATGTGACTGATTAGTAATACAGACTTTTACAACTTTGATACCTCGGTAGGTTAAAAGTGGCGCTAATGTTTTTCTTTCAGATAAACAAGTTTCTGTTTACTATCATGCTTATGCTTAAATTTTTGGTTATCCTCCTCTTATATATATATATATATATATATATATATATATATATATATATATATATATATATATATATATATATATATATATATGTTGTTAACCTGTTTATTTATTGTCTGTCAATAAACTAGTTCTTGCGAACCTTGCGTCTCCTTCACCTGTGTCAATTTATTGATAATAATTGAGCATTCTTTCTATGTATATTTATCTGGGATAATTCTAATAGATTGTTCCTTTATGCAAGCTAATTTTGCATTGGTTTATGCTTTCCCTTAGCGGGAGGACTCCATCCCCTAAGGGGACGGTGGCGGATATGCAAGTTTCCTCCTACTCGGATATAAACCTTTGTCCAATACAGTATTGAACGGAGAACTGGTCGATATTTCATATTGACGCAGTGGTTCTTTACAAACTATGCTTTACATAATATAGGGTGAGACCACTATATTGGCTTGCCTGTTATTCATACATAGGTATATGTACTCTTCGAGACTTTTCCAGAGTCTAGTAGGACTCTTCCCTGTAGGGGGCAGGAAGCACTAACATGGTTTTTGATTAGTTGAAAAGATGTATAACGGTAACATCTTAGGTCTCTAGGTCTAGTCGACCGGGGAAATACCTCCGGGGAGTACGGCACGTTTTGAGAATCCACAGATACAGTAATGCTCTGGTATACTTCCATCAGGACGACATGGCTTGAGCCCAAAAAACGGATTTTGAGCGAAGCGAAAAATCTATTTTTGGGTGAGATGGCCACGTCGTCCTGATGGACCCGCCCTTCCCTTTCTATGAAAGGGCTGTAGGTCCCCTCCCTACATACAGTATCTGTAGCACCTCGTGTATCGTTACAAGGAATACAGATGGCGCCGTGAGCGGCGCAATGCACGCTTACGAAACGGGAGAAGAGAGAGCCTTGCGAGTGGCTCTCCTTTTTCTTTCTCGTTTTTGTTTTCTTGCCAATTGACCCCTTCGAAGTGTTATCTCTGTTCGGGGTGCAGATTGCCATGTGGCGTGTCAAGAATACGACCTCTGATATTTCGTGATATCCCAGGAGTTAGAATTCTGGGTACCTTAAGGTAAATTCTCTGGGAATATCGCCGTAGTTGTAATATACCCAAGGAAGCTACCCTATAGGAACTTCCATCAGGACGACATGGCCATCTCACCCAAAAATAGATTTTTCGCTTCGCTCAAAATCCGTTTATCACCCACGGTATATGTTTTAGTTGGCTTCGCTATTTTATCATGATTCCTTTTCATTATGATTTGTGATTCTTCTAAATTCTTTCGAAGGATATCATATCGACTTTTTCTTGCATTTATACATTCTTTTAAAGGATTTGATAGATTAGTTGTAGGCGTTAATACATGGAAAGGCGTTCTAACTGGGGTACCATACAATGCTTCATGCGGTGACATTTTAATTGATATATGATATGAATGATTCAGAGTACTCAGTACCGCAGGTATTGCAATATCCCAGTTGGGGTCTGATCCCCCTAGTGTTACTCTTAATATATTTAAAACCTTCCTATTTGCTCTTTCCGCTAGCCCATTCGACTCTGGGTGATATATCATGGTATTTATTTTCTTTATGCTAAGGAATTCACACAATGAGGTAAGAAAGTGATTATTAAATTCACCACCCGAGTCTGAGATTATCATGTGTGGAATTCCATGTTTACAAATGTAACACTCGTAAAACTTCCTAACGCATTCAATCGCAGTTTTAGTTTTAAGCGCTATTAGTTCTGTATATCGAATTAAAGCATCTACAATTACTAAGAGGTGCTTATTTCCTCTCTCTGACTCGTAAAATCCTGTTAACAAATCTAAATGTATTCTTTCAAAGGGTTGATTGGGCAATGGATAAGCCCCTAGGCTGACAGGTGTTTTCGTATGCCCTTTGTTTTCCTGACATGTGCTAAAATTAGCTATGTGTCTTTTTATATCTGTAAGCATTGTATGCCAATAAAACAATGATTTGGCTTTCTGTGACATTAATGAGAACCCCGGGTGTCCATGTAATGGATTTGCATGCAACCAATTCAGGACAGTGGAAATAAGTGAGATTGGTACTTCTACCTGGTCGTTAGTTACATGTGGTGTATTGCGGGTTTTCCTTGTCACGGTCCTACATAGAATATTGTCTTTGATTATATAATTCTGCTGCTTATACTTTATATATCCCTTTTCCTTATGATTGCCTTTCAAAGCTTTTATAATTGTTTCTATTTTCTGATCTTTTCTTTGCTCAGTCTGTAATAATTCAGCGCTCCAGCCTAAATCTTCTTGTTCAGATATCGTTTTAACAATAGGCATGGATGTTGATATATCTATTAATTCAGCTAAAGGCTCCGTACAAGATGACACGGGGTTGCGTGATAATGCATCCGCAATGATATTTGCTTTCCCAGGTAAATACCCGATTCTTGCGCCAAAATCTTGAATGATCAAATGCCACCGAGTTCGTTTAGAGCTGTGGTTGAAGCCTTTAAAGAACTCGGTTAGTGGTTTATGGTCAGTAAGAACCTTAACGGGATAACCGTATATTATGAACTTAAAATGCACTAGTGAATTAACAATAGCTAGCCCTTCCTTGTCTATTACTGCATACTTACTTTCGGAAGTTCTCAGTTTCCGAGAATAAAAAGCTATCGGGAAAAATTGTTTATCATATTGCTGAAGCAATACCCCTCCTACTCCTAAGTCTGAGGCGTCTGTTGCAATGAAGAATTCCTTACCGAAATCAGGAAATTTTAAGATAGGAGAACTACACAGTTCATCTTTCAAGGTATTAAACACCTGTTGATGATGCTCAGACCATATGAAATCTACGCCCTTCTTCGTAAGATCAGTTAAAGGAGCAGCTATTATTGAATAGTTGCGTATAAAACGCCTGTAATATCCACTACAACCCAGAAATTGCTGTATTCCCTTGACATTAGTAGGTATGGGAAAATTACGTATAGCCGACACCTTATCATGGACTACTTTAAGACCTTGGCTTGACACCATGAAACCCAAATATATTAATTCTGTTTTGAAAAATTCACACTTACTAATCTTTACCCTTAAGTTATGTTGTCTTAATCTCTGTAGTACTAGTTCTAACTTACGTAGATGTTCTTCTAAGGTGTTGGAAAAGATTACAAGATCGTCCATATAGGCATGCAATATATCCCCTAACAAGTCTCCAAACACTATGTTAATCATTTTTGTAAATGTTATGGGAGCACAACGTAAACCAAAAGGCATCCGTAAAAATTCATAATGTCCCCTGGCTGTGCTGAAGGCTTTGTATGGGATACTATCTTCTTCTAATGATATCTGGTGAAAGCCTTTAAGTAAGTCCAAACTGGTAAAATATTTATTCTGACCTAACAAAGACAAAATATCGTCAGTACATGGCACTGGGAATCGATCAGGGATCGTCTCCTCGTTTAGACGACGGAAGTCTACGCAGATACGCCATGTTCGATCTTTTTTCGGTACAAATATTAATGGAAAATTATAAGGGCTGTTTGATTTCCTAATGACTCCTTCTTCTAGCATTTTACCTACTTCATCATTTATTTCATTTTGGAATTTCATAGGGAGTCTGTACGAGGGTACATAGATAATTTTCTGCTTGTCCTTTAACCTTATTTGATGCTCGATCACATCTGTTTTTCCTAAGGATCCATCCGTAGTGGAAAAAACATCATGATATTTAGTTAAAAGTCCAAAAATTTTCTGCTGAATTTCTTCGTCTTGAATGTCTTTATTGATTTTATTCTTAATAGATTGCAAAAGGGATTCATCCGCAACTGATTGAGCGTGATTGATTTCAGCAACGGTAAGAATACGATGTTTATAAACTTCTACATCCAAGATATGTTGATTTTTGTGAATTACTAAAGTGTTATTTAAATGATTACAGACTTCAATATTACATTGTTGATGTGAGCCTACTGTATAAATAGCTTGTGTGACAGACAATCCGTTAGTTTTCAAAGTGTCGGAAAGGAGTAATATTTCAGATCCCGGTAATGTTTTCTTCATTTGCACTATTAAATTTCAAGGTACGTTTGGCTCGATTGATTGCGTGCAAGATAATATTACGGGTGAACGAGAATTCTGCTGGGTCGCGTATATTATTTCTTTATTAGTGAGACAAGTTATTGGTTCTTCAACGTACGTTATGGTTACATTTGTCATCTCCTTTTTATCCAAAACTGATTTTAAGGTATTAGAAGACTTATAGAATTTTCCTTTGATATACACGCTGTGCTTGGCAGGGGCTAAGATAATGTTTTGATTTCCCATAGATGGGTATCCTATAATTACAGCTGGATACATATCAATGTTTTGTACAACAACAAATGTATCGGCAAACGTGCGTTTACCGACTTTGAATTGAACATGAGTTATGCCTATGACATTTAATTCATTATTTCCTATACCCGAGAGTCTCACTCCGGATTTTTCTATCGGAAAGTTCGAAAACAACAAATGATGTGTCCTCAAATCCATGATATTACGTGGACTACCAGAGTCAAAAAATAACGTAAAGGATTTGTGTTCTAAATTTACAGCATATAATGTTGGTCGTAACTCATTTTGGCTCATTATTGTATGAATTCGTTGCAAATCTACGGGAGCATGCAATGTTTTACTTAATTCGGCCGTGTGTTTCATAGGAAAATCTATTGCCTCACAATGATCTGATAAAACATTAAATTGATTATTCAATACTATTGATGTTGACATGAATGACCTTGACCCAACATCACTCTCTTCCCCACTGGAGTTAATTATGTGGTATTTGCTTTGCTCTGCACATTCTGAAAATTAGTCTGACCTTGCGAGGTCTGGTTTGACGACCCAGGCTCAGCGTTATTCGAAGAAGTGTTTGTTTGTTTCGGATTCTGAACTACATTGACGTTTGGCTGTTTCTTCTTATTGTTAAAATGAGGATTTTTCTTTTTATTTCCATATGGAACTGACTGTGGAATTGACTGTGTATTTCTAGGATTCTGTTGTGTCTTACGCGAGTAGCACTGACTATATGAATGAGTCGAACTATTATGTATCGAACAGAATTTTGTTCTGCAGTCCGCGATTAAGTGACCTTGACATTTGTAATTATAACACGTCATTCCCGCTACTTGACTATTATTAACTACGTTTACTTGTTGTGGCTTTGTTTCATTCTTTGCAAAAACTTGAGTTAACACGGGATCGAGGTCTGGACACTTAGACATGTGTTTTTTATCTGTTTATATACATCCAATTCCGTACTTGCAGGCGTTAACTTTTTATCAAAACACCGCACTAAAGCTTCAGGCAACATAAGTGTCATGCAAGTTAAATACATTAATCGTAAAAAATCTTTCACGGAGATGTTATCTCTAGTAACCCAAGTGGAATTACCTAAAATATCTTGATATTCATTAAGCCTATCAGCTATGAGAGCTGCTCTCTCAATAACATTAAGCCGATTCATAGTGGCTTGATTAAGTATATTTCTTAACGTTAATACTACATCCAAGGCTTCTTCACCCCCATAGACCGCGCGTAACCTAACTTTGAAATCATCCCAGGGAACTGCTTCTTGAAATGAAACACCTCTTAAATATGCACTCGCATCCCCCTTTGAAAAATCTATAAAACTTTTAGCTTCTTGTAATTGTACAAAAGGGTCTACGATTTGTTTGGCATTTAACCCTTTAACGACCAAATAGCCCAAACGGGATCTTTAAAACAGCTACTTTTGGGTAGTCGTGGTGAACATGTTTATGCTTATCTGAAATTGACGCTTTGGCAACTCATAGAGACACTCCTCTGCTCTTAGAATCAGCCAATCAGAAGCCTCCTGTCCTTCTCGCCAAGTCTGTAGCTCTTTCCAAAGACACCTCACTTGTGCTCAAGTCGGAAAAGTGACAAAACGCGTCGCAGTAACGTCCACACATCCCCCCCTGACCTCCGTAATCATGGTAAGTACGCAGTGACTGTAGGATAGTGAAGCCTAGTGATATGCTTACCTTTTGATGTGGGTTTCAAGGGCTGTAGTGTTACTGACGTTTAGTAGTGACTATCGTAAAAAGTATAGATCCCATATGG
Source organism: Palaemon carinicauda (assembly GCF_036898095.1). Taxonomy (NCBI): domain Eukaryota; kingdom Metazoa; phylum Arthropoda; class Malacostraca; order Decapoda; family Palaemonidae; genus Palaemon; species Palaemon carinicauda. Next base: position 168,865,874 of record NC_090725.1, read on the forward strand.
GCTACCTCGGTTGAGTTTAGGCGGACCACGCTCATCCCATATGGGATCTATTGGACCTTAACGGTTCTACCGGGCACTACTTTAGGACGCACATCATTTTTGCAATGTTTTTCTAGTGATTGGTTTAGACATTTGTGAATAGTTTTAACAATATTTATAGAAATAATAGTGATTATTTAGAGATGTTAGGCTCATGTGCATACAAATTATTACCTTACAAGGTATTGATTGATAAGTTCTTGTTAGGCAGTTACATTTTTTTTATTACATGATTTTAATTTTTTTTTTCTTGCAGTTTCCTGGCCATATCTTTTATGGGCATCGCAACGCTGCATTGGAGACTCAGGATCATACACCATGGGTTGCCCCTAATGACGCTGAAGGAAGTGATGTCAACGTGAGCCCTTTGGATGTCGACAGTGATGACGACGACCCTACGTACGTTCCTGACGAAGGCCTTACTCAGGAGGATGCCTTTGACCCTCCCAATGCTAGAGGTTAGTATGAGACATCCTTAGAGAGAGAGAGATAGAGAGAGAGAGAGAGAGAGAGAGAGAGAGAGAGAGAGAGAGAGAGAGAGAGATTTGTTTAATTTTCTTTTTTAAAAGTCTCGTTGTTACAATAGTTGCTCTTTAAATTTATTTTCATTGTGTTGCTCTTTAAATTTTTGTAAACAATGGGTATTTTTAAAACTTATTTGTGTACTTGCATACTCACTGACATACATATGCACACACATGCATACTCACTGACATACAGATGCACACATATGCATACTCACTGACATACACATGCATAGTCACTGACATACACATGCACGCACATGCATGCACACACACCAGCACACATGATTCATTTACTGTTTCATTAATGTTACTTTATTCTTGTTTCAGCTCGCAGGGTCAATTTTGTTGTCCCTAAGGAGATGCCTGTGGAAGAGGAAGTTGAAGTTGAAGGTGAGGTTAACCCTAAGAGGCCTCGTGTTGTTGAATGGAAGAAGGACGACATTCACATCCAGCCCCTACCGGACTTCATTCATCCACAGCCAGACTTCTTGAGGGAACCTTACGAGGACTTCCGACTGGACATCTCAAATTGGCTGAGAAGTTTCAAGACATCAAACTTCAAGATTACTAGGAATTCTCTTGGCACCAGGGATGTCGCTTTGCCCAAAAGGGGCCAACGGGCAGTTGTGCCAAGTGTAGAGTCATGCCAGGATGCCCCTACCCTACACATGCCAAAGCATGTCACCATGAGGCAGACCTGCAAGTTCTGTTCAACTGCAGGCCACATCCACAGGTCTCGCTGGATGTGTGAGGAGTGCAAGGTGGCCCTTTGCCTCACTGAAAGTCGAAATTGTTTTGCTTTATTCCATAAGATTTCTAAGTAATTTTTTTGCTCTTTTTCAATAGATTTTAAAGTAAGTTTTATGTTTCTATTCTATCAATTAGGAGTAAGGTTTAATATAATTTTTGCATTTTCATAGTATTTTTGTATTTTTATAGTATTTTTGTATTTATTGAATATTGTATTTTCTTGTATTTGTAACGTATTTCTTATTTAATTAAATTGTTAAGCCATATATGTGTTTCTGTTATAAATTGGAACTATAAAAAACTGTCTGTTATATATTGGAACTATAAAAAACTGTTGGGCGAAACTTCAAAATCTGTGCCGTTATGGTCCAATAGATCCCATATGGGATGAGCGTGGTCCACCTAAACTCGCCCAAGGTACCCAAATGGGATACTTCATTGCATGCAATTTTTTCGGTAATTTGGACATTTTTTTAAAAGTACACATGAATAAAAAGGTCTTGTATTTCCTAATACTACAACATACTAAAAGGAATTTTTAAAGTTTCCCATAAAACCTAGGGTGGACCTTAAAGGGTTAAATGGGCATCGACGGATGAAATCCATGACTCCACATTTTGAGGCAAGAACCCATTAACCCAACCCTGAAAAGGAAGGATTGCAGACCTGGCATTTACAAGCGTCACAATCGGGAGAGGATTAATCTGTCCTACGCCACTAGGTCCAGGGATGGGGCTCACAGGGGGCGTCATGACTACTGTATTTCTTTTCCTATCTCTTCGACCCCTTGCAATTCTATCAAAATATCTATATGAATACAGACGTCCACTGCGTAAACGCATAAGCACCCAATGATAAAGATTATAACAAAATTCCCCAAAACAATGCTACTAATCCTAAGACATTTCCCGAGAAATTCTGAAAGGAAACTGAATTAGCACAAAGAGAGAAAAATTCTAGATGAGAATTCAGAGTTGAACACAGTTTCCTTTAATGAAAGGAAAATAAAAGATTAGCAAACCACTCACCCCGGTAATAATCGACTAACGACTCGTGATAACTACACTTCACTGCCCAAACTGAAATGAATAAGAAAATTGTACTTAGCTTTATATGGTTCTGTGTGATGTCGTCATATCCCCTCTCTCTCTTGATGTTTGGGTGAATGTGTCAGTCCGATTCCCTCTCTCTCTCTTGATGTTTGGGTGAATGTTTCGGTCCAATTTCCGTTGAATGTAGTGCTTCCTGGATATGTTTTGTAAGCGTTGAATGTCAGTCCTTGGGTTTCCTAGGATGTTGATTGAAGATCCAGTTCATCAGTTTGTATGTATAACATTCATTAAATGTTTTATTCTTCGATGGACTATGATACTTAGTCAAAATTGTAGATTCATTACTGTTGATTTCTTGAAGATCTTTCTCTGGTTTTTACAGCTTTATTGTTGATTTCTTGAAGATCTTCCTCTAATTCTTAGAGTCTTATTGTTAATTTCTTGAAGATCTTTCTCTGATTCTTAGAGTTTTAGCGCTGCCACCATTTATTAGTGTGCTACTGTTATTAACACACATTGAGTATGTGTTGTTTGAGATGTTGAGTCTTGAAATAAAGTCAAGCATGATAACTTTAAAATGGTTTATTCTCTAAAAACAACAGTGTTAACATCTCCATCACAGGAGTATAGCTGGTTTGGTCGGATGACCAATTCAGGTGAAGTATAGATAAGAACTGCCTAAAATATCGATATCACAGATATCGTATATTTAGTTGTCTCAGCATTTAAACACAATATGTAAACTTTACATTAGTCTAGGAAGACACCTGCATCCGGTGGCGACACAATTTTTCACACGGTATGCATTTGTGTTTATGCTTCAAAAAAATGTTACATTGCTGAGAGATGCAAAATGCATCCTGTTATGATTTTGTCTGACTACAGCAAATCTCACGCTAGCTTCTTCTTCCACAATGACATATTACGTCATGTGTTTTAAACATGTAATAACTATTACACATTCACATGTCCTAATTGTAATCATGACTTATCTGAATATATGCTTTTGCGTAGGCTCATGGCAGGCCTAAGTGATAAAGTGTTCAAAAGGCAAGTATTTCAATCATGCAATGATATTCGTGATATTAGCTCCCTCAGAGTCATGTGCAGTACATTTGAGGCCGCCTGTGACGACGCCCTTCATAATAGGGCATGGCTTAGCAGCTCCCCTAGAGCAGCTGCTGCCAATGTGTTTGAGGAGGAACCCGAGGTGGAAGCCGCCCTTCGCAACTGTGATAGGAGCACCCCTGTAAAAGTACAATAACACCCCTGTGGTAATTGTGGTACTCGTCATACCCCTGGGTATTCCTCATGTCTCGCAAGAAAAATGACATGTTACGGGTGCGGTAAAACCGGTCACCTGAAGAAGTGTTGCAGAGGGCGGAGTGTCAGGAATAACGTTAGTGGTCTGACAGTGGAGTCGGATATAGCGGGTGCAGTGATCGCAGTTCTCGTACCAACAGAGGCAAGCTTGCGGAATGGGCCATCCCCGCAACCCCCTATTCGTGTTGATGTATGCTTGGCCAGCTTGGGAGAGTGGTCCTGTGTACGAACGGTGCCAGAGACTGGTTTGTGTTGCGGGACCCACTATTCTTGTGACGTTGAACATAAAACCAGCTGAGTTGAGGTTGAAGGGAGGATTGCGAGACCTTGCCAACCTGCATCTAAAGTGTTTAGGGTCGACCTCTTATACCATAGAATATAAGGGGAGGCACACAACCCAGGAAGTATACTTTGTAAAGTCCTCCATTGATTTTTATTTACCCCTGGATGCTTGCAAGAAGCTTGGTCTTGTGCCAGAAACGTTTCCAAACCCCGCCCCCTTCGTGGACTCTACCCTCACAGCAGCAAGTGCAACCCATACATTAGCTGAAGCAACCAATCAACCTGCGAGACCGTCGGCCATTTCGTTTCCCCCTAGCGAGGAGAATATTACCAGATTATAAAACTGGTTATTAGCCTATTTTTCAAGTACAACTTTCAACACCGAGAAAGAACCCCTCCCAGTAGTGGATGGGGAACCCCACCATATCCACTTATTACCTGACGTAGTTCCTTATGCCTGCCACACACCTGCGTCAGTACCTAAGCACTGGGAAAAGGAGGTGAAAGCCCAGTTGAAGGAGGACGTCAAGAGAGGGGTCTTACAACGAGTTCCCCCTGGAGAGCCATCAAAATGGTGTTCACATATGGTGGTCATGGCCAAGAAATCCGGGCAACCAAGGCGTATGGTTGACTATCAAAAACTCAACACAAGTTGTAGAAGGGAGACCCACCATACCCCTACGCCCTTAGATATGGTATCTAGCATTCCCCTCTGCTCATGCAAGACTGTGGCCGACAACTATTGGGGATTTCACCAGGTAGTACTGGCCAAGGAAAGCATACCCCTAACCACATTTATTACACCTTGGGGCAGGTATCAATACCGAAGGACACCAATGGGACATTGTTCTGCATCCGACGCATATACATGCCGTTTTGATGATGCCATTGAAGAAGTACCCAGGAAGTTTAAGTGTGTGGACGACACACTTCTCTGAGATTCGAGTGTAGAAGGGGCCTTTTGGCATGTGCATGACTTCCTTGCAGTCTGTGCATATAAAGGCATCACTTTGAAACCAGAAAAATTCAAGTTCTTCAAGAAAGAAGTGGAATTCGTCCGGTTTGACGTCGGTTGGGACTCCTACAAGCCTTCAGAAGAGTGTCTATCTGCCATCAAAAGTTTTTTTATGCCCCAAAAGCCCACAATATCTGATATCAGGTCATGGTATGGTTTTGTCAATCAGCTGGCTCCCTTCCTGATAACAGCGCCCATCATGACCCACTTTAGAGACCTACTGAAGAAGCCCTCAGGCAAACAGGTCTATTGGGAGGAGCACCTTCAGGAGAAGTTTCGTCAAGTGCAAGACACCGTCTGCAAGTTGGCCAAGGACGGCCTTGCCTACTACGATAAGCTGCGGCCGACTGTTGCAGTCACTGACTGGAGTAAGGAGGGCGTGGGCTTCATTATCCTCCAACAATATTGCAGCTGTACCTCTGTCGAAACCCCCTTTTGTTGTAGAGATGGTTGGAGAATAGCATTTTGTGGCAGTCGTTTCCTCACACCCGCCGAGTCTGGGTATGCAGCTGTGGAGGGGGAAGCCCTTGTGGTGGCCTGGTACTTAAAAAAACGCACGATTATTCTTATTGGGCTGCCCGAACTTAACCATTGTCATGGACCACCGCCCTTTAGTCCAGTTACTAGGCAATAGAAGTCTCTGTGATATGACCAACCCCAGACTATTTAGATTGAAAGAGAAAACATTATTGTATGATTTCAACGTTAAATACCTACCAGGCAAGAGAAATCATGCTGCTGACTTCCTCTCTCGATTTGCTGCCCTGAGGATGGCGCCAGATGGACAGGATGCGAGCTTTAACGAAGAATTAATGATTGTTATGGTGTCAGCAATCATGATAAAACTACAGGAGCAGTGCACCATAGACAAGAAAACTGTTGAAGAGGCAGCCCTGGACCACCCAGCATTTCAGCTACTAGTCGCTTGAGTGACTGCAGGGGACTGGAACCTGAAGAAATCTCAAGAAATTGCATGTTTGAGGCCCTTCTAAGGTATCAGAGAACGTCTATCTATATCTGGCAACCTGGTCACATACTGCTTCAACGACAACTGCATCCCCTTTGTCATTCCCGAAGGGCTCTGCCATCAGATAACCGCCAACCTTCATGCTAGACATCAAGGCCTAGATACAATGTTGAGAAGAACAAGACACTCGGTCTATTGGCCGAGCATCGAAGGAGACCTCCAGCATCATCGCTCACAGTGTGCATCGTGTGGTGCCCACTCACCATCATTGCCTTCCGAAGTCATGATAATGACCCCTGCCCCAGAGTATCCGTTCCAACAGACTGTCATGGACCTGTTTCAGCTTGAAGGACACATGTATATGGCAAATGTGCACAGGCTTACAGGCTGGCTAGAAATAGCCCACTTCCCTACTGGCACCTCGTCTCCAAAGGTCATGACAAAACTTAGGCATTACTTCACTCGATGGGGAGCACCTGAACAATTGTCTATGGATGGCGGCACCAACCTGGTGAGTGAAGAAATGATGGCTTTCTACAGGAGATGAAGAGTTGACATACGCCTATCATCGGCCCTCTACCCACAGCCAAATGGGAGAGCCAAGGCCGCAGTCAAGTCCGCAAAGAGAATAATTAGAATAAGTATCAGTGGGACTGGAAGCCTCGATAATGACAAGGTATCATTGGCCATGCTACAGTATTGGGAGACAGCTATGCGATGATGTACCGATGGCAAAATTCACCACCACTGGAGAGAATCCATTAGAAAAAGGGAACTTCAGGTAGCAGAGAAAAATGAGAAGATAATTGAAAGCAACACCGACAGGAGGTTAACTCCCCTACAACCTGTCATGCACGTTAGGGTTCAGAACTAGATGACTAAGGCCTGGGACAGGCTAGGAATCATAGTCGAGCAACGACCTCATAAAGAGTACATCGTAAGACTAGATAAGGAACAGAAGACATCTCAAGGTCACTGAACTGCCCGTCAATGAGACAACAGGAGACACTCCCATTGACGACGAAGTGACTCATCAGTCGCCTCCATGATCCATCAGCACTAGAGGTACTGCCTCCAAGGAAGAGAGAAGCCCTGTCTGGAAGAACGATTATGTATATTATCTTTGCTTTGATTCTGCATTTATAGAATGAAAATATTTATTGTTTTGTTTTACTGCACTTGGACGTGCATTGATTTCATACTTGTAAAATTATATTCTGTGTGAGATTTTATGTTAATGTTGCATTCATAACTCAATTTTAGTGCCCATCTTGCAATGCTGATGTAATAATTGTTTTGTTTGATGTTATGTTAGTGCTCTCTCTCTCTATCTCTCTCTCTCTCTCTCTCTCTCTCTCTCTCTCTCTCTCTCTCTCTCTCTCTCTCAGTTATCCTAATGTTACCATTAATTACTACGATTATGATTTACCATACATGTCTGAGGTTTTCTTTAAGAGTGTTGAGCATTTCGTTTGTCATATCTGCTTTTGATATTGTAATTTATAATTTTTGAAAATATGTCTCATCGTAATATTTTGGAAGGGAGATGTAAGATGTGTTAAGATGAGGCTGCTTGTAGCGCCTGAGCGCCACCCACATAAGTGACGTCATTGTCCACGTCACGGGCTATCTGTATTTCCTTCCACTGTGTATCAGTTGCAATGAAGACATGGGACGGAGCCGAAACAGAGCCTAAGAGTGTAGATGACTTTAGACCTGACAGCTAAAGTAGGCCATCAAATTGCTTTTATTTCACGTGTGGAGTTTTCAGGCCTCTGGACACAGTACATTTTTTTTTTTTTTTTTTTTTTTTTTGCATCTAGAGTGAAGGTATGTGAACTACATCACTAAAGTTATTAACAGGGTGTTTGTGTCTTGAGTGATAGTACTCCTTATCCTCCCCTGCTGATCTTTGCCTACATGTCGTAGGGACACTTTCCCGGAACAACAAGTTCCCAATCAACAGCTAAATAACAAACAAACGCATTTGTCCACGGAGTGTAAGTTTCTCAAATCTGAGAAGAACGGTTAGTCCAGTCAATAGGGGATTGAATAAGGAAAAATATCATGGAAAGCTGGAAAAAGTTTCATCATCTTTGTAATAGAGTATTTAATAACGTATAAATTTTGCACCCCTCTAACTCCCCGGATTTGGGCGCCATCTTGAAAATATGGTGGCAAAAAACAGTTTTTTGCAAATATCTTGCTTGGGACTCACTTAACAGAAAATATGTCAATACATAAAATAATTTATGCAGACTTTCCTATAGTTACTCTTTTATGCCTATTTTTTTATATGTTGCACCGTTTTTGTGCCAAGCCTACGAAAAAGTTTGCGACTTGTTTTGCCTATCCGCAATCTCCAAAATTTGTCTCAAGGGTGTCCTTCCTCATTTTTGCTTCTGGCTTAGGACAGGCAGTGAATGCTCACTGGCAAAGTTAACGCCCTTGCACCTAACCATCCACCCAAATTATAAAGTTATCAATTTTAACAATGCTTTACCAGTTCTTGCTGTACAATTAGAAATATTGATTTCCTGGATAGCATTGGTTGTCTCGTAATAGGTAGTACAGCAAACTACATTGTTCTTCATGGGAAAGTAATGACAAGCAGTTTGGTTCTTTTGTAGAATGGTTGTAAGATAAGATAATATCTTGGCATGTATCTATATATCTATCTTTTGCCTGACACTTTTATCCCTTGCAGGGTGTCATGAACCATCCTCCCCAGGGAGGTTTGTTCACTTTCTATTTAACTGTATTTGCTTTTAATTAGGAGCAGGTTACTTGCCTTCCTATAATATATTTGGATTTTTCTATTCCATGAGTTTCTTTACCCTCTCACATCAAGGAGTTTTCTAAAGTGGCATCAAGGGGATCGTCACAGTCCTCTTCGTCATCAATTACGTCAGTTTGAACATGACAGCCATTTGCAAGAAACACATATCACAGAAAATTTTAATCCTGCTTTTCTACAGCTGCAGGTGACAATCATGCAACCTTTAGCACATTTGCATAAGACAATGTTGAACAGGTTTGGTGGAGCTGGGTCTTTATATGTAGTGACTGGAAACAATACTTTTGTAGTTGCATTCCAACCCCGATTTATTGGAGATAAATTATTTCCCAACCAATTCTGCACTGGGTGATATGTATGTAAGCTGCATCAGTAGGAGGTAGAGAAGCCAAAGTGAATTTACTTTTAATGAGTGACTGAGCATAGCACACATATCTCAAATCAGAAAGGGATTCACATTCATTATGCTCATATAAGTGAAGAATAAAATTCTTTCCTGCTTCAGCAATCTTTGCAGATTCAGCAGATGGTACTTTAAATACACCAACAAGATCTTTTAGTTCTTCAAGTTTCTCCAAAAGCCTTATGAACTTAACGTTTTCCCTGTCTAAAAAGAAAAAAAAAAAGCAGCAGTGTCGGACCCACTAAACGCATATAAGAAAATAATGTCCTTGATGACTGATCCAAAATTCATGGAGGTTGGTGTGTACAGTTTGCTTTCTGTATTTTCTCTGCCTGGTTTTAAGATGTATATATTTGTCCTTAATCCAACCAAAGCTGTAAGGATGATTGAGAGGTCTACATCTTCTATGATCGTCATTAATTTAGCTATGTTAGACTCTTCAATAGCAGTAGCAACAATCAACCTGTCTGCTTCTCCAGTAGCCTGTTTTACTGTATAACCCTCATTGATCAGTCTATTGGTCATCATTGTATTAAGCCAGCTCTTAGTTCTCTCATTTGAAAGAAACCAGGTTTGACTTGTTGTTACAGGCATTGTTTCATCAAACATTATATCTGTGGTAGAACAAATCATTCGCGGGGCACGCTTAGCACATTTTGTACTTTTGTCTGCTAGATTTTCTGGATATCCATCAAATATAACAATGGAATTTCTCTTGTAGTAGTTCTTTACATATTCAGTTTACCTCTTTAGAATTGCTGAAATCATATCTCATTTTGTCGAACAACTCGATGCATCAGAAATCTTCCATCAATAACAAAAACTGTATCTCAAAAAATTCTTGTCACTAAGAGGTGCAAATAACTCATACATCATGGATTTCTTGGTTTTTCGCATTCCTATTTCATCAAAAATGGACAAGGGATGTGGAGCTAGTTTATGGAGCTAGTTCATACTCAAAGTTAAGTTTGAATAGTTCATGTGAGTTCTTGGTGAATTAAATTCTTCTGATAGCATCTCAGGTTCAACTGGACATGCAACATTTCGTATTTTTACTCCTGCCATGACAGCTCCTATGGGTTTGACTCTATTACTCTGTACAAATTTTACTTTTGCAAAGTTACTGCTATCAATATTTGACATTGAAACTACTCCAGCATCATGAGCATTATGAGGATTTGTTTCTGTATCTTCCACTACTCCTGTGCTTATCGACATAATGCCATCAAAATCCGGAAATGGTGGGTAGGATAAGAACCAACCTAAAAAGTGCTGAAGATCTTCATTATCTCTTGAAATGCGAGCCTTTTTGCCATCTATATGCTGCTCTCCTGTATTGTAGGCAACATCACAATACTCCTCAATTATCTCTGTGATCCTCAAATTGATAGGCATTCCAAGAACACATCTGGTTAGAACAGTCTGACTTTCCTCTACCATGGGTCAGTCCACCAGAACTCTTCATGGTTTGTTCAATGGTCATGTCAGACCTTCTTAATAAAAGAACCCTTTTGAACACAATTATCATATTTCTTTGGGGTTATGCAGTCCTTCAGGTTTAACATGTCTTGTAGATACAACTGAGCTGATTTTGAATACAAAAATGTCCACTGACATGAAAATAGGGTAGTATCTTTTTATTTGTTTCCAAGTGTAGTTTCCAGTTACCTGATGGCTATGCTTCAATAAGTTGTTTTACCAATGTTACCATTACAAAATACTGCATCCAGGGTTTTGCAGTTGCACCTTTACCCTTCATCAAAGTCAGTGTACCATTAAACTTGCAAAGCACATTTTGTTGCACTTCATTGTCAATCAATCAGTGTAGCCAGTTCAGCATGTGCAAGTATGCGTGACCCAACAGATGCACTTAAATATGAAGTATCAAAAAGTTCTCTTATTCCACTTCCATTTATGATGTAGCCAATGGCACCCATAGAGGAGATCAATAAATGGAAACCACCAAGGTGTACAATAACATTACTTAGGTGTGAGCCTTGATCACATTTAGCTACAATGTCACAAGCCTTCATATACAAGGGTTGGACAATGGTTATAAAACAATTTTCCTTTCCATTTCTCTACAGATTGGTTAAGTATTATGTATATGGTGTCATAATATGTAAGTGGAGCATTTGTAAAGGGAAGATATAAGATCTGGGACACATCATATGGCAAGTGTGCAATACATTTCTGCATGTAACTGTTCCATCATGGACACTGTCTTCTTTTGTCATTTTCCAAGTAGCCACAGGAGTTCCGTTGTTGTTACTGACATATTGGTGGAAACTTCATTGATATTTGCTAAATCCATAACTTTTATATGCAGCAGTCCCCCTGCACATCTGTTTACAAATGCTTTGGCAGAATCAAGGCCAAATTGGCCAACATAGGATGCACAGGGGATCTTTTAAAGTAGGATCATTTGGAGAAGGCGTGACACACTGAATTCCTCCCATACCAGGGAACGTGTCGAATCCATCAATCAAACAAATGTTTACATCAGCATTGTCAAACGCAAACTGTGTAAATGAATCATTCTGAGGTTCCATGGCTGGATGATTTAAAGCTGATACTTGAAAGAGCGATGCCTCAGCATAGGAAGTACATAATCCTAGGGTAGGGAGTATACTCAGTAGGTGCTTAGAGCCATACATTTGACTGAGATGAACAGAAAGACCTATTTGTAAAAGAGATAAGAAAGAATGTGGTCTAGCCTCACTCAGAATAGTATGTGAAATTGTTGTGCACTTCTTATCCCATTTACTTTTAACACCTTTCTTGTTCTTCAGTACAACAGTTCTAACAAGACAGCTGATGGTATCTGGTATAAGAGAATCCATGTCAGTTAAGAAATTTTCTGGACATGGATACAGATCAGTTTCATATATCTGGGACCTTATATCTTTAGCAATTATTTTGGCAGCTGTATTTACTCGCGGCCACCGAGAGTGGCCACGATTTACTATTCGAAGTCGCTCTTCTTTCTCGTCCTTACTTCTTTGTTTTTCATACCAAGCATCAGTCAGAATTTGGTTCCCTGTGTCGGGGAACCACGCCACAGGCTTTCTGTTTTTGTTCACTGAAACAATAATGTCTTCTCCATATCTTTCTTTCAGTTCAGACTTTATTGTTTTTTCAGTTGATCGCTCACCCTCACATGCCTCAAATTTTTTACTGAAAGTGAATTGACATTCTTCTCTATTTACTTCCAAGTAGTTAAAAGCATGTGTCATTACCTCTAAAACAGTATCAATTTTGAGACAACCACGTTTCATCCCAGGATATGATTGGTAGAACTTTTTCATGCAGGTTGAATGGTACCTTGCCTCGGCAACAACCAAATCAACTACATTAGATATAGGAGTACATATTATTTGGCCCTACTCATCATTTCCTATTTCACCCGCTTTTAAAATAACATCCCTAGCATGAAGAGTCTCTACATGATGAACAGATTCACGCTCACTTGAAAGTTTTTTTGCTTTTTTTCAGAAAATCATATGAGGCTTCTTTTCCACACAAAAAAAAGAACATACACACACACACACACACACACACACACAACACACACACACACACAATAATTAAGAAAGTCAAAATCTGGAACTAGAATTCTCTGAGACGTTGTAGCCACTTGAGAGTGTTCCTGTCTTGACCAGAAAGCTTCAGCACTCCTTGCTTTTGTGTACACCTCTCTATATTTTTCATGCACTTTCACACTTTTCAGACCTTTTAATTGATATTGTTTTCCATCTTTCATTTAACGCTGAAGTCTATCAATGTTTGCACACCTTTTTCTTTAACTTCTCGAGTCTCACCCTCAGAAAGTTCTCCTTCACAAATGAAGCATTTCTTTAATGAAGACATTTTTTTTTTTCATAATATAGTAATCACTGATAGGCTATAGGTCTTACTTTACTTACTTTGAAGACTGCTTTTCCGGTCCCATACAGCAGGGGGAACCCCACTCTACAAGACCTCCACTGTCGTTTTACCTTGTTCGTTCAGAGTATTTAACATTTCATATCGGGTATTGTTCATTTATTGTTAAATCGTCACTGTCAAAGGACTCGTGAAATAAGGAAGTCTTCAGTTTCCTCTTGAAAGCCTTAATGTCTTCAATCATTCGAATGTTTCGTGGGAGCTTATTATATAGTCTCGGGGCCGCATATTTAAAGGCTCTGGAGCGTAAAGTAGACATAAATATAGTTTCCAATAGTTTGAAGCCATCTGTAGGCTAACTATTCTCGTGTCAACACGATTTGTTTGCTGAGCAATATGCAGCAGTTCTCTTAAGTATTTTGGATGCCCGGTTCTGATAACTTGGTGGGTTATTGTACATATTTTAAATTCAATTCTCACTTTAATCGGCAGCCAGTGTAAATCGATTAGTATAGGGGTGACCCCTTCTCTAGGTGTGACACCTTTTATCAGTCTTGCTCCTCTGTTTATTATGTTGTGTAATTTCTTAAGTTGCACTCTTGGTGAATTGTAATCGATAGAGTTGCAGTAGTCAATCCTGGTAATAACACAGTTTATCACAAGTTTCTTTACAGAATTTTCGTCCAGGTACTTTTTTTATAAACGCAATATTTCTTAGATAATAACCAGCAGTTTTTATTACATTATTTATTTGGGCCCTTAGAGACAGGTTACAGTCAAGAAATACACCTAGATCTCGAACTTTACTACTATGAGATTCAGGGCCTCTGTAGCACGGTTTTTTCGCAATAACTTTTTTTCTATGAATTTCATAAATATAACGCTTATTCAGAATGCACATTATATCTACACATAAATTTTGACTATATTCTGCATTACGTAGGTTGAATAAATTTGGTACTTTATTAAGTAAAAGTGACGATTTTTGAAGACGAGCCAACTTACTCAGAGAAAAGGTTTCGAACGCACTCGTTACGTAACTTATGACGGCATTTCTTCTCTCTTTCTCGATCGATGATTGGTTTTACGTAACGAAGGCTATACCTCTGCCAACAATAACACAAAAGTGTAAATAAAAGCAAAGCAGTACACCTTTATGAACTCTGAAACCTCTCCACTGAGAATTGTCATAATGAACAAACGAACAAAATATGTTAATAAATACAAAAACACTTCGATTATTTGTCTAACTCCCAAAATAAGTTTCCTAAGAAATTACAGTCTACTTTATAGCTCACAATCAGACTGACAAGGTGTAGGGAATAGTTGGTAATTTTCAAAAACGTAGTAGACACGCTTGATTTGATAACTGCTATATCCAATGTCAAGCAATTTTTATTTATTGTCTATCTACCGATCTATTTACTGTAAAAAAAAAAAAATAGCCGGTACTGTATTTTGCTTTAAACTTTCACCAATAATTATCGTCAGAATGATGACTTCATGAGGCTCCACCCACTTTAGCCTCGTTATAATTCTGGATAACACTGAAGGCTATCATGGGCATTGTTGGATCAGAAAATTCAAATTCTGGCTATAAAAACTTATTTCTCGAGTAGTTGTAAGAAGTGCTAAATGATCCTCAACAATCCCAGCAGTTGGCCTAAACGTTTAATTCATGTATACTACTGTTGTGGCATTACTGCTACAGTAGTATTACTACGCTAGCACAGATACCCCACCCACATTTATGTATCGTTCCGCCATTCATAAAGTCTGTGTCATTTTTTTTTTCACTGTGCAATAAGCCATGGCCTCCTCAGAATTTAAGTTTTATATTAGATGATAGGCTATTTCATTAAGCTGACAAATTTATGGCAACTGGGTATGTTATTGCCGATGTTGAAGCTAAAGATAAAGTTTGGTATCATTCCTTCATTGCATTATCATCTTTACTACTATTTGTTTTGCTACATGTAGTAATTATTTTAAAGGATAAATGAATTATGTTCACTTTACTCCTATAAATTCCCATAAGATGTACAAATAAAACTCCTAAAACTATTCATGATTTATTTACAAAATGCAGTCATGCCCAAAACATAGCCAACACGGTCGTACGGCCTAAGAAGAAGAAAAAAAAATTATATCGGATGATCCGTTGGTCTGATGGAGAGTTCAGCACAAAATTCTCATTTTAACAAAAATAGTTATATCAAGACTGTTTACATACAATCTCTCTCTCTCTCTCTCTCTCTCTCTCTCTTGGTGGCATAGTGAATAGTTAATGGAAATGTTCAAAAGCCTGAGTGACATTACAAGTATTATAATCATATTACGCTAAATACAAATCAGACCATAAACATTAGATTTAAACTAGAAACGGAATAATTACCTATTCAGGCTATAGTAAATATGGCCATGGGATTTCTCTTGACTGTATAAAGTTGCAAGTCGTAAGATAAATACAGTTTTGCAACAACAGGGGCAATTCCAATTCCTGCTAGCCATTCTTGACTGTTATGGGTTCCAGAGCCGATGGAAGAAGGTGAATGGGTGTCCGGTGGATGGGCGGGGCAAAATTTGGTCAAAAGGTGTTTACATTGCTTACGTAATGAATGTTTTCGACTCTTGGCTCGTTATCTCTGGCCATGGCGTCGGCTAGATCATTTTTACTCTATAAAAATTAAAACTATCGGGTTTAGGTTATTGAAAATGCTGACAAAATTTGTGTGTGGTTGTAAAATATACATATGTCAACTTTCAGCTACATCCGATGCCTTGATAAGGAGCAAAGTCCAAAAAACCGTGTTACAGAGGCCCTGAATCTCATAGTAGATATCGGCACTGAGTCATTATTTATGTTCATTTGAATATCATCTAAGTTTCTCACGCTGTTTCTCTTGACCACCACCATGAATTCAGTTTTGTTCTCATTTAATTTTAGTTGTTTAAATGTCATCCATTCTCTAACACTATCAAGGATTGAGCTTAGAGTTTCAGTAGTGTCATGTATAGCATTTATGGAGAAGTAAAATTGTGTGTCATATGCAAATTGTTTAAACTTCACGCCATGTTTTTGTAGCATTTTCGATAGACCAAGAGAATAGATGCAAAATAAAATTGGGCCAAGTACATTCCCCTGGGGTACCCCTCTGGGGCCAAGTACATTCCCCTAGGGTACCCCTCTGTTTAAGGGTTCCTGTGATGAATAAGACTTTCCAATTTGTATACAGTAATTTCTACCAACTAAGTAGTCTTTTCATACTCCTGAAAAAAAGAACTACAATTAGCTTGTAGCATTATTTAATATTGCATGCAAGAAAAATAACCACATGCTATTCAGGCGCAAAGAGTAGGAAAAAATTAGATTTAAATATCGTACGCCTGGCACCAAAACAGTGCAAAAAAAAAAAAAAAAAAAAAAAAGAGAGAGAAAAAAAAGAGTAAATGAAATTTACTAGGGAATTTTATGGCGATGATTTTATGTCTCAATAAACTTTCAGCTAAATTGAGTTCTAAACGAGAGAATTGCACAAAAATAAAGCTTTTTCGCCGCCATTTCTCCAAGATGGCGGCCAAATCTGGGGTGGTGGAGGGATACAAAATTAATACAGTATGTTAGTAAGTACCCTATTATAATGAAGTTTTTTCCAGGTTTCCATGATTATTTTTCTTATTCGGCCTTTTTTCCTCCTCTAATGACTGGCCCGTTCTGAAAAGATCTCTAGATTATCAGGAATTAAGCTCGTATAGACTTATTTCGAATCTATCCTTACTTTCAAAAGTGCTAGAATACGTAATTCTTGAACAATTAATTAGTCACTTGGAAGAAATAGAAGCTTTGCTAGACAACTAGTCTGCTTACAGAAAATTATAAGCGTACTCTACGGAGACAGCTATCTGTTCTTTTGTAAATGATATGCTAGAAATGATGGATGAGAAAAATATGGTATTTTAATATTGCTAGATCTTAGTGCTGCTTTTAATACCGTTGTGCATGAACTGCTACTAAATGATCAACTGTCCATTGGCGTTGAAGATCAAGATTTTGAATATCTAAAAGACTAGGCTACTTAGTTAACAGAAACTCATATTCATCATATGAACCATTCAACATAAGGGTACCTCAGGGATGTGTACTGGGCCCAATCTTAATCTGTATCTCTACTCCTGGTCTGTCGAAAATATTAGAAAGGCACGAAGTGAATTTCAAACTATTTTCAGATAAAACACAATTTTACTTCTCTCCATAAATTATATAGACGACACTACTGAAACTCTAAACCGAATTCTTGCCAGTGTTGGGGAATGGATGACAATCAAAAGACTAAAATTAAATTGAAATAAAACTGAGTTTAAGGTGGTTGGGGGAAAAAAAAGTCAAAGAAACTTGGGTGATATTCAAATGAAAATGAATAACAACTCTGCCCCGATAGCTAGTAAACTTCGCGATTTAGGCTACCCCTTGTCTTTCAATGCACAAATAAATAATGTAGTAAAAACTGTTGGCTATCACCTGAGAAACATTGCTTTATAAAAAAAAAAAAGTACCTGGGTGAGCATTTTGTAAAGAAACTTGCAATAATGTGTGTTATTACCAGGATTGACTACTGTAACTCCATCTACTACAATTTACCAGAAGTGCAACTTAAGAAATTACAAAACATAATAAATAGAGGAACAAGACTCATAGAAGGTGTCTCAAGAAAGGATCACTCCTACTCTAATTGCTTTATTCCTACACGGACTGCATATTAAAGCGAGAATTGAGTTTAAAATAGGTACTGTACAGTACAATAACCCATCAAGTCACGGCTCATGTTCCCTTTTCCTTCACATACACTGCATAGTCTGACCTATTCTTTTCATAATCGCCTCTGTCCTTATACACCTGACAACACTGAGATTACCAAACAATTCCTCTTCGCTCAAGGGGCTACAACTATTGCAATGGAATTGTCCAATGGTCAATTTCCTCATGATAAGGGTAAATTAGACTCTAGCTATGGTAAGCAGCTCTTCTAAGAGAGGGACACTCCAAAATCAAACCATTGTTCTTAAGTCTTGGGTAGTACCATGGTCTTCCAATGTCTTGGGCTAGAGTTCCCTTGCTTGAGGGTACACTCGGGCACACTGCTCTATATTATTTCTCTTCCTTTCGTTTGTGTAAAGTTTTTTATAGTTTGTGAATGAAATATTCATTTTAATGTTGTTACTATTTTCAAAATATTTTATTTTATTTGTTAATCACTTCTCTTGTTGCAGCTTAGCAAATAATAATAATAATAATAATAATAATAATAATAATAATAATAATAATAATAATAATAATAATAATAATAACTACTACATATTGCGAGCCACCAAATCGTGTTGACCTGAGAATAGTCACAGATGATTTCAAATTACTAGAACCTAGATATATGTCTACTGTAAGTTCTAGAGCATTTAAATATGCGACCCAAGACTATACAATAAGCTCCCTCAAGTCATCCAAAAGACTAAAGATATAAGGAGGAACAAGGCTTTCTTGATCTCTAAATATTTCGATAGTTTGGATTTGATAATAAACGATCAACAATATGCGGTGTAAAATGCTGAATGCTTTGGAACGCATATGATAAACTGACCGAAGGTCCTGTAGAGATTATAGTCCTGCTGTATAGGACAAGGAAAAGAAAAGAAAACAACCTTTAAAGTAAGTAAAGTTTAGTAAGCAAGCATTACTGGACACAGTTCATACTTACACGTCATAAATGTAGGTATACAATTATAACCCACTAGTAACATATTTAATTGACATCACTAATACATTTTTTAATCCAGTAAGAACACTAGCATACTTAGAAATACTGTGTATTTTTTTTTTTTTTTGTAAGTAACTGCTTTGTCTTTTGGTTGATGACACGGTCTAGCTACTCTTAAATCGTGGCATGTGGTGCAGTAATTCTTGTCCAATCTCAGGTCGGTTTCACGATCACTACCATGTAGATTAATATATATCTCTTACATTACAGTAATTATGAAACTTTTGTAAATCTATTTTGTGTAACGTACAAACAAACAATGAATCCATGGACACATTAATGGAAACAGTTAGTTCATACTTATGCGTCATAAATGTAGATAAACAATCATAACCCCCTAGAAAATAGTTAACAGACATCGCTAATACTTTTTTTCAATACTGTAAAAATACCAGCATACTTAGTAATACTGTAACTGTAAGTGACTGCCTTGTCTTGTGGTTGACAAGGTCTAGCTTCTCTTAAATCGTGGCATGTGCTACAACAATTCTTGTCCAATATCAGGTCAGTTTCACGATCTCTACCATGTAGATCAATTTATATCTCTTATATTACAGTAATTATGGAACTGCTGTGATTCTACTTTGTGTAACGTAAAAAAAAAAAAAAACTTAAAATGAATCTATGGAAAGTTTTGTATCACCTTTAGGAACTGTACGCTGTTGGTAATTTGATGACTTCACGGGAGAAATCTCTGGTCGTCTTTATTATACAGGGAATTATCAATGAAAATAATTAAGGAACTATTTAAAAAACTTATAAATGTAATCTTATTACCGAAAACAGGTAATCGGAGGCAAATTTCAATTGCAATATATCACAAATTCAATAAAAAGTGATAATGTGTGTACCCGTGACGTCACACTTGTTTATCGAGAACCCTTGAGGGACGATGGCAACTGTCTTGGTGAGTAAGCTACATATTTTTCCCGAAATTTCGTGTGTCGTGAAGAACTTCATTATATGTCAAGTGTTGAAAAAAAACACTAAGTGCGCTGTGTACGATTTCCAATTGATGGCGAGTCAGTTTTCATTGAAAATTGTGTCAGAAAAGTTAATTAGATAGTATTGGTGACGTCAGAAATCGAGTAGTGTGAAATAAGCTGATCCCTCCGTCTCTTTTTATGCTATTTTCAAGCGAATTTGATCTATTTTGTGCTTTGTTACGGATTGTTATTCCATTGTATTACATACTCAAAGCATCCTCCTACATGTGATTGCCTTTTATTTCCAGCTAACTAATAGCATTGGACTGGGATCAGAAATTGCTGGATTTTCTGTTGATGTTAGTGGTCGATTCTGAGAAATTTACCTGACCTTGAGCTGCTCAGTTGGTTCTCGTCCAGTCCTTAGTGTTGTCTCCTACATTTCAATTACCTGTTCGCGTTTACATATGTTATTAATGGCTCCACCAACAATTTTCTGTTTAGATACCGGTATGACCACCTGTCAGGCTATCAGTAAGGGCTCGTGAAGGGCTCAAGTCAAGATCGATACAGGTTGGATGACCTTGAATTCCATGTTTGTTGCTGTTTATTTTGAAATAATTTATTGTGCCGTAACCATATGTGACTTTTAGGCCAGAATGGTTTTCAAGATTGGCATTCCTGATGACCTTGAATTGTGTAATGTTTCTCATGATTTGAACTTTCTTTTCTTGTTGCTCATGTTGTTTTGAACTACAGTACTGTGTGTTGAATAATCCTGTTTAATGCCCTGAAAGATGAATAATGGGAGAAATTTCTGAATAATAACATTAACACTTCCTGCATATAAATGTATTTATAACTTTTCGAGAAACTTCTTGCTAAATCACTTGTTTATATGTAACTTCCGTTGCTCACAGACAGGTTCCCTTTTACATTATTTTTGTTTCTCATGATCCATAAGCTTTAGAATCTGACTGACAAGTGCAAATTCAGACAACCTATTTTCATGCCTGAAAAATTTTGCGTCACAAGGGAAACAAACTGGAATACAACCTAACTTTGGGTTCTGTATATCCCCGTGTGACTCTGTGTCCTCTCCTTAACCTAACTTTCTTACGGGGTAAGGGGTATACAGTCATTTTGCCCACATGTCAGTTCGCCCACTCTAAATGGTTGTTTTGGCCAAAGTCATTATGCCAACTTGGAGTCAGTTCGCTCTCTCTTGAGTCGTTTCACCCACTATAGATACGTAATAATAATCAAGTCGCAGAGAGAGAGTGTGTGTGTGTGTGTTCCAAAATTCCAATGTTACAATTGTTTTTAATACAATATGATTCATGAGTGTGATACTACTGACCAAAACGATATTTCTTAAAATTCAAATAGGGTTGCCATTTTATGGGGTAAATATATGATACTTTAATTTCGGTAAATTTACAGTTTCATCCATTATGGGGAAACTGGAATAAAAATATATTTGTTGCATCAGAAATACTGTAGTTCCAACGAATTTAACGTTTATTTTGACCGCAAACCATCCGATTTAGAGATTTACTATGTAATTGGAGTTAAAACAACAAGTTGTTCTAGAATGCAGAAAGACCCTACTTCATCCCAACAATTATGGGGGACACCAGGTGGGAACCGGGGTTTTGGGTGGGGGGGGGGGCATCAAATGATATTTGCAATAAATGAATACTTATCCTTCCACCACCTCTCCCCCTATACCCCTACCTAGCCCTACCGGGGGGGGGGGGCGACCCCCCTTAAGGCCACAGTGAATTTCGGGACACTACCGAACCTAATTCAACCACCTAACCTAGGGCCCAGTACCCCTACATAGGCCTAGCCCCTGCGAGGGCCCCCCCCCCTTACAGCCACTACCTAACACATCCATCAAACCAAATCCAAAGTGATGGTACTGCTGTATACATCGTTATACTATCACCATTATAATATACTCTATAAATTAATGAAGCTTACCTTAAACTGTTGGTTCATCAAGATGTGCTGCTGCTTTGAGGAAAACGTGAAGCCGTTGGGAAGGTTCCTTGACATGCAGGACAATTTTTATTTTGTAAAATTAAATTGTGTCTCTGGCACAAATCCACTAGGTTTTCAATATTCCCCTAATAACTTGCAACAAATTCATTGTAAGTTAGGAAACAGTCAGGACAAGAAGATGGAATTTCAACTTCTTGTGCAACATGAGATGACGTGCTTGCTGTTGCCTCCATTTCTAAGAACGAAATGAAATGCATGGGAAAAATGATGTATTGTCGCGCTGTGATTGGCCAAACATGTATGACGTCATAGTGGATAGGCGCTGTGATTGGCCAAACGTGGAAGACTTTATAGTGGACTAGTTTGTCTGCGGATTATAGTGGTTACAGGGCTCATTTAAGCAAATACAAGACAGTCAACAATAACAACAGACTTAGAAAAAATCTGGGAGGAAGACATGAGTAGCGTGAGTTTGATCGTCGATATATAAAGAACTAGGCATTTGCGACAGATAATATTTTACAGAAATACTACAAAAGACTTGCTTTACTCGGGAAATATATTATTATAATAGATTTCCCATAATGGATGAAACTGTAATAATACCTTAATTTCTAGCCAAATACATGAACCATATATTTTTCCTACTCGTTATCTTGTGTTTTATGCATTTCTGA
The DNA here is from genome assembly GCF_036898095.1 of Palaemon carinicauda. NCBI lineage: Eukaryota > Metazoa > Arthropoda > Malacostraca > Decapoda > Palaemonidae > Palaemon > Palaemon carinicauda. Next base: position 168,888,334 of record NC_090725.1, read on the forward strand.
CCATGATTATTGGGGCAATCCACCCGTTCATGATTTTTTAGACCCCCTTATGTAAAGACAATTATGGGAGACCCCAGTGGGAAACTGTGTTTTTTTGGTTGGGGAAATGTCATATACGAGTGATTTGCAGCAATAGTAATGGTCAGAAATGCAAAATAATCCCACGATAACCAGTTGAAAAATATATGGTTCATGTAAATGGTTGAAATTAGGCCAAAATGTGATTTTTTAAATATTTAACTTAGCCGGTGAATATATAATAGCTGAGCCTCCGGTGGCTCGACAGAAAAAACACAAAAACTCGCGAGCGATCGCTATGAAGGTTGCGGGTGTGCCCACTAGCGCCAACTATCGGCCAGATACCGCATATACATGTAAACAGACCCAATTCTTCTCTGTCGGTCTGATCGACAAGACGTACCATTACTCGCTGTTAACCTGGAGTTTTTCAACAGTCTTGGTGAAGTACTTCCTTTTGGTTTGAGCTTTCGCAGTGCAGGTGTTTTATCTTCAACTTAAATCTCTTTTTTGGATAGATTTAATTGTTGATGACTTTGGATTGTTTTTTGGACTTTCTTTGACTTTTAAAAATGGCCGACCCTTCCCTTAGTACGGAAGTGTGTTTTAGGCTTTTAGCAATTATCTTATCACGTTATAAATTGTTGTTGTTAATTATAGATTTTCCTCTATATATTTTATATCTCAACCGCCTTTATTAGGCCTCTTCGATTAGCTTTCCATTTATAATAAACATCAAGATAAATTTTAATGATTTGTTTATATGCGACCTTACCTATTCCTCCCCTAATCCGAGAGTAGGCGGTCCTAACTTGGAAACCGAAGTTAAACAACGTTGAGCCCTTTCAATCGTAAATAACTTTTACAGAGCAAATGATTTAAAACTTATTAAATGAATATTTTTTAGTAGATATTTTATGAAAGATTTTCTTTGAATAGTCTTCGTGCTGTTTCAAAGATGAACTAACGTTTAGTTTGTGCTTTATCGTTACGATAGAGAAAGAGAGAATCACGGTTTCACTTTGCAGAAAGAGTAAATCGATTCTGACGTTTTGTTCATTCTTCTTTCAAACTGAAATGTTTTAAATAGTAATTTAAAGGAACTTGTTAATTTTCATTTTTTTAGTCCTTTCAGTTTTTTCCTTTGGTCAAATAACCTGTTTATTGACGAAAGGTGAGTGGGCTTTTCTCTTCGGTGTGAAATCAAGAGAGAGAGGGAGAGAGAACGTTCCGATCTTTATTCTCGTCCCAAGCGAGTAACGTTGTTCTCGAGTCAGTCTTTTTTTTTTTACTCTCGTCCCAAGTCTCTGTACGGGGAGAAAGGATAAAACTTTTTTAGTTTTTATTCTCGTCCCAAGGCACTGTACGGTGAGAGATTGAAAACGTAGTTTTGAATGAACTAGTGTTTAGTCTCCTCCCCAGTCACTGATCTTTTTATCTTTATATATTCGATATATATGTTTACTGTTTTTTGCTTGTATTAGTGTGCTTACATTATACGACTTATTTCGCAATTATAACCTTTTGATGTAGGGTAGAATTGCGTGCTTCAGGTAGAAATCAGTTTTATTCATGCCTAATGTGAATTATTGAAAAATTCGATTTCAGTGAAGTAAGTGCAAAACAGAAAATCGTAGTGATAAAGTGATAATTGCGCAAAGTGTTATCAGTGTTGCGACCGAGGGTTCGTCTGTTCGTGCCTGTCGTTCGCCTAGTCCGAGACCTCTTGCAAGCTCCCAAGCCCCAGGGAGAAGTAATGTCGTACGATTTATGGGTTCGAGAGGCCTTGATCAGCGAACAGACGTTCCCTCTATGGTTTCAGGCGTGTCTCATCAAGACCGCCCCTACCATAAGACGAGCGAGACGATTTTCTCCTCGTCATCCGAAGGCTTTTCGCGTAAGAAACCGTGGAGCAAGGTTTCGAGGCCCTTAAAGCGAAAGTCAGTCCCTTCAGGACAGGTCCAGCGTCCTGGTTGTAGCCATTGGGACAGCTCTGACCCTATGCAGTCATCGGAAGACTGCTCGCCGCCTAAACAAAAGCGTAACACAGGCTCCGAGAGTCTTATTGTAGGCAAGGTGTTGCAGTCACAGACGTTACCCTCGTCTCTTACCGCACCCATTCCCGTTGATCCTAAATGGGTTGTACTGCAAGACATGCAGAATAAGCTTGCCTCTCTTATGGAGGACTATTCCGCTGAGCAGGTTCACGATGATCCTCGCCGCTTAGCTGATCGAGATCCTGGCCGTCAGCCGCCCAAATGAGCCTTTGCTCGTCCTGTTGACATTGACGTTACAAAGTCACGTCAATCATGTTTTGTAGAGCCTCACTCGATGCAGTCCCGTGTTGACTCTCAGCCGCTTGTGGACGTTCAGCCGCTGCCGCTTGCTCTTGTTGACGTTCAGGACGTTCGCCAACCAGCATAGTTGACTTGTTTTGACGTTGAGCGTCAAGCACCGCAGTCAAGAGTTGTTTTGACTGCTCAGTCTAGGCAGTCAAGGCAGTCTCGAGTTGACGTCGAGCGTCCTCCCGCACCTGTTGTTGTTGCTGGTCAGTCCTTTTAAGCAGTTACATGACATAGCGTCCTTGACTGCTACTGTTGCTCCTTTGCGTGTGGACTCTGCTTGTCAAGCATTGCCACCACGGCAGGTCTCTCCCTTGCTTGAGACTCGGCAATTGTCGGACAAGGTTCCTTCAGATGAGGAAGTTGCTGATCCCCCTCCTACTGATATTCCCTTGAGGACTCTGTCAGACGGAGAGGAGCCTAAAGCTGCTCAGCCCTCTATGGACTTTAAATAAATCATGCTGATTTTTAAGGATCTTTGTCCGGATCTTTTTGTATCTGCTGCTCCTCGTTCGCCTAAACGTCAGAGTTTACACTAGGCCTAGCTACTTCGAAGCCGTTGTTTTCTAAGCTAGTGCTCTCTCGCTCTTCTAAGAGAGCTTTACGTTTGCTAGGCGACTGGTTAATCACCAGGAGGAGTTTGGGGGAGACAGCCTTTGCTTTCCCTCCTTTTAAGCTGGCTTATAGAGCGAGAGTCTGGTATGACACGGGAGAAGTTCTCGGCTTGGGAGTTCCTGCCTCTGCCCAGATAGACTTCTCAAACCTCATAGACTCTCCCTGGCGCCTGGCCATGAGACGCTCCAAGATTTTATGGTCGGCTTCAGAGCTAGACCATCTCCTGTTAGGAGTTTTTTTTCGAGCGTTTGAAGTTTTGCTGTACAATTATGTCATGCATAAACAAGGCTATCAGGGATGGCTCCAATAATCTGACAGCCACGTTCTCTGCAGGAACAAGTCTATCAGGGATGGCTCCAATGATCTGGCAGCCACGTTCACTGCAGGAGTACGTAAGAAGCAAGTGCGCTCAATGTGTTCATTGTCAAGACAAACTTCACGATGAAGTCTTCCAGGCTGTCTTGACAGCTGTAATGGAAGGCGACTGGATGGTCTCTCTCGACCTTCAGGATGCATACTTCCACATTCCTATACACCCGGATTCCCAACCGTTTCTGAGGTTTGTTTACAGGAATGTGGGGTACCAGTTTCGAGCCCTGTGCTTTGGCCTCAGTCCTGCTCTTCTCGTGTTTACGAGGCTCATGAGGAATGTGGCAAAATTCCTCCATCTATCGGGAATCCGAGCCTCCCTGTACTTGGACGACTGGCTTCTCAGAGCATCGTCCAGTCTTCGCTGTCTGCAGGATCTACATTGGACGTTGAGTCTGGCCAGGGAGTTGGGACTTTTGGTCAACCTAGAAAAGTCCCAACTGATCCCATCCCAGATTATTCTATATTTGGGGATGGAGATTCGCAGTCCAGTTTTTCGGGCTTTTCCGTCTGCCACCCGAATAGAACAAGCCCTGCTCAAAGTCCAACTAATGCTGAAAAGAGAACGTTTGTTCAGTCAGGAGTTGGAACAGTCTCGTAGGGACTCTCTCATCCCTGGAGCAGTTTGTCTCGCTAGGGAGACTACACCTTCGGCCTCTCCAGTTCCATCTAGCCTCTCACTGGAACAAGGACAAGACGTTAGAGACTGTATCATTCCCAGTTTCCGAACCAGTAAAGGCATGCCTGAAATGGTGGGACAGCAATATCAGTCTGAGAGAGGGACTATCCCTAGCAGTCAAGAACCCAAACCACGTGGTGTTCTCAGACTCGTCGGATTTGGGTTGGGGTGCGACCCTTGACGGTCGGGAATGCTCGGGTCTGTGGACCTCAAGTCAGAAGAGCATGCACATCAACGGCAAGGAGCTATTAGCAGTCCACTTGGCCTTGATGAAATTCGAAAGCTTTCTTCGAAACAAAGTGGTAGAGGTCAACTCAGACAACACCACAGCTTTGGCGTACATCTCCAAGCAAGGAGGCACACACTCCCTCACGCTGTACGAGATCGCAAGGGACCTTCTCATATGGTCAAGAAATCGAGGCATCTCCCTATTGACGAGATTCATCCAGGGGGACTTGAACGTCTTGGCAGACTGTCTCAGTCGGAGGGGTCAGGTGATACCCACGGAATGGACCCTCCACAAGGACGTGGGCAAGTGTCTTTGGGCTACTTGGGGTCAACCCACCATAGACCTCTTTGCCACCTCGTTGACCAAAAGGTTACCAATCTATTGCTCACCAGTCCTAGATCCAGAAGCAATCCACATAGACGCGTTTCTACTGGATTGGTCTCATCTGGACTTATATGCATTCCCACCATTCAAGATAGTCAACAAGGTACTGCAGAAGTTCGCCTCTCACGAAGGGACAAGGTTGACGTTGGTTGCTACCCTCTGGCCCGCGAGAGTGGTTCACCGAGGTACTTCAATGGCTGGTAGACATTCCAAGAAGTCTTCCTCTAAGGGTAGATCTCTTACGTCAGCCCACGTAAAGAATGTTCATCAAAGCCTCCCCGCGCTTCGTCTGACTGCCTTCAGACTATCGAGAGACTCTCAAGAGCTCGAGGCTTTTCGAAGGAGGCAGCCAGTGCGATTGCGAGAGCTAGGAGAGCTTCTACCATCAGAGTATACCAGTCGAAGTGGGAAGTCTTTCGAGACTGGTGCAAGCCAGCATCTGTGTCCTCTTCCAGTACCTCTGTAGCCCAAATCGGAGATTTTCTTTTACATCTGAGAAATGTTCGCTCCCTCTCAGCTCCCACGATTAAGGGCTACAGGAGCATGTTGGCTTCGGTCTTTCGTCATAGAGGCTTAGATCTTTCCAACAATAAAGATCTCCAAGATCTCCTTAAGTCTTTCGAGACCTCTAAGGAACGTCGTTTGGCAACTCCTGGATGGAACTTAGACGTGGTCCTAAGGTTCCTCATGTCAGACAGGTTTGAGCCATTACATTCAGCCTCCCTGAAGGATCTCACCCTCAAGACGCTTTTCCTAGTGTGCTTGGCTTCGGCTTAAAGGGTCAGTGAAATTCATGCCTTCAGTAAGAACATCGGCTTTTCTACAGAAAAAGCTACATGTTCACTTCAACTTGGTTTCCTGGCCAAAAATGAACTGCCTTCTCGTCCTTGGCCTAAGTCTTTTGATATACCTTGCCTGTCAGAGATCGTAGGCAACGAACTTGAAAGAGTGCTGTGTCCAGTTAGAGCTCTTAAGTTCTACTTAGCTCGTACTAAGTCCTTACGAGGTGGATCTGAGGCATTATGGTGCTCAGTTAAGAAACCATCATTGCCTATGTCAAAGAATGCTTTGTCATATTTTATCAGATTTTTAATACGAGAGGCTCATTCTCACTTGAATGAAAAAGACCGATGCTTGCTTAAGGTTAAGACGCACGAAGTAAGAGCTATGGCAACTTCCGTGGCCTTTAAGCAAAATAGATCTCTGCAAAGTATTATGGACGCGACCGTTTGGAGAAGCAAGTCGGTATTCGCGTCATTTTACTTAAAAGATGTCCAGACTCTTTACGAGGACTGCTACACACTGGGTCCATTCGTTACAGCGAGTGCAGTAGTGGGTAAGGGTTCTACCACTACATTCCCTTAATTCCAATATCCTTTTAATCTGCTCTTGAAATGTTTTTTAATTGGGTTGTACGGAAGGCTAAGAAGCCTTTCGCATCCTTTTTTGATTTGGCGGGTGGTCAAATGTCATTTCTTGAGAGCGCCCAGATTAGGGGTTTGATGAGGTCCTGTTGTATGGGTTGCAGCCCTTGATACTTCAGCTCCTGGGAGTCTTTCAGCATCCTAAGAGGATCGCTGGGCTTCGTGAGGAAGACAGACTAACAAGGCAGAGTAATCGTCTAAGTCAACTTCCTTACCAGGTACCTATATATATTTGGGTTTTGTTATGATATAACTGTCAAAAACTCTAAGCATATACGCTGTAAACTTTATTAACTCTGGTCTCTACCCACCACCATGGGTGTGAATCAGCTATTATATATTCACCGGCTAAGTTAAATATTTAAAAATGATATTTTAATTATAAAATAAATTTTTGAATATACTTACCCGGTGAATATATAGAGACCCAGCGGGATGAGAAGAATTGGGTCTGTTTACATGTATATGCGGTATCTGGCCGATAGTTGGCGCTAGTGGGCACACCCGCAACCTTCATAGCGATCGCTTGCGAGTTTTTGTGTTTTTTCTGTCGAGCCGCCGGAGGCTCAGCTATTATATATTCACCGGGTAAGTATATTCAAAAATTTATTTTATAATTAAAATATCATATTTAACTTTTGAGATTTGTAAAAAGGTACAGAACCTAACAAACCCACCTAACCTAACCTAGTAGTTCCCAGGTCACAACCCCTAGCCTGGGGGCAAGCCCCCTGGACCCCCCTTCCCAGGTCACAGCCCCTAGCCAGGGGCAAGCCCCCCCAGTCCTCCCTTCCCAGGTCACAACCGCTAGCTGGACACCCCCTTCCCAGGTCACAAACTAAAAGTAAATCACAAATAAATCTTTAGATTATGAGAAAGTAAATCACAAATAAATCCTTCCATTATGATAAAGTAAATCACAACTAATTCCTTACCTTATGATTGACATCGTCGCCTTTTTTGTTTTCTTGGCAATCATTTCAAAAGCTTTGCAGTAGAAAATGTGTTGGCCTTCCCTGAAAATTAAGCCAGAATCAGATCTTTGAGGCCTTATTTTGCTGTTATTTTTTAATTTCACATGAGTAACAATAGCTTTACACTAAATGGAGAGCATTTCCATCATAATCAATTGCCGACATAAACAAAATTACACTAAATTTTTAAACATAAGACTTACCCGGTAGTTATATATATAGCTTACGTCAACGGCAGAAAATTCGAAACTCGCGCCAATCACCGATTGGATAGCCAGGTGTACCACCCCTGCGCCCTAGTTAGGTACCTAGGAACCATTCCAGGAACCTGCATATATTCCCTGCCGTGCTAGCGGCAAGATGGATTTTTCACTCGCTGTAATCTGTATATTACAGTTATTTTGGTGATGTACAATTCATTTTTAACCTTCGCTGGTTGGGTTTTATTTTTACTGAGTGTTAGTGCTTTAACTAAGTTTGTATCTTAACAGAGGTAGGAATGGGAGTTTTTTCCCCCTACTGTAAAACTAACGAACCTACTCTTTAAATGTGATGGCGGAGATCATTCCACCATCTCTATGACGTCACAATCGTGTGACGTAAGCAACATAGTACTACGTAATATGTTGCATAATTATTTTAAACATAAGACTTACCCGGTAGTTATATATACAGTGAACCCTCGCTACTTCGCGGTTCGACCATCGCGGATTCACCACTTCGCGGATTTTTTCCATAACCCATATATATACAGTAATATATATATATATGTATGCATGTATTTATGTATATATGTAGGTATGCATATGTGTATACATATAAATATATATATATATACACACACACACACATATATATATATATATATATATATATATATATATATTATATATATATATATATATATATATATATATTATATATATATATATATCTCTATATCTAAAGTAGGAAGATGTGATGTAGTTCTAAGGGAAAAGTATGGGAAATATGTCTGGGTAATAAGCAAAGGTCTACCTCCAGTTTGTTTCTACATTATGATCAGAGATAAATGTAAACAAAACATTGGTTGCCATTTTTTATCGTGCTTTTTAGCATGTTTAGGAAATGCATGATATAAAATCATCTTTAATATTTGTGCCTGTTTTAGTTTAGGGTACTGTAGTACATGCATTAAGTGTTCTGTACATTAAAGGGTAGTTTGTTAACAGTACTACGTACAAGGGAAGGTTTTAAAAGTCTGAATATACATGTTGAATAAATAGGTAAATATGGTGTCACTACTTCGCGGATTTTCACCTATCGCGGCCGCGACTGGAACCTATCTACCGCGATAAACGAGGGTTCACTGTATAGCTTACGTCCCCGACGTCAACGGCAGAAAATTCGAAACTCGCGCCAATCACCGATTGGACAGCCAGGTGTACCACCCCTGCGCCCTAGCGAGGTACCTAGGAACCATTCCAGGAACCCTCATATATTCCCTGCCGTGCTAGCGGCAAGATGTTGGATTTTTCACTCGCTGTAACCTGTATATTACAGTTATTTTGGTGATGTACAATTTATTTTTAACCTTCGCTGGTTGGATTTTGTTTTTACTGAGTGTTAGTGCTTTAACTAAGTTTGTATCTTAACAGAGGTAGGAATGGGAGTTTTTTCCCCCTACTGTAAAACTAACGAACCTACTCTTTAAACATGATGGCGGAGATCGTTCCACCATCTCTATGACGTCACAATCGTGTGACGTAAGCAACATACAGTGAACCCTCGCTACTTCGCGGTTCGACAATCGCGGATTCACCACTTCGCGGGGTTTTCCCATAACCCATATATATATACATATTGCGGATTTTCCGGAAAATTCGAAAATACCGCGAAATCTGAAGATAACCAAATACGATATTTTGTTACCTGTAATTCCATTAATACTGTAATTAGTAATATCTGCTCTTACTGATTGTTCATTGCATTACATATGATATATAATTCAGCACAGAAAGAAATAAAACACGAAAAGAGAATGTGATCATACGATAATTCAGTACGTAGTAAAATTAAATCGAACATGAAACGCAAATCAGATGCAGTCATACCATATTAGAATGGTGTGTACTGTAATGGATGTGCTTCTTTTCCATGAATCTTTTGTATGTATACGTACGTAGTACAGTACTGCATCCAATAATATTCTTTGTTGCAAAAATCACATTTCGAATAAGTACTGTAAGCGTACGAGAGAGAGAGAGAGAGAGAGAGGCGTAAAATAGCGTACGTACGTAAATTTTTATTATTATTGTTATTATTATTATTATTGTTGTTGTTGTTAATAAAATTATTATTGTTATTATTATTAATCATTATTATTATTATTATTACTGTACTGTACAGTATTATCATTATTTATTATTATTACGGTACCCTTGTACTTAATCTACGTACGTTCAGTATGCGCGGGGCATCTTCTATGAGTAACCAACGCACCATGTACTGTAAGACGGGTTGTGATTGGTTCAAGCGCTGACAGATGACGAATCAAAACTCAAGTTTTGTTATCTAGCCTGTGATTGGTGTTTTGCCCGCATCTTCAACTTCCAGCATCACAGTTCTCGCGGGTCTGCATCGTTCACTTTCTCTTTCCGCGTATTGCTGAGTAGACGTTCTTAACTTTGTGAAGTTTAATCTGTGCTGTGTGCGACTGTTTTAAGTTGAACTTTTTGTTGAACTTTCTGTTACAATGGCTCCCAAGCGTTCTGCTTCTAGTAAGGCTGGTAGTGAGCCTAAACGCCACCGAAGAATGATGACGATAGCTGAGAAGGTTACGCTTCTCGACATGTTAAAAGATGGTAGAAGTTACGCGGCCGCCGGCCGCCATTTTGGCATCAACGAATCCACCGTTCGCTACATCAGGAAGGACGAGGCGAACATTAGAAAGACTGCTGCAATCACCTTTAGCAGATCAGCGAAGCGAGTCGTTACAACGCGTAATAAAACGATCGTACGCATGGAAGGTGCTTTAGCTGTGTGGATTGCCGACTGTCGGAAGAAGAACATAGCGTTGGATACGAACACCATCCGAACAAAGGCTTTGAGCTTGTATGAGAATTTTGCGGCAAAGGAACCTCATGACGACGATGGCGACCATGCTGAAGAAGATGATGATGTAGATGATCCTCAACCAGGGACCTCCACTGATTCCCAGCGTCAGAAACAACGTTTTTCCGCCAGCAAAGGATGGTTCGCGAAGTTTCAGAAACGCTTCGCCCTGAAAAGCGTTTCCCTGCATGGGGAGTCTGCTTCCGCTGACACTGCCGCTGCTGAAACTTACGTGAACCAGACTTTCAAGAACATTATCGCTGAAGGTGGATACAAGCCGGAACAAGTGTTTAATATGGATGAAACCGGCTTGTTTTGGAAGAGAATGCCGTCGCGAACTTTCCTGTTCAAAGAGGAAGCCAAAGCCTCTGGCTTTAAGGCATTCAAGGATCGCGTTACCCTCGTGATGTGTGGCAATGCTGCTGGATTTTTGTTAAAGCCGGGGCTTATTTATAAGTCGAAAAATCCTCGCGCTTTGAAAAACAAAAATAAGAATCTCCTTCCCGTGTACTGGATGCATAATCAAAAAGCATGGATTACGAAGATGCTGACCTCCAACTGGTTCCACCAGTGTTTCATCCCGCAAGTCCATGAATATCTCTTAGAGAAGGGCTTGCCATTCAAGATCCTTCTCCTTATGGATAACGCTGGTGGACACGCAACTGACCTGTCGCGTGAGGGCGTTCAGGTTGAGTTCCTGCCACCCAACACCACGTCATTAATTCAACCAATGGACCAGGGGGTTATCAGGGCGTTCAAGGCCCTCTACACGAAGAATACCTTGGCGGACCTCGTTGCGTGTGTGGATGCTGCCCAAGATGACGAGGATGAAGACTTCAACTTGAAGGCGTACTGGCGGCAGTACACCATAGCCACGTGCCTGCAGAATATTCAAAAGGCACTTCAAGAGATGAAACCTGCAACCGTAAATGCGAGCTGGAAGAAGCTGTGGCCCGATATTGTTTACGACGACAAGGGATTTACTCCGTCGGAAATCCAACACTCTGCAATACGGAAATCTGTGCAGTTGGCTGCCATAATTGGGGGTGACGGGTTTGGCGACATGACGACTGAAGACGTCGACGAGTTGTTGGACTGCCATTCCCAGCCCCTAACTGACGCAGACCTCGAAGACCTGACGAAATCGGCAAGTGAGGAAGAGAGTGAGGGTACCCAGGAAGAGACCCAAGAAAATGTAGAAGAAACGGGCTTAACATTAGAACGGCTCGCCAAGTTCTGCAACCATATGAAGGAGGCGAAAGAAATGTTGCAAGAGTGGGACGAGGATATGGTTCGCTCGATGCAATTCTGCAACAAGGTCGATGACATCACGACTCCCTACAGGATGCTCTTGGATCGAAAAAAGAAGCAGCGGCAACAACTTCCGATCACAATGTTTTTTCAGCCTCGCAAAAAAGAGCCAGTTCCTCCTGCTAGTACGCCTTCGGAAGAAATTGAAGAAGTTGAAGAGGTGTCCCAGGAAAAGACACCTCCGTCTGAAGAGACGTAAAATACTATCATTGACTGCACAGTAGAACACATCATCAGCTTCATCATCATCATTTCTACTGTGCAGCAAATTCATCGCCATCGTCATTCAAGTTTTTCTTGAACTTCTTTCGTGGTGAGTACAGTAACAATCTTTATTTTTTACTTTAACCTGTTTTATAGTTTAGTAATGTACGTACTGTATGCATTAAGTTAAAGGGAAGGTTTTAAAAGTCTACATGTTGTAACCTATCATATTTTTTTTGTTTAAAATTTACATTTACGTACGTAAAACAATCTCTCTCTCTCTCTCTCTCTCTCTCTCTCTCTCTCTCTCTCTCTCTCTCTCTCTCTCTCTCTCTCTCTCTCAAATTGTTTTCCTGCTTTGCTACGTACAAGTACTGTATAATTTATATTTGTAAGGTAACATATTTTGTAAATGCTTTGTACTGTAAATACTGTATGTACTGTATCATTATTTATCACTATCATCATGCGTGTTAAATGCCTTGTTTGTTCTGAGCGTGGTTGTTTACTGAGCGTACACGCCGTCGTTTCAGGCGGCGTCATAAAGAAAAAGATTTCATTTGGAAGTCCTAAGAAAAATACGTAAACTAAAACATTGGTAATAAAAAAATCAACATACAGTACTGTATAATCAATATAATCGATGCAAAAACTAACCATACGTACATATATGTGTACACTAAATGAGTTTGTTTCTTCATTATGATCAGAGATGAACGTAAACAAAACATTGGTTGCCATTTTTTATCGTGCTTTTTAGGTGTTTAGGAAACACATGATATAAAATCGCCTTTAATATTTGTGCCTGTTTTAGTTTAGGGTGCTGTAGTACATGCATTAAGTGTTCTGTACATTACAGGGTGTAAAGGGTGGTTTGTTAACAGTACTACGTACAAGGGAAGGTTTTAAAAGTCCGAATATACATGTTAAATAAATAGGTAAATATGCTGTCACTACTTCGCGGATTTTCACCTATCGCGCCCGCGTCTGGAACCTATCTACCGCGATAAACGAGGGTTCACTGTAGTACTACGTTATATGTTGCGTAATCATTTTCTTTGCTTTTTCTTGTAAGTAATGAAAAGGAAGTCTAACTTATAATAAGTATTTAACTTTTAATATAAAAGATTATATTAATTTTTAAGAAAATATTTGTCTTTTTAGTATTCGTTATTTAAATCATCGATACTATTTTCAAAGATTGAATAGAACTAGCGTATTGTTAATTTTCGCTGCGTAGTCCTCATGAAAATCCGATGCAGTTCCAACAATTCTTGATATCGTTGTTTATTTTCTTTCGATGTTGGGATTCTAGTATTATTCGTATATTCACATATATGTTCCAATTGTAAAGTGTAGCAATCCACTATTTTGGAAACCCTTAAGATTTAAGTGTTGTTTACATAGATATATATACGTTATTGCGATATCTGTTCATTTTAATAACATCACTATTTTTGGGAACCTTTAAGAATTAAGGGTTGTTTACATTTATTTATATATGTTATTCCTATATCTGTTCATTTGAATCGTATAACATGTAACTTTCCCGGTAGTTGTATATAACTACCGGGGTGAGTATGTATAACATTTATCTTTACCGGTAGTTATATGTAACTACCGGGTAAGTGTGTTCAAACATTTATTTACAATGTAAATATCACGGTAATATTTTATAAAAAATATTTTGTTACAATTTTACATAGCAAGAACTAGAAATGATTTTGCATTCTCATTCAAGCCCTTGGCAGTAGAGAAAGATCTATCACAACGGGCAGGACTAGTTTTGGTCTTTTGTGTAAGAGTTTAAAAGTGCAAGTTTCAGCGCTAAATTAGTGCAGTGAATTTATTCGGCACAGTGGACGTTTTTTCCTAGCCTAAGACCTCTTCCAAGCTCCCCAACCCCTGGGAGAAGGAATGTCGATCGGCCAAAGGAAACGAGAGGCGTTAGCTCACGAGCAGACGTCCTATCGAGCGTTCCCGTTGACATTTCCAAGAATGCTTGCCCTTGCCATGGGAAAGCAAAGAGCGTTGGATTTTAAGCTACTAATATTGCTGTTAGAGTCTTGCATTGCATCACATTTGCTGATAATAGCAATACTATAATGCTTACGAACCAACATAGACACGGTTTTTATTCCAGAGCGCCAGTCGGACATGAGAACCCTCTGATGAACCGAACGCGCCGAGTGACGTAATGAAGATCATTTTACGCTCAGCGCTAAGTCTTTCAGGACGCTCGGCGCCACGTCTTTCAGGACAATCGGCGCCTTGTCTTTCAGGACGCTCGGCGCCACGTCTTTCAGGACGCTCGGCGCCACGTCTTTCAGGACGCTCGGCGCCACGTCTTTCAGGACGCTCGGCGCCACGTCTTTCAGGACAATCGGCGCCACGTCTTTCAGTACGCTCGGCGCCACGTCTTTCAGGACGTTCGGCGCCACGTCTTTCAGAACGTTCGGCGCCACGTCTTCCAAGATCTTTGTCAGTAGAAGACATTGGTGATCACTTTTCTCCTGTTGAATTTGAGATTCTCAGAAGGAGAAGATCCTTATTCCTTTTGTCCTTCAGTTGATTTAGAAACTCATGAAAGTTTTTATGATTAGTTTCCAAATTATTTTATGCCGGTTGAATCACGTTCGCCACCCTCTGAATTTACACGTGGTCATAAATGAAGCTTTAAGGATGATGGGAGACTGTACAGTATATAGAGTCTCGGAAGGACCAAGGAGAGACAGCTTTCTTTTTTCCTCTGAATAACCTGGCCTCTAGATCTTGTATCTGGGGTACAAGATTATTTTTATTATTATCTCTAGCCAAGCTACAACCCTAGTTGGAAAAGTTAGATGCTTTAAGCCCAAGGGCTCCAATAAGTAAAAATAGCCCAGTGAGGAAAGGAAATAAGGAGTTAAATAAATGATGACGTCTAAAACAGATATGTCATATAGGGTGGAGGTCTAGCCACGTTAAGGTCGAGGACCTTGTGGCAGCCCCACAGAGACTGTTACAGCCCCCTGGGTGGATTGCTGAGTCTCTCAAGGAATTCAGGTAAATGAGGCATATAAGCCCATGAAGCCAGCTTCCTTATCAGGTATTCCGGGATAGCAAAGGTAGAGGTCTAACCACGTTAAGGTCGAGGACCTTGTGGCAGCCCCACAGAGATTTTTTTTTCAGCCCCCTGGGTGGATCACCGAGTCTCTTAAGGATTCCAGACAATGGGGGAGGATAACATTGAGGTCCGTGCTATTCCTAAAGGATGGATGCGAAATCTTTTTCCTAGTGAAACCTCCTTTGTTAGTATCTCTGATAAGACCTCTCTGCAAAACAATCTTTGCAACATCAAATGTCTCTCTTTTGGGAGAGGGAGGCTTTTATCCGGTCCTGGATGTAACTGCTCTCAATGCCTTCGTTCAGAAGTCAAAGTTCCCCATGGAGACATTGAAATCATGAACTATTTAAAGTCTCATGTCAGCCTGGTCACAAGGCAAAGCAGAGTATGACTGTTTTCGCCTTCAGGCAGTAGAACCAGACTACATAACTTCTGGCAATCTTGGGAGAAGAGGGGAGCAGACCTTTGGTCAGTACATCTTGTGAAGGAGGATTACAATTTCTTTTCATAGGGAAACCTCCTTTAGTTTTAGCTCCAATAGATCTCTCTCCCAGTTCTAGAGAGGAGTTTAAGAGGCAGGCTTTGCAATTAAACTTTTGCTAATGTAGCAGAATACTGCACTCAAGAGACATCAGAGCCTCCCTGTATCTGGATGATTGACTTATCAGAGCTCTTTCTTACGATCTTCATGAAGGATTTTCAGATAACTTTGAACCTCATTCAGAAGAATTGCGTATTCCTGTCAACAAGACTAGTCTCTTCTGACACCAGGACGCTTAGCACCACGTCTTATAGGACGTTCGGTGTCTTGCTCTGTTAACCTCTCGACGCCACGTCTTACAGGAAGCTTGGCGCCACACCTTCCAGGATGTTCGGTGCCATGTCTCACAGGACGCTCAGCTCCACGTCTTACAGGAAGCTCGACTCCACGTCTTACAGGATGCTCGGAGCCTCGTCTTACAGGAAGCTCGGTGCCACGTCTTACAGGACGCTCGGCGCCTCGTCTTTCAGGACGCTCTGCACCACGTCTTTCAGGACGCTCGGCACCACGTCTTTCAGGACGCTCGGCGCCACGTCTTACAGGAAGCTCGGCGCCACGTCTTACAGGAAGCTCGGCGCCCTGTCTTACAGGATGCTCGGCGCCCTGTCTTTCAGGACACTCGACGTCGGAGATCTAGAAGGAGGCATGACATTAAACATGAGAATCTCGGACTTCGTGGTGACACTAGTCGAATCGAATGTCGAGATCAAGGACGTCTTAGTTCCGATCTCTTGATCACAAAAGTTTTTTGTCGAGCGTCTAGCCTTAGTACAACGCAGCGACATAGGCGATGATCTGGGTTTCCTTGACGCCAGGAGTCAGGACCTTAATAGATGTATCCTGATAAACACAATGTCACTAGTTCCGTTAGATCTTCTGACACCATCACAGAAAATACTTTATTTAAGGATGGTGATTCAGAGTCAAGTTTATTCTCTCCATTTCAACCTCAATCATTTTGGGACAAGGAGAAGATCTTGAGTCGATATGCATCTCTTTTAGGATGCCATAAGAAGTTGCCTTCAGTGGTGGTTCGATCCAGTCAAACTTCCAGAAGGTCACCCCTCTTGAACAGAGGATCTTAGACCTTGTGTTGTGTCTCGTCACCTCGGATTCGGGGTGGGACCAACACTTGACAGTTGGAAGCTTCGGGACTTTGGACAGAGGATCAGAGGAGCTTCCTCATCACCCAAAAGAACTGTTGGCAGTCCAGTTGGCTCTCAAAAAGCTTTGAAGGATCAGTTTGGAACAAAGTGGTGCAGGTCTATGCCGATCACACCACAGACTTGGTTTTCATTGCCAAGCAAGACGGAACCCACTCGAGGTTCCTTTATGGGACTGAGAGGAGTCTTCTCATCTGGGCTTAGGAGAATATTTTCCTTCTAACAAGGTTCTTTCAAAAAGAGAAAAACGTATGGCAGAACACTCTCAGCTGGAGAATGGACACTCCATCGAGAAATCTGCTAGAATCTGTGGCGACTTTGGTGTCGTTCTTGTATAGTCCTTCGTGATTTAACAGACAAAGAGACTAGAAACTTACTGCTCTCCAGTGCCAGATCTCGAAGCAGTCCACATAGACGCTTCCCTGTTAGTCTGGTCCAATCTGGATGTGTACGTTTTCCTCGGTCTATTTCCTTTACAAGGTGACACAAAACTTTGTGTCGCACGAAGGGACCAGGTGACCTTAGTGGCCGCCTTTTGGCCCTCAAGAGGATGGTTCACAAAGATACTGGAATGGATGGTGGACTCTCCTAGAAGTCTTCCATTAAGAGTAGTTTTACTCAAAAAACCTCTCTTGGAAAGTTACCTTTCTAGTCTCCAAGCTCTTCTTCTAGCTACCTTCAACCTTTTGAAACCTCACAGGAATAGAGGTTTTTGAAAGAGGCAGCTAAGTCTTTTACAAGAGCAATAAGAACTTCTACCATCAGGATTTATCAATCCAAATGGGAGGCTTTAGAGAATGGTGCAGAGTCAACTCTGTTTTCTCTTCCAGTATCTCTACAACTCAGATTGCTGACTTCCTGTTTTACCTTAGAAGGAAGCTCATTTGTTCATCCTCTTCCATGAAGGGATACAGGTGTTTGTTAGCGACTGTTGTCAGACACAGTATCTTGGACCTTTCGATTGATGAAGTCCTACAGGAATTTCTTAACTTGTTTGTAACATCAAACAACCAGGATTCACCAGCTTGGATCCTGGACTCAATCCTGAAGTTCCTTATGAGTGACAAACTTGAGCACTTGCTTTCATCTTCATTTTAAGGACCTCTCGATGAAAACTATTTTTCTTGTTAGTCTTGTGACATCTAAAAGAATCAGTTAATACGTTTTAGTAAAACGTTGGCTTTCGAGATAACGAAGCTATCTGCTCATTGCAGTTAGGCTTTCTCGCCAGGAAAGACCGCCTTTCTCAACCTTGACCTAAGGCTTTTGAGTTTCCAAATTTTTCGGATATGGTTGGCGAGGAGTTGGAGAGAGTCCTGTGTCCAGTAAGAACCCTGAAGTTCTACCCAGGCAGTATGAAAGGGTTGCGAGGCAAGTCGAAAGCTCTTTGGTGCTCGATTAAGAAGCCCTCATTTTTCAGATGTCAAGAATGTCCTTTCATTCTTCATCAGAAGTTTCTAAGGTCAAGACGCATGAGGTTAGTACTATAACAACTTGAATGACCTTCAAGCAGAAGAGATTGTGGTGGAGCGTTATGGACACAACCTTTTGGAGGAATAAATCTGTGTTCACTTCACACTATTTTAATTGTGTCCAGACTCTTTATGAGGACTGCTACATTCTGGGACCATTCGTGATAGCGAGTGCAGTACAGTAGTGGGTGAAGGATCCACCACTACGTTCCCATAATCCCAATAACCTTTTCTTCTCTTGGAACTTTTATTTGTTTTTATGGTTGTTTGTGGAGACTGTGTCAGTCTTCCAAAATCATTGATTTTAGTCAGGTGGTCAATTTTGTTCCTTGAAGAGCGCCCGGAACTGGTTATTGGAGGAGGTTCTGTCATAATGAGGTATATACACCGGTTTGACAGTCCCTAGGGATCTTCAACCCCCTGGGAGAATCGCTGGATCTCATAAGGCTAGCAGACATAATGAGACAGAGAATCATTGAAGTCAGCTTCCTTATCAGGTACGAACCCTTAAGTTTGTTTTAATAACTCTTGAGAAAAATTCCAGATGCACTAGCTGTCTCTAACCCTCCACCAAAGGTGTTAATCAGCTATATATATAACTACCGGGTAAGTCTTATGTTTAAAAATGGTATTTTCATTATAAAATAAATTTTTGAACATACTTACCCGGTAGTTATATACAGTGAACCCTCGTTTATCGCGGTAGATAGGTTCCAGACGCGGGCGCGATAGGTGAAAATCCGCGAAGTAGTGACATCATATTTACCTATTTATTTAACATGTATATTCGGACTTTTAAAACCTTCCCTTGTACGTAGTACTGTTAACAAACCACCCTTTAATGTACAGAACACTTAATGCATGTACTACAGCACCCTAAACTAAAACAGGCACAAATATTAGAGGCGATTTTATATCATGCGTTTCCTAAACACCTAAAAAGCACGATAAAAAATGGCAACCAATGTTTTGTTTACGTTCATCTCTGATCATAATGAAGAAACAAACTCATTTAGTGTACACATATATGTATAGGTTAGTTTTTGCATCGATTATATTGATTATACAGTACTGTATGTTGATTTTTTTATTACCAATGTTTTAGTTTACGTATTTTTCTTAGGACTTCCAAATGAAATGTTTTTCTTTATGACGCCGCCTGAAACGACGGCGTCATAAAGTACTGTACGCTCAGTAAACAACCACGCTCAGAACAAACAAGGCATTTAACGCGCATGATGATAGTGATAAATAATGATACAGTACATACAGTATTTACAGTAAAAGCATTTACAAAATATGTTACCTTACAAATATAATTTACCGTATCTATATAAAATCATACAGTACTGTACAGCACATACAGTATTCTACGTAATAAAGCAGGAAAACAATTTACGAGAGAGAGAGAGAGATTGTTTTATGTACGTTAATGTAAATTTTAAACAAAAAAAATATGATAGGTTACAACATGTAGACTTTTAAAACCTTCCCTTTAACTTAATGCATACAGTACGTACAGTACTAAACTATAAAACAGGCACAAATACAGTTTTAGAATGTACAGTAAGAATATTAAAGTAAAAAATAAAGATTGTTACTGTACTCACCACGAAAGAAGTTGAAGAAAAACTTGAATGATGATGGCGATGAATTTGCTGCACAGTAGAAATGATGATGATGAAGCTGATGATGTGTTCTACTGTGCAGCCAGGTAGTATTTTACGTCTCTTCAGACGGAGGTGTCTTTTCCTGGGACACCTCTTCAACTTCTTCCTGGGAAACTTCTTCAATTTCTTCCGAAGGCGTACTAGCAGGAGGAACTGGCTCTTTTTTGCGAGGCTGGAAGAACATTGTGATCGGAAGTTGTTGCCGCTGCTTCTTTTTTCGATCCAAGAGCATTTTGTAGGGAGTCATGTCTTCATCGATCTTGTTGCAGAATTGCATCGAGCGAACCATATCCTCGTCCCACTCTTGCAACATTTCTTTCAACTCCTTCGCATGGTTGCAGGCCTTGGCAAGCCGTTCTAATGTTAAGCCCGTTTCTTCGACATTTTCTTGGGTCTCTTCCTGGGTATCACTCTCTTCTTCGCTTGCCGATTTCGTCAGGTCTTCGAGGTCTGCGTCAGTTAGGGGCTGGGAATGGCAGTCCAACAACTCGTCGACGTCTTCAGTCGTCATGTCGCCAAACCCGTCACCTCCAATTATGGCAGCCAACTGCACAGATTTGCGTATTGCAGAGTGTTGGATTTCCGACGGAGTAAATCCCTTGTCGTCGTAAACAATATCGGGCCACAACTTCTTCCAGCTCGCATTCACGGTTGCAGGTTTCATCTCTTGAAGTGCCTTCTGAATATTCTGCAGGCACGTGGCTATGGTGTACTGCCGCCAGTACGCCTTCAAGTTAAAATCTTCATCCTCATCATCTTGGGCAGCATCCACACACGCAACGAGGTCCGCCAAGGTGTTCTTCGTGTAGAGGGCCTTGAACGCCCTGATAACCCCCTGGTCCATCAGTTGAATTAATGACGTGGTGTTGGGTGGCAGGAACTCAACCTGAATGCCCTCATGCGACAGGTCAGTTGCGTGTCCACCAGCGTTATCCATAAGGAGAAGGATCTTGAATGGCAAGCCCTTCTCTAAGAGATATTTGCTGACTTGCGGGATAAAACACTGATGGAACCAGTTGGAGGTCAGCATCTTCGTAATCCATGCTTTTTGATTATGCATCCAGTACACGGGAAGGAGATTCTTATTTTTATTTTTCAAAGCGCGAGGATTTTTCGACTTATAAATAAGCCCCGGCTTTAGCAAAAATCCAGCAGCATTGCCACACATCACGAGGGTAACGCGATCCTTGAATGCTTTAAAGCCAGAGGCTTTGGCTTCCTCTTTGAACAGGAAAGTTCGCGACGGCATTCTCTTCCAAAACAAGCCGGTCTCATCCATATTAAAGACTTGTTCCGGCTTGTATCCACCTTCGGCGATAATATTCTTGAACGTCTGGTTCACGTAAGTTTCAGCAGCGGCAGTGTCAGCGGAAGCAGACTCCCCATGCAGGGAAACGCTTTTCAGGGCGAAGCATTTCTGAAACTTCGCGAACCATCCTTTGCTGGCGGAAAAACGTTTCTGAGGCTGGGAATCAGTGGATGTCCCTGGTTGAGGATCATCTGCATCATCATCATCTTCAGCATGGTTGCCGTCGTCGTCTTTAGGTTCCTTTGCAGCAAAATTCTCATATAAGCTCAAAGCCTTTGTTTGGATGGTGTTCGTATCCAACGCTATGTTCTTCTTCCGGCAGTCGGCAATCCACACAGCTAAAGCACCTTCCATGCGTACGATCGTTTTATTACGCGTTGTAACGACTCGCTTCGCTGATCTGCTAAAGGTGATTGCAGCCGTCTTTCTAATGTTCGCCTCGTCCTTCTTGATATAGCGAACAGTAGATTCGTTGATGCCAAAATGGCGGCCAGCGGCCGCGTAACTTCTACCATCTTTTAACATGTCGAGAAGCGTAACCTTCTCAGCTATCGTCATCATCCTTCGGTGGTGTTTAGGCTCACTACCAGCCTTAAGAGAAGCAGAACGCTTGGGAGCCATTACAGTAGGATTTACAGTAACAAAAAGTTCAACTTAAAAAAGTCGCACACAGCACAGATTCACAAACTTAAGAACGTCTACTCAGCGATACGCGGTAACAGAGAGTGGACGATCCAGCCCCGCGAGAACCTAGATGCTGCGGGTAGGAGATGATGGCAAAACACCAATCACAGGCTAGATAACAAAACTTGAGTTCTGATTCGTCATCTATCAGCGCTTGAACCAATCACAACCCGTCTTACAGTACTATGATGCGTAGGTTACCAACTCATAGAAGATGCCCCGCGCATACCGAACGTACGTAGATTAAGTAAATACCGTAATAATAATAAATAATGATAATAACTCAGTACAGTACTGTAATAATAATAATAATGATAATAATAATAACAATAATAATTTTATTAACAACAACAACAATAATAATAATAACAATAATAATAATACAGCTTTACGTACGCTATTTTACGCTTTTGTTGTAGGATGTGTGTCTCTCTCTCTCTCTCTCTCTCTCTCTCTCTCTCTCTCTCTCTCGTACGCTTATTCGAAATGTGATTTTTGCAACAAAGAATATTATTGGATGCAGTACTACGTACGTATACATACAAAAGATTCATGGAAAAGAAGCACATCCATTACATTTGTAGTACAGTAGTAGCCAACAGCAGCCTTACACCATTCTAATATGGTATGACTGCATCTGATTTGCGTTTCATGTTCGATTTAATTTTACTACGTACTGTATACAGTACTGAATTATCGTATGATCACATTCTCTTTTCGTGTTTTATTTCTTTCTGTGCTGAATTATATATCATATGTAATGCAATGAACAATCAGTAAGAGCAGATATTACTAATTACAGTATTAATGGAATTACAGGTAACGAAATATCGTATTTAGGGGTCTTCAGATTTCGCAGTATCTTCGAATTTTCCGGAAAATCCGCGATATGTATATATATATATGGGTTATGGAAAAACCCCGCGAAGTGGTGAATCCGCGATTGTCGAACCGCGAAGTAGCGAGGGTTCACTGTATAATTAAAGCCCCACCCTCCTCCCCTCTAAGAGACTAGAGGCATGGAATATATGAGGGTTCCTGGAATGGTTCCTAGGTACCTCGCTAGGGCGCAGGGGTGGTACACCTGGCTGTCCAATCGGTGATTGGCGCGAGTTTCGAATTTTCTGCCGTTGACGTCGGGGACGTAAGCTATATATATAACTACTGTACCGGGTAAGTATGTTCAAAAATTTATTTTATAATGAAAATACCATTTTTCTTTGCTTTTTCTTGTAAAGAATGAAAAGGAAGTCTAACTTATAATAAGTATTTAACTTTTAATATAAAAAGATTATATTAATTTTTAAGAAAATATTTGTCTTTTTAGTATTCGTTATTTAAATCATCGATACTATTTTCAAAGATTAAATAGAACTAGCGTATTGTTAATTTTCGCTGCGTAGTCCTCATGAAAATACGATGCAGTTCCAACAATTCTTGATATCGTTGTTTATTTTCTTTCGATGTTGGGATTCTAGTAATATTCGTATATTCACATATATGTTCCAATTGTAAAGTGTAGCAATCCACTATTTTGGAAACCCTTAAGATTTAAGGGTTGTTTACATATATATATACGTTATTGCGATATCTGTTCATTTTAATAATAACAAATCACAATTTTCGTGAACCTTTAAGAATTAAGGGTTGTTTACAATTATATACATATGTTATTCCTATATCTGTTCATTTGAATCATATATATAACTACCGGGTGAGTATGTATAACATTTATCTTTACTGGTAGTTATATGTAACTACCAGGTGAGTGTGTTCAAACATTTATTTACAATGAAAATATCAGGGTAATATTTTATGAAAAAATATTCTGTTACAATTTTATATAGCAAGAACTAGAAATGATTTTGCATTCTCATTCAAGCCCTTGGTAGTAGAGAAAGATCTATCACAACGGGCAGGACTAGTTTTGGTCTTTTGTGTAAGAGTTTAAAAGTGCAAGTTTCAGCGCTAAATTAGTGCAGTGAATTTATTCGGCACAGTGGACGTTTTTTCCTAGCCTAAGACCTCTTCCAAGCTCCCCAACCCCTGGGAGAAGGAATGTCGATCGGCCAAAGGAAACGAGAGGCGTTAGCTCACGAGCAGACGTCCTCTCGAGCGTTCCCGTTGACATTCCCAAGAATGCTTGCCCTTGCCATGGGAAAGCAAAGAGCGTTGGATGTTAAGCTACTAACATTGCTGTTAGAGTCTTGCATTGCATCACATTTGCTGATAATAGCAATACTATAATGCTTACGAACCAACATAGACACGGTTTTTATTCCAGAGTGCCAGTCGGCCATGAGAACCCTCTGATGAACCGAACGCGCCGAGTGACGTAATGAAGATCATTTTACGCTCAGCGCTAAGTCTTTCAGGACGTTCGGCGCTAAGTCTTTCAGGACGCTCGGCGCCACATCTTTCAGGACAATCGGCGCCTCGTCTTTCAGAACGCTCGGCGCCACGTCTTTCAGGACATTCGGCGCCACGTCTTTCAGGACGCTCGGCGCCACGTCTTTCAGGACGATCGGCGCCTAGTCTATCAGGATGCTCGGCACCTCGTCTTTCAGGACTTTTGGCGCCACGTCTTACAAGATCTTTGTCAGTAGAAGACATTGGTGATCACTTTTCTCCTGTTGAATTTGAGATCCTTCAGTTGATTTAGAAACTCATGAAAGTTTTTATGATTAGTTTCCAAATTATTTTATGCCTGTTGAATCACGTTCGCCACCCTCTGAATTTACACGTGGTCATAAATGAAGCTTTAAGGATGATGGGAGACTGTATATAGAATCTCGGAAAGACCAAGGAGAGACAGCTTTCTTTTTTCCTCTGAATAACCTGGCCTCTGTATATAGAATCTCGGAAAGACCAAGGAGAGACAGCTTTCTTTTTTCCTCTGAATAACCTGGCCTCTAGATCTTGTATCTGGGGTACGAGATTATTTTTATTATCTCTAGCCAAGCTACAACCCTAGTTGGAAAAGTAAGATGCTTTAAGCCCAAGGGCTCCAATAGGTAAAAATAGCCCCAGTGAGGAAAGGTAATAAGGAGTTAAATAAATGATGAGAATAATTTAACAATAAATCATTCTTAAAACAGTAACAACGTCATAACGTCTAAAACAGATATGTCATATAGGGTGGAGGTCTAGCCACGTTAAGGTCGAGGACCTTGTGGCAGCCCCACAGAGACTGTTACAGCCCCCTGGGTGGATTGCTGAGTCTCTCAAGGAATTCAGGTAAATGAGGCATATAAGCCCATGAAGCCAGCTTCCTTATCAGGTATTCCAGGATAGCAAGGGTGGAGGTCTAACCACGTTAAGGTCGAGGACCTTGTGGCAGCCCCACAGAGATTTTTACAGCCCCCTGGGTGGATCACTGAGTCTCTTAAGGAATCCAGACAATGGGGCAGGATAACTTTGAGGTCCGTGCTATTCCTAAAGGATGGATGCGAAATCTTTTTCCTAGTGAAACCTGCTTTATTAGTATCTCTGATAAGACCTCTCTGCAAAACAATCTTTGCAACATCAAATGTCTCTCTTTTGGGAGAGGGAGGCTTTTATCCGGTCCTGGATGTAACTGCTCTCAATGCCTTCGTTCAGAAGTCAAAGTTCTCCATGGAGCCATTGAAACCATGAACTTTTTAGTCTCATGTCAGCCTGGTCACAAGGCAAAGCAGAGTATGACTGTTTTCGCCTTCAGGCAGTAGAACCAGACTACATAAATTCTGGCAATCTTGGGAGAAGAGGGGAGCAGACCTTTGGTCAGTACATCTTGTGAAGGAGGATTACAATTTCTTTTCATAGGGAAACCTCCTTTAGTTTTAGCTCCAATAGATCTCTCTCCCAGATCTAGAGAGGAGTTTAAGAGGCAGGCTTTGCAATTAAACTTTTGCTAATGTAGCAGAATACTGCACTCAAGAGACATCAGAGCCTCCCTGTATCTGGATGATTGACTTCTCCGAGCTCTTTCTTACGATTTTTATGAAGGATTTTCAGATAACTTTGAACCTTTCAGAAGAATTGCGTATTCCTGTCAACAAGACGAGTCTCTTCTGACACCAGGACGCTTAGCACCACGTCTTATAGGACGTTCGGTGTCTTGCTCTGTTAACCTCTCGGCGCCACGTCTTACAGGATGCTTGGCGCCACACCTTCCAGGATGTTCGGCGCCACGTCTCACAGTAAGCTCGGCTCCACGTCTTACAGGATGCTCGGAGCCTCGTCTTACAGGAAGCTCGGCGCCACGTCTTACAGGTCGCTCGGTGCCTCGTCTTTCAGGACGCTCGGCACCACGTCTTTCAGGACGCTCGGCGCCACGTCTTTCAGGACGCTCGGCGCCACGTCTTTCAGGACGCTCGGCGCCACGTTTTACAGGACGCTCGGCGCCACGTTTTACAGGAAGTTCGGCGCCACGTCTTACAGGACGCTCGGCGCCCTGTCTTTCAGGACACTCGATGTCGGAGATCTAGAAGGAGGCATGACATTAAACATGAGAACCTCGGCCTTTGTGGTGACATTAGTCGAATCGAATGTCGAGATCAAGGACGTCTTGGTTCCGATCTCTTGGATCACAAAAGTTTTTTGTCGAGCGTCTAGCCTTAGTACAACGCGGCGACATAGGCGGTGATCTGGGTTTCCTTGACGCCAGGAGTCAGGACCTTAATAGATGTATCCTGATAAACACAATGTCACTAGTTCCGTTAGATCTTCTGACACCATCACAGAAAATTCTTTATTTAAGGATGGTGATTCAGAGTCAAGTTTTTTCAGGCTTTTACGTCTCCTCTTAGAACGGAGGAAGCCTTCTTGAAACTGCAATCTTTCTAAAGATACAGAAGTGTTCTGCAAGGAAGTGGATGAGTATGTTGGGAAACCTCTCCTCTTTGGGAGGGGGTTTTTTCCCTGGGAAGACTGATTCTTTCTTTGTGACCATTGTTATGTCACTTTTCATCCTAGTTTTCCTGGACCAAGGTTCGATTCCCGGCCAGTCAGAAGCTAGAAGCTATGGTCCTTATGTGAGTTATCTTTATTTTCTCCATTTCAACCTCAATCATTTTGGGACAAGGAGAAGGTCTTGAGTCGATATGCATCTCTTTTAGGATGCCATAAGAAGTTGCCTTCAGTGGTGGTTCGATCCAGTCAAGCTTCCAGAAGGTCTCCCCTTTTGAACAGAGGATCTTAGACCTTGTGTTGTGTCTCGTCACCTCGGATTCGGGGTGGGACCAACACTAGACAGTTGGAAGCTTCGGGACTTTGGACAGAGGATCAGAGGAGCTTCCTCATCACCCAAAAGAACTGTTGGCAGTCCAGTTGGCTCTCACAAAGCTTTGAAGGATCAGTTTGGAACAAAGTGGTGCAGGTCTATGCCGATCACACCACAGATTTGGCTTTCATTGCCAAGCAAGACGGAACCCACTCGAGGTTCCTTTACGGGACTGAGAGGAGTCTTCTCATCTGGGCTTAGGAGAATATTTTCCTTCTAACAAGGTTCTTTCAAAAAGAGAAGAACTTATGGCAGAACAGTCTCAGCTGGAGAATGGACACTCCATCGAGAAATCTGCAAGAATCTGTGGCGACTTTGGTGTCGTTCTTGTATAGTCCTATTCGTGATTTAACAGACAAAGAGACTAGAAACTTGCTGCTCTCCAGTGCCAGATCTCGAAGCAGTCCACATAGATGCTTTCCTGTTAGTCTGGTCCAATCTGGATGTGTACGTTTTCCTCGTTCTATTTCCTTTACAAGGTGACACAAAACTTTGTGTTGCACGAAGGGACCAGGTGACCTTAGTGGCCGCCTTTTGGCCCTCAAGAGGATGGTTCACAGAGATACTGGAATGGATGGTGGACTCTCCTAGAAGTCTTCCATTAAGAGTAGTTTTACTCAAACAACCTCTCTTGGAAAGTTACCTTTCTAGTCTCCAAGCTCTTCTTCTAGCTACCTTCAACCTTTTGAAACCTCACAGGAATAGAGGTTTTCGAAAGAGGCAGCTAAGTCTTTTACAAGAGCAATAAGAACTTCTACCATCAGGATTTATCAATCCAAATGGGAGGTTTTAGATAATGGTGCAGAGTCAACTCGTTTTCTCTTCCAGTATCTCTACAACTGAAATTGCTGACTTCCTTTTTTACCTTAGAAGGAAGCTCATTTGTTCCTCCTCTTCCATTAAGGGATACAGGTGTGTGTTAGCGACTGTTGTCAGACACAGTATCTTGGACCTTTCGATTGATGAAGTCCTACAGGAATTTCTCAACTTGTTTGTAACATTAAACAACCAGGATTCACCAGCTTGGATCCTGGACTCAATCCTGAAGTTCCTTATGAGTGACAAACTTGAGCACTTGCTTTCATCTTCATTTTAAGGACCTCTCGATGAAAACTATTTTTTTGTTAGTCTTGTGACATCTAAAAGAATCGGTTAATAAATACGTTTTAGTAAATCGGCTTTCGAGATAACGAAGCTATCTGCTCATTGCAGTTAGGCTTTCTCGCCAGGAAAGACCGCCTTTCTCAACCTTGACCTAAGGCTTTTGAGTTCCGAATTTTTCGGATATGGTTGGCGAGGAGTTGTAGAGAGTCCTGTGTCCAGTAAGAACCCTGAAGTTCTACCCAGGCAGTATGAAAGGGTTGCGAGGCAAGTCGAAAGCTCTTTGGTGCTTGATTAAGAAGCCCTCGTTTTTCAGATGTCAAGAATGTCCTTTCATTCTTCATCAGATTTTATAAGAGAGGCTCATACACATTACAGTGAGACTGGCCTCAAGTTTCTAGGGTCAAGACGCATGAGGTTAGTACTATAACAACTTGAATGACCTTCAAGCAGAATAGATTGTGGTGGAGCATTATGGACACAACCTTTTGGGGGAATAAATCTGTGTTCACTTCACACTATTTTAATCGTGTCCAGACTCTTTATGAGGACTGCTACATTCTGGGACCATTCGTGATAGCGAGTGCAGTACAGTAGTGGGTGAAGGATCCACCACTACGTTCCCATAATCCCAATAACCTTTTCTTCTCTTGGAACTTTTATTTGTTTTTATGGTTGTTTCTGGAGACTGTGTCAGTCTTCCAAAATCATTGATTTTAGTCAGGTGGTCAATTTTGTTCCTTGAAGAGCGCCCGGAACTGGTTATTGGAGGAGGTACTGTCATAATGAGGTATATACACCGGTTTGACAGTCCCTAGGGATCTTCAACCCCCTGGGAGGATCGCTGGATCTCATAAGGCTAGCAGACATAATGAGACAGAGAATCATTGAAGTCAGCTTCCTTATCAGGTACAAACCCTTAAGTTTGTTTTAATAACTCTTGAGAAAAGTTCCAGATATATTTAGCTGTCTCTAACCCTCCACCAAAGGTGTTAGTCAGCTATATATATAACTACCGGGTAAGTCTTATGTTTAAAATAATAAAATAAATTTTTGAACATACTTACCCGGTAGTTATATATAATTAAAGTCCCACCCTCCTCCCCTTTAAGAGACTAGAGGCATGGAATATACGAGGGTTCCTGGAATGGTTCCTAGGTACCTCGCTAGGGCGCAGGGGTGGTACACCTGGCTATCCAATCGGTGATTGGCGCGAGTTTCGAATTTTCTGCCGTTGACGTCGGGGACGTAAGCTATATATATAACTACTGGGTAAGTATGTTCAAAAATTTATTTTATAATGAAAATACTATTTTGAAATAGATTGATGTGCTTCCCTAAATTTTGAAATAGATTGACGTGCTTCCTTTAAGTTCACTCTTCGAAACATCTTTATGGGATGGTGGTTAACTTAAAACTGAAGGCAAAGGTGGGAAAAAAATGGCTGTTGTAGAACAACATCCGGGAACTTATGAAGAAGTAATTGTAAGCTGTTAATTGGTTTAAAAAAACCACCTGACAAATACGTCATTGTAAATGCACAGAAAACTCCGCAATCCATGGAAAAAAACGCATGAGCAATAAGTCCCCTTCAATCTCTCAAATGTAAACAATGGACTTGGAGTGAAAAACATACTTCGCATTTAAATCGACCAATACGTAAGTTATTATGCCCCAGCCCCCATTAAACATATAGAGAAAACAACAAACTAGCCAGCACTCGTCCATTTCTTATAGCGAATTTCATTTTCGCTAGCAATTAAACTATCATATATTAACCTTTTATGGGAATTACCCAGAATATTGCAGTAGAAAATTCCCTGTTTTGTGGGATTTTTCAATAAGTTTAACAAATGCTATTTAGTTCCATTAGGATTTGTGGGCGAACTGACTGTGTGGGGCCGCTCTGTCCCATTAATGTGGACGAACGGACTCGACTTTTGATCGAAGTGACCGTAATTTGTCTTACGGTACTTATTGTTTATAGGTGTGAATCTGAGAATTTCCACTACACTCCGATGGTTCTGGTTCTGTCAAAGAAAGCTGTTAATGAAAATGTCTATAATTTTCCATAGCTTAAAATTTGTCTTTTATTAAGACTATAATTGTCCTTATAATCTGAAACACTAGGAATAACGGAGCACTTTGATAAGCTTTGGAATACAGTCTTGTGACACTTCTAAATATGATGTTTTTCCCATATAGATAGGAATTGCCATAGTTTGTGCTTTAAATACAATTGGAGCCATTGTAGAACAGCAGACCATGCCTGCCACTTAAAAAATGGGAATTTTCCATCCCATTTTCAAGGGGTATCTTCCTAGCTATGCCTTTCACCACTGACACTTAATTAGACATGTTTATGTTGGGCTACCTAACATTATATCTGCTCGCATGTTTAATCACCGGTTAATATTATAAATACAATTAAACATTCATTGCTGTATGTATTTACATTACTCAAAGTTGATGAAGTTAGAACTTTCTGGTTGCCACACCTACTCCCCAAGGGACAACCTCATTGTTTTGCGACGCAGGAGACGAACAGGAATTAGGCATAGAAAAGTGGCCGCTACTCTATTTGGCGATCTACTGTGCAATGCTTGATCTACAAAAAAATGTGATATCTACTGCCTTGTTCATTTTGACAGGCTGTCTGATTGCAAAATTCAACCTACAATTAGCCATATGAGGTGTACTTCCTTTTGTACTTGTTAAAATAGGATGATTACTTAGTAAAAGGGGATTGAAAGAAGATATAGACATCCGGTACTTCTATGTGCAACGCCGAAATAAAGACAATAATGCAACGTGAGTGCAAAATAGGTATAGTAATTCATTTGGATGAAGGTCTGTTAAAATAGCTATTGTTGCTCATGCGAAAGCAAAAAAATACCAGTATCCCTGAATTAGTGACCAACGTGATTTGCATGCGCAACTCAACATGTACCACTAGCCAGAACATAAGAGTAGTGATGAAGTAATAAATTTACGAGTGCAGCAAGCCACGGCTGAGCCAAAATCATTAGAACTGTAGCCAAGATCAAGACCCAGTAACGTTCGGTATTATCATCTTCCATTAGCCACCCACACTGTGGATCCCCACATAGAATAGAATAATATAAGTAGACCACCTACCAAAGTAGAAACCCACTGGTAGATCGCCAACTAAAGTAGAAACCAGCAGGTAGACCACCTACTAAAAGTAGCACCAAAAAGTGAATAGGGTGATGGGATGCAAGAGGACTTGAGTTAGAATTTATTTGGCGTGAGACACAGTGCAGAAGGACTGCAGTTGAGGTGTTGGACAGGTTTTGAGTGGGTAAACACAATTTGATAATGAAATCAGTGCTTCCAATTTACTCTTTACCCTTTATGTATTGCTGCCAAACACACTTTGGGAAATAGATGTAAAACTGATTTTGATTACCATTATGAGGTGATCTTCCACAGTAAGCATACTTTGTGTCATCAGTATTACATTTTGAACAAAGTCCGGATAAGTTTTAAACATCTGACTTAGCCGGTGGATATATATATATATATATATATATATATATATATATATATATATATATATATATATATATATATAGTATAGCTTAAGTCCCTGACGTCACGGCAGAAATTCAAAACTCGCGGCAATCGCAGATTGGGTAGCTAGGTGTACTACTAGCGCCACCACTCACCAGGTAACTGTAACCATTCCATGAATCCTCAGATCTTCCCTGCCGCCATTGCTGGCGACATCATTGGAATATTCGCTCGTTGTAACCTGGATTTTTTAAATATAAAACTTACCCGCTGGTTATATAAAGAGCTGAAGTCCCCTGACGCCCTGGCAGAAATTCAAATTCTCGTGCTATCGAAGATACGGCAGGTGTATACCCGCACCCTAGCGGTAGCTCAGGTGGAACAACACACCACCTTCAGTTCTTCTTCTGCCCGCCTAGCTGGCTGTCATATTGAAGTTCGCTCTTGTGGTTTTACTCTTTTGGGAAGTTGTTTGGTGATGTACAACGTTCTTTTCTGAGTTTAAGCTATCGTTAATTGTTTTCTCTTTATTCTAATCTTGAAATCTTTTTGTTTGAGGTTATCTTTATTAATATTTCCCTTATTTTTTGCTCGTCGGTCTTTCACGTAACCATTCAAAATGGCCGACTCCTCCCCTGCTTTACGTAGGTGTGTTAGTGAAGGGTGTCGTACTCGACTTCCTAAAGGATCTATTGATCCTCATAATATTTGTGTGAAATGTAGGGGTAAATTTTGTTCATTTGATGATAGATGTAATGAGTGTCTTTCTTTAACGGATGATGATTTTGTAACATACGAACGTTATGTTAGGAGACTAGAGAGGGATAGAGTTAGGCGTAGTTCTTCACGATCTGTGGATAGAGCCTTACCTAATGTTAATGTTCTTAATCCTATTCCTTCCCCC
The DNA here is from genome assembly GCF_036898095.1 of Palaemon carinicauda. Classification (NCBI taxonomy): domain Eukaryota; kingdom Metazoa; phylum Arthropoda; class Malacostraca; order Decapoda; family Palaemonidae; genus Palaemon; species Palaemon carinicauda. The sequence goes on from NC_090725.1 coordinate 168,920,723, forward strand.
GTGGTGGTAGATCAGGAACCTACTATGAAAGACATGTTTACCGCTATTTTGACTCTTGGTGAGAAAGTCGAGTCCTTAGCGGCAGATAGAAATACGATTTTTTCTGAGTTAAAGGTACTGAAAAACCGTGATTCTGTCGGAACTGTGGAAAGTGTTTCGGTGTCTGAAGTTAGTGTACCGAAAAGTCGTGAATCTCTCGGTAATGTGAAAAGTGTTTCTAATGTGTTTAGTGTTGCGGAGGGTGTGTCTGCACGATCTTGTCGTTCACCTAGCCTAAGACCTCTTTCAAGCTCTCGAACCCATGGAGAAGTAATGTCGAACGGCTTAAGGGAACGAGAAGCGTCATCAATCGTGCAGACGTCCCCCCGAACGTTCCTGTTGCCGTAACTCAGGCCGTTCACCCTCATCGTAGGAAAGGTGAGGTTCATGCGTTATCCCCGTCTTCCGATGAAGGGTCGGGTAGTGAGATCTGGCGTCGCGCGTCAAGACCGCTTTAACGGACGCATGACGTTACTCAGCGTTAGGAATCGCCTGTGCGTCCGGGATGTAGTTCGTGGGACTCACCGGAACGTTTCCATTCTCCCATCGCTTGCACTCCGGCTAAGCGTCCAGATCACCGTGTTCGTGTTGATAAGATTCCTTCCGATTCAGACCTTGTTACGATTCATGTTCCTCCTCTTCCTTCAGAATGGCTTTCTTCTCCCGAAATACGTGGTGACGTTGGAACGAATATTCCCTTAAGGAGTTCTGTAGATCCTAAATGGTCTATGCTTGTGACTATGAAAGAACAACTCTCGTCGTTGATGGATTCTTTTCAACCAGGTGTTGGCAGTATGTCTGGGCGTCAGGCGTCAGACCAGTTATCGCACAGGCGTTCGATGGTCTCTGGTGCTGACGAGTTATCGCTTAGGCGGTCTCCCATTCATAGTGTTCAACACCAGGTTGATTTTGATGAGTCACGTCAGAGAAGTTTGGTTGACCGGTTTTCGTCTTCTGGTCGTGAGGAAGAACATCGGCGTCGACAAGTGGACGCGACGCGTCAACGTTTTGAAGTAGTGGATCGCCCGCGTCAACAACTAGTGGACGCTTCGCGTCAAAACATCGTTTCTCAGCGTCAACATCTTGACAGCTTTGATCGCGTCAACAGTTTTCGGACTCTACGCGTCCACTCAGCGATCTTCGGCAGTTGCCTTCTGAGTCCAAGCGTCAATCTGGTCAACAGCAGTCGGACTCTAAGCGGTCTCGGCAGTTGTTAGTTGACGAAGAATGTCTACCCTTCCATGTTTCACGTCAATCAACTTCGACCTCTCCCCGTCAGTTGGATGCAGATATTGGCTTTGACAGGCAATCTCATCCAGACTTTGTTCCTTCAGTTCAGGCTGCAGCAGTTGCTGCACTGCCAGAAGACGAACTTGAGGAAAAGTCGGATGTGGACGAGCCTATTGAGGAAGTTTCTGAGAATGAGGAAGAGAAGCATTATCAACATGCTGTTGATCTTCGTAAGTTTATGTTGATTCTTACTGGAATTTTTCCGGATCAGTTTACTCCTGTGGCCCCTCGTTCTCCACCTTCTGAGTTCATCTTAGGTAAAGCAACCAAAGTTCCAGTTTATACCAAGATGGTTCTTTCTCGGTCCTCTAAACGGGCCTTGAAATTAATGGGTTCCTGGTTGGACTCTTAAGAAATCTTTTGGCAAGACGGCCTTGGCCTTTCCACCCGCTAGGTTGGCTTCTAAATCTAGTGTGTGGTTCGAGACTGGTGAAGTGTTGGGCTTGAGTTTTACTTCGTCTGCCCAAGGGGATTTCTCAAGTTTAGTGGATGCGTCTCGTCATCTTGCCTTAAGGAAAACGAAGATTTGGTGGTCTATTCCAGAGTTCGATCATTTGCTTAAGGGTCTTTTCAGGGCCTTCTAGGTGTTTAATTTCTTAGACTGGGCTCTGGGAGCTTTGAGTAAGAGGGTCTCAGATATGACGGACATGGATACTAGTGGACTGGTTCATTTGATGTCCTGCTTGGACAAAGGTGTGAGGGATGGCTCCAACGAGTTAGCTGCCTTGTTCACGGCTGGAATCCTCAAGAAAAGGGCCACGATGTGCTCTTTTCTCTCTGCAGGAGTGTCTCCCTACCAGAAAACGGGCCTTCTTTTTGCTCCTTTGGCTAATACCTTATTTCCGCAAGAGTTGGTAGGCTAAGTTGCCACTGCTCTCACGCAGAAGGCCACGCATGACTTAGTAACCAATACGACAAGAAAAGTTTTGCCTTCGACGTTTTCCTCTCGTAAGCCTAAGGAATCCTCTTCTGGTTTTCGGCCTTCTCAGTCCTTTCGTGGGAAATCCTCTGGAAGGGGATCTTTCAAACCAGAAGGAAGGAAACCTAGAGGCAGAGGAGGCAAGTCCGGCTGAGGTAAAGTCTGACTGCCCTTTCCTTCAGACAGCAGTGGGTGCCAGGTTGACTCACTTCTGGGAGGCTTGGGAGAGGAATGGAGCGGACCCCTGGTCCGTCCAAGTGTTAAAGGAGGGTTACAAGATCCCCTTCCTGGCAAATCCTCCTTTAGTCACAGATCCGGTGGATCTTTCGCCCAAATACAGAGAGGGTCCGAAGAAGCAAGCCATGCGTCTTCAGACGTCTCTTTTATTAGAGAAGCAAGCAATAGAGGAAGTGCAGGATGTAACTTCTCCGGGGTTTTACAACCTCCTTTTCTTAGTACCCAAGAGTTCGGGGGAGTGGAGACCGGTTCTGGACGTAAGTGTGCTAAATGGTTACGTCCAAAATTCGACGTTCACTATGGAAACTCAGAAGACAGTTCTGGCGGCTGTGAGGAAGGACGATTGGATGGTCTCTATAGATCTTCAGGACGCCTATTTCCACCTTCCGATTCATCCCAGCTGCAGACGTTATCTGAGGTTCATGGACGGAAACAAGGTTTTCCAGTTCAGGGCTCTTTGTTTCGGACTCAGCACGGCTCCTCTATTGTTTACCAAGATCATGCTTAATGTAGCAAGCATGCTGCATTCGAGGGGAATCAGAGCCTCTCTGTATCTGGACGATTGGCTGATAAGATCCTCCTCAGCCGATTGTTGTTTGAAGGACCTAAAAATGACTTTGAATCTCTCCAGAGAACTGGGCCTCCTGGTGAGCTCGAAAAAATCGCAACTGACTCCATCCCAGGAGATTCTTTATTTGGGGATGGAGATTCACAGTCGGAGTTTTCGGGCTTTTCCGTCGTTGGTGAGAATTCAGGCAGCCCTCCTAAAAGTCCAAACTTTCCTGAAGAGAGAACTTTGCTCCGTAAGAGATTGGATGAGCCTTCTGGGGACTCTCTCATCATTAGAGAAGTTCGTAACCCTGGGGAGGTTGCACTTGCGTCCTCTTCAGTTTCATCTCAATCGTCATTGGAAGAAAGGGGACAACCTCGACAGGGATTGCATTCCCATCTCGGTTTCCATCAAGTCTCATCTTCAATGGTGGTACAACGAGCCCAGACTGAAAGAAGGCTTGTCTTTACTTCAGAAGAGCCCAGACCTCGTGTTGTGTTCCGACGCCTCAAACTCGGGGTGGGGAGCCACTTTAGGGAAGAAGGAGCTTTCGGGGACTTGGACTGTGGAGCAAACATATCTCTACATCAACCAAAAGGAGCTTTTGGCTATTCATCTGGCTCTCATAGACTTCGAGAAGCAGATCAGGGGCAAAGTAGTCCAAATCAATGCGGACAGCACGACAGCTCTGGCCTATATTGTGAAACAAGGCTGGACCCACTCTTGGTCTCTGTACGAGATTGCAAGACTTCTTCTCATTTGGGCAGAGGAAAGGAAGGTGACTCTTTTGACTCGATTCATCCAGGGGGTCAACAATGTGAGTGCAGACAGACTCAGCAGGGAAGGTCAGGTTCTCTCCACAGAGTGGATTTTACACCAGGACGTCTGCAAGAGTCTGTGGCGGTTATGGGGTCGTCCTCTCATGGATCTCTTTGCCACCAAAAAGACGAAAAGGCTGGAGTGTTACTGCTCTCCGGTTCCGGATCCCGAAGCCTTGCACATAGACGCCTTTCTAATGAGCTGGTCACACATGGAGGTTTATGCTTTCCCTCCATTCAAGATTCTATACAGTGATTCAGAAGTTCATTTCCCACGAAGAGACCAGAATGACACTGATAGCTCCGTTCCGGCCGTCAAGGAGCTGGTTTCCAGAGGTACTGGAATGGATGGTAGATTTCCCGAGAAGCCTTCCCATAAGACTCGATCTTCTCAGACAACCTCACTTGGCCCGAAATCATCAAAACCTCCGAGCTCTACGTCTGACTGCCTTCAGACTATCGAAAAACTTGCTAGAGCTAGAGGATTTTCGAAGAAGGCAGCCAAGGCAATTGCGAGGGCAAGGAGATCTTCAACCATCAAGGTGTATCAGTCCAAGTGGGAGTTATTCAGAGAGTGGTGTAGGACTAACGCGATTTCCTCTTCCAGTACCTCTCTAACCCAGATAGCGGATTTTTTCATAGACCTTAAATTTAAACATAACTTCTCGTCATCTACTATTAAAGGTTACAGGAGTATGTTGGCAACGGTTTTTAGACACAGGAACTTAGACCTTTCTAATAATAAGGATCTACAAGATTTGCTTAGGTCTTTTGATACAACCAAGAAGATTCAAACAGCTCCCCTTGCCTGGAATTTGGATGTTGTCCTTAAATTTCTCATGAGTGACAGATTTGAGCCTTTACGCTCTGCTTCATTTAAGGATTTAACTTTGAAAACTCTGTTTGTTCCATAACCGAAATACAAACCACGCTATTTACATTGGGTTTACCTTTTAGCGCAGCTGAAATGGCGAGCCATTAGAATTTAACGAGGGTGTATTACCCCCGAGCTAGTTAGCGGGGGGGGTAGGGGAGTGGTAGCTAGCTACCCCCCCCCCCCCCCCCTCACACACAGATGAATGCTCACTTTCACTTTCGGCTCAGACTGTGACAGACGTCTCTGTCTTGGTCCTCTCTTGGCAGCCATTGTTTGTTTTGTCTTTACTTAATCGCTTACTTTTCTTTTACTCAATATATATGTAAACATGTTTTCATGTTTGTATATATATTTGAGTATAGAAATCAGTAAGTTTCCTTTTCAGAGTTGTGTGTGTTGTGTGCGATATCTACGTGGAGTCCTCGGCAGTTAGGCCACCACGGCGTAATTTTATGGGTGGCGATCGAGTTTGACTTCGGTCTTTCTCTCTCTCTCTCTCTTGAGGTCGTTCACCCTTTTACTACGTGTTACTACGCCCTTGTAGCCTCCTTTCCGTGTGGGGGGGTTGCTACGCCGTACGTTTGTCTCAATTAGTTTATGAATCTAATTGTAGTTGTTAATTTTTCAGCTTGTAGAAAGATTCCTTTCAAGGTTTTCGTTCTTTCTTTATTGTTCATTCATTTTTAAATTACATAATTACATAGTTTCATAATTATAATTGTTATAATTCTGTTTTGGTTACAGCTCTCCTTCCGTGAGTGTAAGTGGTTGTGAGGGCACGTGCCTGTTGTGTAATTCTTGTTTCCTTTCCCTCGGGATTCCTCTTCGGAGCCTTCCCGGGGGAATGAATGTGTACTAATGATTTTTGTTTTATTTTTTTACAGTTACCGATCTAGTTCGTTTCTGTAATATGGCAACGGTGTGAGCTGTCTTGTTGAGGCCTGGGGATTCGGCTGTTGCTGCCTCCCCCCTTGGATTTTCGTCAGGGACGTGTCTCCTTCTACTGGAAGTACTCCCGTGACGACGGACAGCTCTCCAGTTCATTTTAGAACTCTCAGGAGGCTTGCCTCCTTGGGTGGGTAACTTTCCTTCCGAGGGAAGTTTTTCCTGTCCAGGCTTGAGTTTTTTCCCTTTTGGGGGGTTCTTCTCTTGCCTTTTTTTCATGCGACTATGCTCTTGGTGCTGAGTGGTCACACCTGCTGTTTCGCTCAAGGGGCTGGGCAACTACAGGAGCCCCGCTTCGGAGGATTGCTCCTTTTAGGTCACTGGCTGACCAGTCTCTTCTACGAAGTGTTTCTCTTTCGTTCGCGAGAGTACACTCATAGAGACTCCTCTTCGGAGGAGTCTTCTGCTGCTGTTGCTGTTGGCCTCCTTCGCCGTAAGGCCCACCGTCCGCCTCGTCGTAAGGGCCTCTCATCTCCCTATAAGGGTGCTAAGAGGCGCCTTTTTGAATCTCCGTTTGCAGCCTACAACTCCTTCTTCTTGATCTTCCGCCCCTGGTGCAGATGGACAGCAGTCTGATCTCGTCTTCCGACGGGCAACGGTCTTCCTGACGGACAACGGTCTTCCAACGGACATCAGTCTCCCGGCGGACAGGCAACGGTCTTCCGATGGACATCTGTCTCCCGACGGACAACGTTCCCTTCGGGGCAAAGGGTTGCCTCCCACGGGGGTTCTTCCCTTGCGTGTCAGGGTTCCCCTGCGCGCCCTTCTGCTGTGTTCTCTCCTGCTCAGTGCTAGCGCACAGGTGCTCTCCTGCTCATCAGCGTTTCCTGATCGCTAGCACTCTCCTGCTCATCAGCGCTTCCTGATTGCTAGCGCTCTCCTGCTCATCAGCACTTCCTGATTGCTAGCGCTCTCCTTTCGCCAGCGCTCTCATGATGATCATCCCAGCTGTTCCTGTTGGTTCCTGTTACGCGCCCTGTGCGCCCACGTTCGCCCTCGCGATCTAGAACTTCGGTTCAGGTCTGGGTCAAGGACTCTTCTTCTTGCGCAGGTTTCCACGCGTTGCTCAGGATGCCTGAAAACTTTAAATCATTCATTCATTCCACGCGTTGCCTTCTACCCCTGCTCGCCAGCGCGCACAGGCGATTTTAGTATCGCCTATTCAACAGCGTTCTACACGTCAGCGATCACCTGTCTCTCGGCGATCTCCGGATCGCCCGCGTGTGTTACAGCCGGCGCGCCAACGTTCTCCAATGCTTCTGAAGGAACATGGTTCGCCAGCTACTAGCTTGCCATTGCCCACCTGCGCATGCTGCTCGCCATCGCTCGATCGCCCACCTGCGCATGCTGCTCGCCATCGCGCGATCGCCCACCTGCGCATGCTGCTCGCCATCGCGCGATCGCCCACCTGCGCATGCTGCTCGCCATCGCGCGATCGCCCACCTGCGCATGCTGCTCGCCATCGCGCGATCGCCCACCTGCGCATGCTGCTCGCCATCGCGCGATCGCCCACCTGCGCATGCTGCTCGCCATCGCGCGATCGCCCACCTGCGCATGCTGCTCGCCATCGCGCGATCGCCCACCTGCGCATGCTGCTCGCCATCGCTCGCCAACGCGTTGACATGCCACAACGCGCCATCGCCAACCTGCGCGTTAGCGCTCACCAGCTCACCACTGATTGCCTGTTGATCCATATCGCCAGCGGTCTTCCTCGCCCACGCGCCAGCGCGTATCCTCGCCATCGCGCTAACGCTTGCGTTCGCCGCCTCGGACTCGCGCTCATTCACCTGCCCACCCTCGCGACCACTCGCCTGCGCGCCCGCGCGATCTTTCGCATGCGCGCCCACACGCCCACGTGCCTGCACGCCAGCGCGCCCACACGCCCACGTGCCTGCACGCCAGCGCGCCCACACGCCCACGTGCCTGCACGTCTACGCTCATGCGCGTCCGCTCACATGCTCTCCAATGTTCGCCCGCGCGCGAACCAACGGTATTCCATCGCGCGGACGGACGGTGTTCTGTCGCACGAACCGACGGTGTTCCATCGCTCGAACCTACAGTGTTTCTTCGCACGAACGTCGGCTTAATTCTTGCAGTATCCATTGCTCGTCTATGGGTTATCGCTCGCCGACCACCAGCTCTCGCCCTTCCTACCACGCTCGACCTCCTTCTGCGCTCCTTCGCTCTCCTTCGTTTGCGTTCCTGCGTGACCGCGCATGGGCGCTTCCACGTTCGCCCACGCGCAAATCTTTGAATTACCATTGCGCGAGCTTCAGGGCGATTGCGACCACGATTCCCATTGGGGTTTTCGCAGCATGGCCAGCCTGGCGAGTTCGTCTGGAGAGTATTTCCAGAACACGGCCTCACCCCGTAAACGCAGAGCATGGCACTTGCAAGAATAGGAAGAAACTTCAGGGAGGTCTGAGCAACACTCCTCTTTCCAGAACCTGGGTTAGCCCTTCCCTGTCAATCCCTGGAAGGATTTTTGGCGGGGGGCTTTCCGTTCGAGATTTCTCCATCGGCCAAGGGGTGACTGCTTACCCCTTCCTCTGGGGGCTTACCAGGTCCTTTCCCTCCTCGGTTACGGCCCGAGGTTAGGTTCAAGGAAGCTACAGGAAGATCATGGATACTTTCCTCCTCTCGGGCTCAGGCACATTGGCCTTTCGTCGTTAAGTATCTAACTTGCGGACAAGCTCGATGTTGTACCATCTGGACGCGCTGACTGAGGGCTTCCTTCGGGTGTCTCATCTCTGGAGGTCGACAACCTCAGACACCCTTCCATCCTTAAGAAGAGTTTGTTTGTGCCCAAGGACAGAGACTTAGACAGCGGCTGTGCGGAGGAAATCGACTTTCGTTTTCACTCCTCCAAGGCGCTTTCTTCCAGACTCTGCAGGGCTCCAGCGCCCTTTTCTTTCAACCACGTCGGCCTAAGTTATCGGCTACGACAACTGGGACAAGGTGTCCAATTGCAGTTTCCTCCTGTCAGGAACAGATGGCACGGGAGGCTCCCCCGGGGGGGGGGGGGGGCATAGTCCTAAAAGGAGCGGCAGAGTTCACGAACTCTAGGATTGCAGGTTTCTCCCTGGGAGGATGCTTAAGGTTACTCATCCGGATGACAGCTTCCCGATGCCCATTCCCGCACAATCTCTGTGATCAGCCAAGGATATCGCGCCTGCCGTCTCTGTCAGCGAATTCAGTGTCTCTGAACCTCTATGCCATAGCGTCGGCAAGAGTTGCCCGGTTGGGCAGAATGATCCATACCTTAGGCGAAGGTCCTCCATAGGATCATCGATGGCTTCACCCCCGGCCTCTTCAGTCGATCCTTTCTTGTAAGGAAGGATCTGAGAGGGGAGTTCCGTAGTCGACCTCTCAGCCCTGATCAAGTTTGTCGAACAAACTTCGGCCAGCGTAGAACAGCAGAATCGATCAGACTGGTAACGAGGCGACAGGACTCCTTAAACCCTGGATCGGAAGGACGGGTACTTTCAGTTTCCATTCCATCCATCTTCCAGGGAGCTCGTCGAATTCAGCCTAGACTGCAAGTATTCGTGTTTATGATGCAGTGTGGCTATCCCGCCGTGGCATAGCAGGTTTTTTTCCCCAGAGAACTCTCCCTGCTTTCCTCATGGCCGCTCAGGTGCAGGCTTCCGTCTCCTCTGCTTTTTAGAGGGCTGGTCAACTCCGGTAGGCTCGGGTTCGAACTTCTTCAGCGCCGGGACAAGCTTCCGGATGCTTACCATGAGTGTGGGTTCATGGTATTTTGCTTGGAGCTTTCTCTTCTTCTGCCTCAACATCTGGAGTATCTTGCCATGATATTGAGTCAACGGCTTTACCACGTTGGAAACCCCGCTTCTCGTCCATCCAGCGAGGTTAAGCAACGTCGGTTCTGGTCGGTACTTGGATGGGTGACCACCTGGGGATGCCAGATTCTGTTGCCACATCCTCCGAGCCTTCCTTTCAGTTGACTGGGGCAAGACTGAGGAGAGTCGCAGTACCTGTTCTCAGTCAAGCAGAGCTTTCAGCCCTACCTTGGAACGTTTCCTAGTTCTCCTTTCCTCATTGACCCGTCTATAGTCTGAACGGTCGCCTCAGGATAAGTTCCATGTGGGGCGGTCCAAGTTCCGGTGGTTTCAGGCAACGTTTAACCGGACTTCCTGGCCCCTATGGGACCAGCGGAACTATTAGACCTGTAATGGGTGTTGACCTATGGAACCTCTTGATGGTAGTGGATATTCTCGTCCTTTCTCCACATTCTTGATGCTGTTCTCAGACTCGTCAAAGGAAAGGGGGGGGGGGGGGGCATGTTCCGGTCCAGGCCTATGGTCAAGACCTGAAGGATACCTCTCCATCATTCAGGCGGGCTTAGGGGCCGTAGTCTGGCCCCTCTACAGATCCTACAGCTCCTGCCGAGTTGCCCCGTGCGCGTCGACTTCATGATTCTGGCGTGTTCTAACCAGCAGGGGACGCATTTTCACACCTTCACATCTTGCAGTAGAGATACCGAGATGATTGAGATTCTCTCAATACCACCATCGGCTCTCTCATTCCAGGCAGAGGAATGTTCTCTCCGACTATCCGAGCAGAGCCTCGTAGAGAGAGTGTACCTGGGGGTCTTTGACCTTGAGTAACCAGCAAGTCCTGGTCTGGGGGACCTGATCGCGACAGCTTGGAACCTCAAGCTTCCGCTGTTCTTCCCCCCAGTCTCAGACCCCGAGACTCTGGCAAGATGCATTCCGGTGATGGGGGGACAACTTCGATGCCTGCGTCTTCCCTCCTTTTTGTCTGTGGACAATGAGTCAACAAGACCAGGTTGTCTCATTTTCAATGGGAGAGCTCCACTGGGACTATGCGCAGAACGATTTCTGGACCCTCTGCTTCCCCTGACGGAACTCCCGGGAGAGCTTCTCCCACGGCGCAGACTACTCAAACAACCACACTGCGACATCTCTCCCGAACTGGGGCGTCGCTTCGGCTTCATGCCTGGAGACACTACACCTCCTCCTCAAGAAGAGACAACTCGCTACAGTCGCGGTACGGAGGTCGCGTCATCTGCGATAGTCATCCGCAGGGGTCTTCCAGGCAAAGTGAAGAGTCTTCGGTGGTTGGTGCCGTGGGAGATATACCTCTTCCCTTGAGGCCTCTTCTCCAGCAATAACGGTCTTATTGCCTTTCGGCGGGAGGACACTCCTTTCCGCTCTCGGCAATGAAGCCTGTCGCTCAGCCTTTCCCTGACCTTAAGGCTTAAAGGAATAACTTTTTCCTGCCCGCTGGATCTTTCCTCGCTCATGCGAAGCTACGATCGTCCCTGCCCTAGTCGGAGGAAGACCTCCAACTTAGAGCATGGCTCGGACTTTTAGTCCTTTAAGAGATCTTCTCAAGACCCTTTACGACAGGCCTCGGATTGTATTCCGCCTTGGGTCTCCTGCTCACTCTGGCCACGGCCAGTGTGTAAGCAATCTTCTTGGTCTCGTACGACTCCGCCCTTTCTAAGGAAGAGGGGAAGGCAACATTCAGGTTCGCTCCTGAGTTGTTGGCTAGACTCAGAATCTGGGGGTCCCGGCCCTTCGGTCCAATTCCTTCAAGATTTCGAGTCTCCATTCTGTATCTGATGTCCCAAGACCTTCTCTTTCTTGCCAGTAAAGGAATCGAGAGGTTAGCTTTGGGAACAGCTGCAGTTTGTCCTCAGTTGCAGCCGATTTGGGAGCACAAGGAGGACACGGGGGAGAGTCACCAGTATACCTCTTCAGCCCGGACTCAAGGACATTCATCTAGACCTGTCTCCAGACCCTCCCCCGTCACGTCGCCCTACAACACGATGTTGGATACATCGCAACGTCCCTCGCCTTCGAGTAATACTACTCTGTGACGCAGGTGCTACAAGCTGGAGTCTGGAAGCATCTAATGACCTTCGCAGCCTGCTTCCTGCAGGGCGTGACCCACAGGAGTCTCGATACGTTTTCTATCGCTCTATGGTGGCTACACAACAGCTGGTCTAACCTCGGGCTCCTTTTTGGACAGGTAGCAGAAGGTTGAGGGCATTGTTATCAGGTTTTAGTCTGCATGAACGAAAGAAGTATGTCCGGCCCTTATTTCTTTCTTCATCATCCCCTCTACGGGGAAGCAGCATCCTGGTATCTGCATAGTTGACCTCAAACCTCTGCAGGTAAACCATGCTTCCTTGTGTTCCGAGTATTGAGTCAATACTGTCGCGTCCCCCATACCCTGACGAAGTGGTATTGGGAACGTCCTAACCCAGAGTTCCTTCTGGAACTCCAGGTCAACTGCCTAGGACGGGTCACACTTCTTCCTTCACACACAAGCTTATGTAGGCCACACGGTTCCTTGCGGAGCAAGGAACTTGTGAGGTGCAGGGACTCCTTTTCTCGAGTGCGACTCACTCGGATTCTGAGTTCCCTGGTAAAGCCAAAGCCAAAGCCAGTATGGCTGGGGACTTTCCACCCTACCTAATGGGTAAGTCACCCAATGTAAATAGCGTGGTTTGTATTTCGGTTACGGAACAAATGACAAATTCGAAGATAATTTGTATTTTTCCTAACCATACAAACCTTAGCTATTTACACATATTTGCCTGCCAGCCCTGTCTCCCAAGACAAGTCCTACCTCTAAGTGAAAGTGAGCATTCATCTGTGTGTGAGGGGGGGAGCGGTAGCTAGCTACCACTCCCCTACCCCCCCGCTAACTAGCGCGGGGGTAATACACCCTCGTTAAATTCTAATGGTTCGCCATTTCAGCTGCGCTAAAAGGTAAACCCAATGTAAATAGCTAAGGTTTGTATGGTTAGGAAAAATACAAATTATCTTCGAATTTGTCATTTTTGGTTAGCCTTGCCACTGCTAAAAGGGTTAGTGAGGTACACGCTTTAAGCAGGAACATTGGTTTTCGGAATGGAAAAGCCATTTGTTCTTTGCAACTGGGGTTTCTGGCCAAGAATGAAAACCCTACTCGGCCATGGCCCAAATCCTTCGAGATTTCTAACCTTTCTGATTTGGCGGGAGATGAATTAGAAAGGGTACTCTGTCCAGTTAGAGCGTTACGACTTTATGTGGACAGGGCTAAGAATCTGAGGGGTGACTCAGACGCTCTGTGGTGTGCAGTTCGGAAACCCTCGATACCCATGTCTAAGAATGCCTTGTCTTTTTTCATTAGATTGTTGATTCGAGAAGCTCATGCTCAATGTGATGAGTCGGATTAGAGGCTTCTCAAAGTAAAGACACATGAAGTCAGAGTGGTAGCAACTTCAGTGGCCTTTAAACAGAACCGTTCTTTGCAAAGTCTGATGGATACGACCTTTTGGAGAAGTAAGTCTGTTTTTGCTTCCCATTATTTGAGAAATGTTCAGACTCGCTATGAGGACGGTTTTACGTTGGGTCCTTTTGTAGCGGCGAATGCAATAGTAGGTGAATGATCTACCACTACGTTCCCCTTTTCCTAATACCCCTTTTCTATCTCTTGGAACTCGTTTGTTATGGTTGTTTGTGGAGATTGGTCGTCAGTCTTCCGCAATCTTTGATTTGGTTAGGAGGTCAATTTGTTCCTAGAGTGCACCCGGAACAAGGGTATTAGTTGAGGTCCTGTCATGTTATAGGTGGTCGTACCGTTTGACAGCTCCTAGAGATTTGCCGAGTGGATCACTGGATCTCTTAAGGATAGCGGACGAAATGAGGCAGAGTATCATTGCTGTCAGCTTCCTTATCAGGTGAGACCCGCTTAAGTTTGTTGTATGTAACCCTTAAGTGAATTTTTCAATATGTTGCTGTCTCTGGCCTGCCACCAATGGGTGTCAATCAGCTCTTTATATAACCAGCGGGTAAGTTTTATATTTAAAAATGATATTTTCATAATGAAATAAATTTTTGAATATACTTACCCGCTGGTTATATAAATTTAACACCCACCCTCCTCCCCTCTAGAGACTACCTGTGGTATTGCTATGAGGCATGGAAGAACTGAAGGTGCTGTGTTGTTCCACCTGAGCTACCGCTAGGGTGCGGGTATAACCTGCCGTATCTTCGATAGCGCGAGAATTTGAATTTCTGCCAGGGCGCCAGGGGACTTCAGCTCTTTATATAACCAGAGGGTAAGTATATTCAAAAATTTATTTTATTATGAAAATATCATTTTGCTGTATATTTGGTGATGTACAAATTTTGGTTATTGGCTTTCGTTTGATTGGATTTTGGACCTCTTGAACCTTTTTTGATTTGGATGAAATTTGACCTTTGCTAGTTTTTGATCTCTCTTAAATTTTTCCAAAATGGCTGACCCTTCCTCAGTTTATAGAAAGTGTATGAAAGGCTGTAAAACCCGCCTTCCTAAAGCCTCTATCGATCCCTACTCCATTTGTACTAAATGTCGAGGTAAAGTTTGTCAATTAATGGATCGATGTGATGAATGTCTTTCATAGTCTGAGAGTGAGTGGCTGGATTTCGACCGCTACACTTGTAAGTTAGAAAGAGATAGATTTAGACGTAGTTCTTCTCGATCTAGAGAATTATTCTCTTCCCATGTCACTGAACCTATTCCTTCCCCTGTAGTGGTAGTTCATGATCCCCCTAGTGTTACTGTACCGCTGAGCCTACACTTAAAGATATGATGATCGCAATTCAAGCCCTTAGTGTTAGGGTTGAGTCGCTTGCTATGGACAGGAATCAACTTACGTCCGATGTTAATCAGCTTAAAAGTGCCAAAAGTGCGGTTAATGTGTTCAGTGCTGTGGAGAGTGCGTCTGCTCGAACCTGTCGTTCACCTAGCCTTAGACCTCTTCCAAGCTCCCCAACCCCTGGGAGAAGGAATGTCGATCGGCGAAAGGGAACGAGAGGCATAGCCGCTAGAGCAGACGTCCCCTGGAGCGTACCTGATGACGTTTCACGGGACGCTCGCCCTCACTATGGGAAAGGTGAGGTTAAGTTTACCTCATCGTCGGATGATGCAGTGGTCAGCAAGCAGTCGAATCGTGACTGGCGTCAAGTTTCTAGACCTCTCATGAGGAAAATGAGTGCAGTGGATCAGCAAATGATTGCAGTTTTATCGCCTCAAGCGCCTGGCTGCAGTCATTGGGACAGCCCAGAGCCTTTTCCTTCTTCTGAAGAAGGTTCTCCTCCCAATCGTCCTGTTAGAACGTCTGGCTCTGTTGAGCGTCCAGCCCAGCCTGTTACTGAACAAGTTCCTGAATCTGTTATTCCGTCTGTTCATGCTCCGCCGCTACTGTCTGACTGGGTGGCATCTTCTGGGCGATCGTCGCGTGACGCTAGGGATGAAAAAGGCGATTTTGTTGCAGACGTTCCCGCTTCAACTTTACCGCAAGTTGATCCTAAGTTGTCTTTGTTACAGGACATGCAGCTTAAGCTTTCCTCGTTTATGCGGTCGTTTCACTCTACTGATAAAGGAGTAACTCAACAAGTTCTTGAACGTCGTAAATCTGATAAGCTTAACCTCAAACGTCAAGCTTCCAGGCGTGAAGCTGAACTTCAAGCGAACGTAGAAGCGTATGAAGGCATTCGCCATGCTGCTAAACATGACGCCGAACAACAGGTTAAACGTGACGTCGAGCGCCAATCACATGACGCCGCACGTTAAGTTAGACGTGACGCCAAACGTCAAGTTGATCGTGACGCCAAGCGTCAAGTTGATGCCGAATGTCAAGCTGTCGAACGTGACGCCAAGCGTCAAGATCGCGCAGTCAAGAGTTAGGCCCGCAAAGACATCGCTACTTCAGTTGGAGTCTTGTCGGAGGAAGAGGTTGATGACCACCTTTCCTTGGCTGACCTTTTGGAAGATTTCTCGGAGGGAGAAGAGCCTAAGACCACACAGCATTCTTTGGATCTTAGGAAAATCATGAAAGTGTTTACGGAAGTTTTTCCTAATCACTTCGTTCCTGTTGCTCCACGCTCCACCCCCCCTCGGAGTTTACCCTGGGGTCGGCAGCTCAGGCTCCTATTTTCACCAAGATGGTTCTTTCCAGATCTTCGAAAAGAGCCTTAAAACTGTTGGGAGACTGGCTGCAGTCCAAGAAAGATCTTGGCAAGTCTTCTTTATCTTTCCCTCCAGCTAGACTAGCTTCCAGGTCAAGCGTGTGGTACGAGACAGGAGAAATTCTCGGCTTGGGAGTTCCTGCCTCTGCCCAGGGAGACTTCTCAAGCCTTGTAGACTCTTCTCGTCGGTTGGCCATGCGACGGACTAAGATTTACTGGACGACTTCTGAACTCGGCCATCTTCTCAAAGTCGTCTTTAGAGCCTTCGAGGTGTTCAACTTCCTCGATTGGACTCTGGGAGCCTTGGGGAAGAAATTTTCGACTTTTAAGAATTCTGACACGGACAGTATTATTCAGATAATGTCGTGTATGGACAAAGCTGTTAGAGATGGCTCTATTAAATTAGCAGCTCTGTTTATGGCTGGAGTTCTTAAGAAAATAGCACAGATGTGTTCTTTCCTTTCCTTGGGTGTCATCCCTTGTCAGAAGTCTGAATTGCTGTTTGCACCTCTTGTCTCCATCTCTGTTTCCCCAGGAACTTGTGAAAGAGGTTGCCTCTTCTTTAACTCAGAAGGCCACCCATGATTTGGTCGCCAAGACAGCACGGAAAGTTCTTCCGACTTCTTTTACTAGCCATAAACCTAAAGTAGAAACGCCTTTGCCTCAGTTTACACAGCCCTTTCGAGGTAGACCCGTCAGTAGGGGTAACTCCAGACCCGACGGAAGAAGAGCAAAAAGGAGGGGATCTAGAGCTGGGCGAAGCAGAGTCTGACTGCTTTTGCCTTCAGACAGCAGTAGGGGCCTGACTGAACAACTTCTGGCAGGCATGGGAGAGAAGGGGAGCAGACCCTTGCTCCGTTCTTTTGCTGAAGGAGGGTTACAAGATCCCTTTCATAAAGAAACCCCTGCTAGTTCAAGATCCAATATATCTCTCTCCCAGATACTGAGAGGACTCAAAGAGGCAGGCATTGCTGCTGCAAGTGTCCCTCTTGTTGGAAAAAGGGTCAGTAGAGAGGGTGCAGGACTTACAGGTACCAGGATTTTACAACCGCCTATTCCTGGTCCCCAAAAACTCGGGGGGTATGGAGACCAGTCCTGGATGTAAGTGCCCTGAACACTTTCATTCAGAAAACAAATTTCTCGATGGAGACTTCGAAAACTGTGCTAGCAGCAGTAAGAAAGGGCGACTGGATGGTCTCGTTAGACCTCCAGGATGCCTGTTTTCATATCCCCCATACATCCGAGTTTCAAACGTTACCTGAGGTTCGTTTACGGGAAGGAAGTCGTCCAGTTTCGAGCCCTGTGTTTTGGCCTCAGCACCGCTCCTTTCATTTTTACGAAGCTGATGCTAAATGTGGCAAGCTTCCTGCATTCAACAGGTATCAGAGCCTCTCTCTACTTGGACGACTGGTTACTCAGAGCGTCTTCCTTCAATCGCTGTCTGGAGGATCTCCGAATGACACTGAGATTGTCAAGGGAACTGGGTCTTCTTGTCAACACAGAGAAGTCCCAACTGATCCCATACCAGAAGATTCTTTATTTAGGGATGGAGATTCACAGTCTAGTTTTTCGGGCTTTTCCATCTCCCACAAGGATAGAACAAGTCCTCCTAAAGCTTTCTCTCTTCCTAGAGAGAAGAAAATGTTTGGTAAGACAGTGGATGAGTCTGCTGGGAACACTCTCCTCACTGGAGCAGTTTGTCTCCCTAGGAAGACTAAATCTCCACCCTCCTCAATTTCACCTCAATTACCATTGGGACAAGGAGAAGGGTTTAGAGACGGAAAGTATTCCACTTCCAGAGTCTGTAAAAAGTTGCCTCCGTTGGTGGAACGACCCAATCAAACTTCAGGAGGGTCTCCCGCTGGAGCAAAGGAGCCCAGACCTTGTATTGTGTTCTGACGCCTTGGACTCAGGGTGGGGAGCAACACTGGGCAAGCTAGAGAGCTCGGGTCTGTGGATGAAAGATCAAGGGAGCCTCCACATCAACCAGAAGGAGCTGTTAGCAGTCCTGTTGGCCCTTCAAGGTTTCGAGAGTTCGGTTCTAAACAAGGTGGTGCAGGTAAACGCCGACAACACCACAGCTTTGGCATACATCACCAAGCAAGGCGGAACACACTCGAAGTCCCTTTACGAGACTGCAAAGGAGCTTCTAGTTTGGGCAAAAAGAAGGAATGTAACCTTACTCACAAGGTTCATCCAAGGAGAGAGGAACGTGATGGCAGACAGCCTCAGCAGGAGAAACCAGGTTATTCCCACGGAATGGACACTGCATCAGGAAGTTTGCAAGAAACTATGGCGGATTTGGGGTCGTCCGTCCATAGACCTTTTCGCAAACTCAAAAACGAAGAGGCTAGAGACCTACTGCTCCCCAGTGCCAGATCTAGAAGCAGTCCACATCGATGCTTTCCTGCTGGACTGGTCTCACCTGGACTTGTACGCGTTCCCTCCATTCAAAGTCCTGTATAAAGTATTACAAAAGTTTGCCTCTCACGAGGGAACCAGATTGACTCTAGTAGCTTCCCTCTGGCCCTCGAGAGAATGGTTCACATAGGTACTTCAATGGATGGTGGACATACCAAAAAGTCTACCAATACGAGTAGATCTACTCAGACAACCGCACTTGGAAAAGTTCCATCAAAACCTACCAGCTCTACATCTTACTGCATTCAGACTATCGAAAAACTCGCAAGAGCTAAAGGCTTTTCAAAGGAGGCAGCTAAAGCTATCGCTAGAGCAAGGAGGACCTCTACTATCAAGGTCTACTAGTCCAAATGGGAGGTTTTTAAACATTTGACGTACCCGGTGGATATATATATAGCTTAGTCCCTGACGTCACGGCAGAAAATTCAAAACTCGCGGCAAACGCAGATTGAGTAGCCAGGTGTATCACTAGTGAGCCCTCAACCGACGGTACGTAGAACCACTCCCTGCATCCTCAGATTTCCTCTGCCGTTATGCAGATAACATCGTTGGATATTCACTCGTTATTAACCTGAATTTTGGCAGTTATCTTGGTGATGTACTCCTGAATTGGTTATAGGCATTCGCTTACTTGTATTTGGTTTTTTGTTTAGTGTTTGATCGCTATGTTTATAGCTTTAAAGGTAGGATTGGAAGTTTTTTCAACCTAGTACTATTAACTAGCGAAAAACATGATGGCGGTAGGTAATCATGGTACCTACTCTATGACGTCACAGTCATATGTCGTAAGCTATAGTATGACTTGCAATTTCTTTCTTTTTCTACAAAGAAAGATAACGAATACTATCTTACAAAGTGTTTAAGTTTTTTGTAAGATAAAAGGATTACGATATTTTAATAAAATTTTTGTCCTTTTAGTATACTTTCTTTAGATAATCTTCGATCTGTTTTCAAAGATTAACTAAACTAGCGTTCAGTTTAATTTACGCTACGCAGTTCTCAGTCAGTTGATACAGTATTACAATTTTCTTTGTATCGTTATTTATGAAAAGTTAATTCTTCTTTAAAACCAAAGTATTTAAGTTTTATAAGATAAAAAGGAAATTGTTATTTTGCATAAATATTTGCCCTTTTAGTATTTTTTCTACATAATCTTTATGAAGAGATTAAAGAAAATTAACGTACAGTTATTTTTACACTTTATACTATTCATGTCAGACGATATAGTCTCACGATTCTTTGTATTGTTGTTTACTTGGTCGTTTTTGAGAATACTAATTTTTTTCGTATAATATATATAGATGTTCCAATTGTTAAATGTGGCAAATAATTTTTTATTAGAAACCTTAAGTAATAAGGATTGTTTATACACACACACACACACATATATATATATATATATATATATATATATATATATATATATATATATATATATATATATATATATATATATATATATATATATATATATATATATATATATATATATGTATGTATATACTTTATTCCTATATCTGTTCATTTAATATTTTATATAAAATATTTTTAAATATTCAACTTAGCCGGTGGATATATATAGCTAACATCTCCGACGGTCGGCAGCCGATTCAAAACTTGCGGGCAATCGAGGTGTTGGGTTGCTGGGTGTACACTAGCGAATATGGCCGTCCCTTCCCCCAGTGTATGGGAAGTGTGTGAAAGGCTTTAAATTTTTAGCATTTATTTTATCACTTTATAAATGCTTGTTGATATTTATAGATTTACCTCTACATTTTCATATCTCACCCACCTTACTTAGGCCTCATCGCTCCTCGCTCCATTTGTACTAAATACTGAGAGAAATTTTGTATTTTATGGATCGATGCAATGAATGTTTTTAGAAAATATTCTAAGTGAATTTTTGTCTTTTTACAAATTTTTTCTTTGAATAGTCTTCGATCTGTTTTCAAAGATGAACTAGCGTTAAGTTTATTTATGCTACGCAGTTTGCACTTTATCGTTACGATAGAGAGAGAGAATCACGATTTCACTTTGCATAAGAGTTTGACGTTTAGTTCATTCTTCTTACAAACTGAAGTTTTTTAATTACTAAATAAAAGGAACATGTTATTTTGCAATTTCTTAGTCCTTTTAGTATTTTTTCTTTAGTCAAATATCTTTTTATTGACGAAGAGTGAGTGAGCCAGTACTCTCGTAAAAAGAGAGAGAGAGAGAGAACGATCCAAATCCTTTTTCTCGTCCCAAGTCACTATACAGCGAGATAGAGAGTGAGAAACATTGTTCTTCTCGATTCAGATATTTATTCTCGTAAGAGTGAGTGAGCCAGTACTCTCGTAAAAAAAGAGAGAGAGAGAGAGAGAGAGAGAGAGAGAGAGAGAGAGAGAGAGAGAGAGAGAGAGAGCGATTCAAATCTTTTTTCTTGTCCCAAGTCACTATACAGCGAGATAGAGAGTGAGAAACATTGTTCTTCTCGATTCAGATATTTATTCTCGTAAGAGTGAGTGAGCCAGTACTCTCGTAAAAAGAGAGAGAGAGAGAGAGAGAACGATTCAAATCTTTTTTCTTGTCCCAAGTCACTATACAGCGAGATAGAGAGTGAGAAACGTTGTTCTTCTCGATTCAGATATTTATTCTCCTCCCAAGTCACTGTATAAGGAGAAGGGGAGAGAAAACGTAGTTCTTCACGATCTAGTTTTTTATTCTCATCCCAAGTCACTGTACAGGGAGAGAAAGAGAGATTAAACGTAGTCCTTCGCGTTCTAGTTTGTTGTTCTCGTCCCAAGTCACTGTACAGGGAGAGAAAGAGAGAAAACGTAGTCCTTAGTGATCTAGTTTTTTAGTCTCGTCCCAAGTCACTGATCATTTTTAACTTTTACTTTATATATTTAACTTTTATTTATATATATGTATATGTTTATTAATTTTTACATGTGTGATACAATTAAGTACTAATAAGCTTACACTAAAGGACATATTTCGCAATTCTAACCTTTTGGCTTAAGGGGGAATTGCTTGCTACAGATAGAAATCAGCTTTATTCATGTCCGATGTGAAATTATTAAAAGATGCGAGTGTCAGTGAAAAAAGTGAGAAAAACATGTTCATTGTTGCGGAGGGTTCGTCTGTTCGTACTTGCCGCTCACCCAGTCCGAGACCTCTTTCAAGCTCCCCAACCCCTGGGAGAAGGAATGTCACAAGACCAAAGGGAGCGATAGGTATTACACCACGAACAGACGTTCCCTCATGAGTTGCAGACGTTGCTCCTCAGGATCGTCCTTATTATAAGAGAGATGAGACTAAGTTCTCCTCGTCCTCCGATGACGTTCATGTTAGTAAGAAATCCTGACGTCTGGTTTCACGACCTCTTAAGAGGAAATTGGTTCCTTCAGAACAAAGTCGACGTCTTGGCTGCAGTCACTGGAGCAGCCCGGAATGGTGCCGTTGTTTTATCTGGTCGTTCCAGACGTGACGAGTGCAGCTACTCCCGTTATTAGTGCTGACGTTCCCGACGTCACGGTCTGATCCTTGTGTTCAAGATCCTAACTTTAGTGTTTTGCAGGACATGCAGTCTAAGCTGTCTACCTTAATGCAGTCCTACGGTCCTGCTCCTGTTCGACAGGAACCCTTACTTGCGGAGCGTCACGGTTTCGCTAAGTGTGACTCTCTTCATCAATAATCTAAGCGTGAGGCTTTAAGTCACGCTGATGTAAGCCCTAGTATTAACCTTGCTGTCAAGCGAGATACTGATTGTAAATCTCGACGTGACGTTGAACGTCAGTCCTTATAGTCCAACCGTGACGTCGAGCTGCAGTCACTGCAGTCATGACGTGACGTTGAACGTCGGACACCGCAGTCACGACGTGACGTCAAACTTAAGACACCGCAGTCCCGACGTGACGTCGTCCTTCAACCTCTACCTGTTCTTCATCGACAGGTTGATGCTAGTTGTCAAGCTTTTCCATCGCGTCTTCTTAATGGATCTCAACCAAGTAGAGACATAGACTTCCGGATGAAGTTTATTCTGAGGAGTTAGAGGATAATTCTCCTTTCCAGCTGTACCTTTGGGTATCTTGTCTGAAGTAGAGGAACCTAGTTCTGCCTAACAATCGTTATATCTTAAGAAGATCATGACTTTTTAAGGAAGTTTTTCCTTCGCATTTTGTTCCTGCTGCTCTACGCTCGCCTCCTTCAGAATTCACTTTAGGGTTGGCTGCTACAGCTCCTTCTTGTTCTAAATTCGTGCTCTCTCGGTATTCTAAGAGAGTTTTATGTTTGCTGAGAGAATGGTTGAAGACTATAAGAAGTCTTAGCAAGTCAATCTTTGCCTTCCCTCCAGCCGGATTGAAGAACTTCTGGCAGGCTTAGGAAGGAACAGAAGCAGACCAATGGTCTGTCCTCTTGTTGAAGGAAGGGTACATTATACCTTTTGTAAAGAAACCTTCTCTTGTCCTAAAGCCGATAGATCTCTCTCCCAGATACCTAGAGGAAGCAAGAAGACAAGCTTTGCACATACAGGTGTGTCTCTTGTTAGAGAAGGGAATTGTGGTGAAGTTTTCTAAACCTTCAGTCTCTAGGCTTTTACAACCTCCTTTCTCTAGGCTTTTACAACCTCCTCTGTTAGTTCCAAAGAACTCAGGAGGTTGGAGACCAGTGCTGGACATGAGCGCGCTCAATGTTTTTATCCTGAAAACAAAGTTCACTCTGGAAACTTCCAAGTCTGTGCTTGCAGCAGTAATGGAAAGCGATTGGATGGTCTCACTCGATCTCCAGGACGCTTACTTCCCTATCCCTATCCATCCGACCTTCCAACTATATCTAAGGATCGTGTATGGGAAGGAAGTGTTCCAATCCTGAGCTCTGTGCTTCGGTCTCAGCACTGCTCCTCTTGTGTTCATGAAGCTCATGCGGAACGTGGCGAGCTTCCCTGACAGGTGTCAGAGCCTCCTTTTACTTAGACGACTGGCTACTCAGGGCGTCATCCTTCATTCGCTGTCTGAAGGACCTCAGATGGACCTTGACCCTAGCGAAGGACTTAGGTCTCCTAGTAACAAGAAGTCTCAACTGACCCCATCTCAAACTATTCTCTATTTGAGGATGGAGATACGGAGTCTAGTTTTTCGGGCTTTTCCATCACCATCAATACTCGAGCAAGCTTTTTTAAAGATTCATCTTTATCGAAAAAGGAGCAGTTGCTCTGTAAGGATGTGGATGAGTCCACTGGGAACACACTTGTCTCTGGAGCAGTTTGTCTCCCTAGGAAGATTCAATCTTCGCCCTCTCCATTTTTACCTCAACTACCATTGGGACAGGGAAAAGGGCTTAGAAGAAGTGTCCATTCCACTTCCAGAAACGATCATGACTTGCCTGAAATGGTGGATGTCAATCTCAGACTTCAGGAAGGCCTCTCTCTTGCCCACAAGAACACAGACTATGTGTTGTTCTCAGACGCTTTGGATGCGGGGTGGGGAGCAACACTAGACACTCTAGAGTGCTCGGGCCTTTGGACCAAAGACCACATAAAGCCTCATATCAACCAGGAGGTTCTAGCAGTTCTTTTGGCCCTGCAAAGTTTCAAAGACTGATTCGAAACAAAGTGGTGCAGGTTAACGCAAACACACCACAGCGTTAGACTGCATCGCTAAGCAAGGCGGGACCCACTCGCAGTCCCTTTACTTAACTGCAAAGGTTTTCCTGGTTTGAACGAAGGAAAGAAACATCACCTTACTTACAAGGTTTATTCGGGGAGAAAGGAACGTGATGGCAAACTGCCTAAGCAGAAGAAGCCAAGTCATTCCCACGGAATGGACTTTTCATCAGGAGGTGTACAAGAAACTATGGCGGATATGGGAACGTCCGTCCATAGAACTGTTCGCAACCTCAATAACGAAGGGGCTTCCTTCTTACTGTTCTCCAGTTCGTTCTTACTGGACTGGTCTCACCTGGAGGTGTATGCGTTTCCCCAATTCAAGATCATTTACAAAGTCCTACAGAAGTTCGCCTCTCACGTAGGGACCAAGTTGATGTTGGTTGCTCCCCTCTGACCATCAAGAGAATGGTTCACCGAGGTACATCAGTGAATGGTGGATTTTCCAAGAAGCCTGCCAAGGCGGTTGGATCTTCTCAATGAAGAGGTTCCATCAAAGCCTCCACACGCTTCATCTAACTGCCTTCAGATTATCAAAGACTCTCTAGAGCTCGAGGGTTTTTCGAAGGAGGCAGCTAGAACAATTACCAGAGCAAGGAGATCCTCTACTATCAGGTTCTACCAGTCTATATGAGAGGTATTTCGAGATTGGTGCAAAGCCACCTCCTTTTCCTCGTCCTATACCTCTACAGTGAACCCTCGTTTATCGCGGTAGATAGGTTCCAGACCCGGCCGCGATAGGTGAAAATCCGCGAAGTAGTGACACCATATTTACCTATTTATTCAACATGTATATTCAGACTTTTAAAACCTTCCCTTGTACGTAGTACTGTTAACAAACTACCCTTTAATGTACAGAACACTTAATGCATGTACTACAGTACCCTAAACTAAAACAGGCACAAATATTAAAGGCGATTTTATATCATGCGTTTCCTAAACACGCTAAAAAGCACGATAAAAAATGGCAACCAATGTTATGTTTATGTTTATCTCTGATCATAATGAAGAAACAAACTGGAGGTAGAGCTTTGCTTATTACCCAGACATATTTCCCATACTTTTCCCTTAGAACTACATCACATCTTCCTACTTTAGATATATATATATATATATATATATATATATATATATATATATATATATAAATATATATATATATATATATATATATATATATATATATATGTATGTATAAATATATATATATATATATATATATATATATATATATATATATATATATATATATATATGTATATATATATATATATGTATATATATATATATATATATATATATATATATATATATATATATATATATATATATATATATGTATATATATATATATATATATATATATATATATATATATATATATATATGTGTATATATATGTATATATATATATATATATATATATATATATATATATATATATATATGTATATATATATGTATATATATATATATATATATATATATATATATATATATATATATATATATATATACACACATATACATACCTACATATATACATACATACATATATACATAAATACATGCATACATATATATATATATATTACTGTATATATATGGGTTATGGAAAAAATCCGCGAAGTGGTGAATCCGCGATGGTCGAACCGCGAAGTAGCGAGGGTTCACTGTATAGCTCAAATCGCTGACTTCCTGCTACACCTTAGGAATGTACATAACTTTTCTGCCTCCACCATTAAAGGTTACAGGAGCATGTTAGCTGCAGTGTTCAGACACAGGAACCTAGACCTCTCGAGCAATAAAGTCCTTCAAGACCCCCCTCAAGTCTTTCGAGACTTCCAAGAAGCATGGAGTAATGACGCCAGCGTGGAACCTGGATGTGTCCTTAAATTTCTGATGTCTGAGAAATTTTGAACCTTTGCACTTTACTTCTTTTAAAGATCTTACTTTGAAGACACTTTTCTTAGTGAGTCTTGCTGCTGCAAAAAGAGTTAGTGAGGTTCATGCCTTCAGTAAGAACGTCAGCTTCTGTACTGGTAAGGCAGTATGCTCTTCGCAGCTTGGTTTGTTAGCCAAGAATGAGCGTCCTTCCCATCCATGGGCTAAATCTTTTGAGATCCCCAACCTGTTAGATGTGGTTGGTAAGAAGATAGAGTCCTATGACCTGTGAGAACACTTAAATTTTACATTGACAGAACCAAAAATTTCGTGGTGAATCTGAGTCTGTATGGTGTTCGGTCAAGAAGCCCTCCTTACCGATGTCTAAGAATGCCTTATCGTATTTTTTCAGGCTCTTAATTAGAGAGGCTCACGCTCACTGCAGTGAGACTGACCTTCGATTATTGAAAGTAAAGACTCATGAAGTCAGAGCTGTGGCAACGTCAATGGCTTTTAAGCAAAATCGTTCCTTACGAAGCATTATGGACGCAACCTACTGGAAGAGTAAATCTGTGTTCGCTTCACATTATTTAAAGAATGTCCAGACTCTTTACGAGTACTGCTACACTTTGGGACCATTTGTAGCACCGAATGCAGTAGTGGGTGAAGGTTCAACCACCACATTCCCTTTATCCTAATAACTTTTTTCTTCTCTTGAAACTATTATCTTTTTGGTTGTATGTGGAGACTGGGACAGTCTTCCACAATCATTTGATTTTAGCGGGTGGTCAAGCTTGTTTCTTGAGAACGCCCAGATCAAGGGTATTGGTGGAGGTCCTGTCATAGGGGTGTTCACCCCAGATTTGACAGCTTCTAGAGGTCTTTCAGCCCCCTGAGTGGATCGCTGGGCTTCATAAGGATAGCGGACTAATGAGGCAAAGTATCATAAAAGTCAGCTTCCTTATCAGGTACTATACTTAAGTTTGTTTTATATCAAAACTCTTGAGCTATATTCGTACAATGTTTAATGCTGGTCTCTTACCCTCCACCAAGGGTATGAATCAGCTATACTGTATATATATCCACCGGCTAAGTTAAATATTTAAAAAT
Organism: Palaemon carinicauda; assembly: GCF_036898095.1. Classification (NCBI taxonomy): domain Eukaryota; kingdom Metazoa; phylum Arthropoda; class Malacostraca; order Decapoda; family Palaemonidae; genus Palaemon; species Palaemon carinicauda. The sequence continues at coordinate 168,947,452 of NC_090725.1, forward strand.
ATTTTCATATTAAAATAAATTTTTGAATATACTTACCCGTTGGATATATATAATTTAACGCCCTCCCTTCCGCCCCTCTAGAGACCCTACGGGCTGAGAAGAACTGGAGAACTTTGGATAGTGATGGTATCCTGCCAAGTGGTGGCGCTAGTGTACACCCAGCAACCCAACACCTCGATCGCCCGCGAGTTTTGAATCGGCTGCCGAGCGTCGGAGACGTTAGCTATATGTATATATATCCACCGGGTAAGTATATTCAAAAATTTATTTTAATATGAAAATATCATTTTGCTACATTTTATATAGGATTCAGAGAATGCCTAGTGCTTTCTCATTCAAGCCCTTGACAGAATAGTAAGATCTCTAACAACGGGCATGTCTACTTTTGATCTTATGTGAAAGAGTTTAAAAGTGCAAGTTTTTAAATACAGTATGTAACTTCCCTGGTAGTTACATATATATAGCTTAAATCTTGCGTTTCGATGCGTCACGAGAGAAAATTCAAAATTCGTGGTAATCGCCGCCATGACAGTAGGTGGTCATACATGAGCGCCATCACTCTTAGGCTATTAGAACTATTCCCAACATCTTCAGAAATTCTCTCTCATTGATCAAGTCAACACCTCGGGAATTCTTTTCGTAGATATATTACTTTATTCTACAATTTGGTGAAGTACCTTTTTTTGATTATTGTTAATAGCTTTCGCTGCCTTTCAACTATCGAAGATATTGTATAGGATTTTTTTTTTTTTGCAGGTCCAACTTGGACAGTTTAAGTGAACTTGATTTCAAACAAAGATGTCCAGACCCAGTAATGGCTCTTCTGTTGTTAAACTTTGGTTGTTGGGCTAGACCAGCTTTCGAGCTGCTCTTTCTTCCCGTACTGTAATTAACATGGAGCATGTATGTATTTGTTTTCGTTCGCGTTGCGGCAAGCGTTAGCGCAGACACATGCGGCAGTTTGGTCTCTCCCTCACGACAGACGCAGACACTACGGCAAACGCAGACGCAACGGCAGACGTCAAAAAAAAAAAAAAAAAAAAAAAAAAAAAAAAAAAAAAAAAATAAAAAAAAATAAATACTCAAGCAGTTGTCTCACCTTCGCGCAGAACGCGAGACTACCGTTCATGCGGACGCATGCTACACGGACAGCTCACGGCAACCTAGACACATGCGTCAGCCTGAACACAGTCAGGTTTTTTTTTGTCCCCAAGTCACTATGGACAAACATGCGTCAGCCTGAACACAGTCAGGTTTTTTGTCCCCAAGTCACTATGGACAAACAATTGTTTTTTCCTTGGGATTGACTGAACGCAATACTAACACTTCCTCACGGCTCACGGCAGATCATGCATTAGTCTAATAACTCTCATGGAAACATACAACAGTCTCAATCTGGACCCATGATGGACTCATATAGTCGGGACTTGTCCTCGCAACAGGATAGACAAGTTTGTTCCAACACGAATACTTACCTCGAACTACTTTCTTAGGAGTTACTGGTAATCTCCTCTCTTCCGACCAGAGTTTTGCGTAGATTACCCCCCACCCCGCTTTCTAAGGAGGCCTACCCCCGGCATTAAGGAATGTGCCCTGAGGGTAGGCTTATCGTAGGTCGATGCGCGGCTGGGTCAGCTCATCAGTAAGTTCTCTGGTCGCAACGTGTGAACACCTCGCTCTCGTTCTCTATCGATCCTTTGTGTGCGTTCTAGTGCCCCACGTGTTCCCCGCGTGGTAACTTGTGTTTTCCAGTGTACTTTTCCCGGGTGTTCCTGTGTGTTCACCTTCCACCCGTGTGCTTACCCAGTGCTTTCATTGATTCCCTTCAAGGAATTAATAGCTGAAGGGAACAATTTAACAATAAATCATCCTTCCTCGCCACTTACTTCACCCGATGCCTCGTCGAATAGAGCTTCTTTATACAGCCATCTTCCCCTACCCAGAGTAGGGGACGAGGTAAGTCAGTTGTGGGAAAGTGCCCATTGCTCTTCCCCAGGAGTTTGAGTGGGTGCGGTATAGCACCAAGAAGAAGTAGGCGACGAAGAGGTCGCCTAAGAAGACTAGCGCCCCTTCCCCCCTTGCTTCGCCGGGCGTCTCGTCTGACAGAGCTTCCCTACCACCCTCCCCTAACCAGAGTAGGAGACGAGGTAGGTCTGTTGTGGGGAAGGTAACTCCTAAGAAAGTAGTTCGAGGTAAGTATTCGGGTTGGAATAAATAAAAAATTTTAAGTAATTTTGTTTTCCCTGACATACTTACCGAGAACTACTTTCGGGAGTGTGTTGGGAGACGGAGTCCTGGTGCAAGCAGGCCACGTCTCCTCTGATGACCCCATGTGGGGGAAAAATGTCCCTAATTCCTCTCCAGTCTCTTTGGCGTATTTTTCAGTCACTTCTGCAGCCGAGGACGTCGCCGAGAAGGAGCCTCCCAAGTCTGTAATGCAGCGTTCCCCGGACCAGCAGTCCAGGGATTTCTCGCCACGAAGGCCATCCTCCAGATGCAGATATAACCATCGCAGGGAGAAATGCGAGAAGGCCTCTTCAGGCAGGCGTAAGGCCGCGAAGCTTCCGGTTCACCCCGCCAGCGGGGGGAACCGTGCTTCCTTACGGGCAGCCTGGCCGAATCAGCACAGCTGGTTCGGCCCTCGGACTTAATGGAACGGTTCCCTCCGTCGGGTCAGCCCACGGAGATCCGCGTTCTCGTCCCCCAGGGAGAATAACACGAACGGTAGTCCTCGACGGCACGGCGATGCCAGTTCTGATCCCCGAACCTGGTGCGGAGGCTCCTGCCGGGGAAGACCGGTACCACCGCAAGGGAGTGCCTGGTATTCCAGAACCGAACCACCCAGTGGGGAGTGCCCAGTGACCCGGCTCCTCGGGATCAGGCCGTAGGAAGGACTCTACAGGTAAGCGTAAGTCCTCGAAGCCTCCGGTTCACCCCGCCCAGGGGGGGGGAAACGCGCTTCTTTTCGGGCAGCCTGGCCGAACCAGCCCAGCTGTTGCGGCCTTCGGGTCGGAAGGAACGGTTCCCGCTGTCGGGTCAGCCCACGGGAACCGCGTCCTCGTCACCTAGAGCCCTTGAGCGGACGAGAGTCCCCACTGAGTCGGCGATGCCTGCGTTAACCCAGGCCCCTGGTGCAGACGTCCCCGCTGATGAAGTCCAGTACCTCGGTAGGACAGCACCCCTGGCTCCAAGAACCAGACGTCCGGTCAGTGTGCCCGGTAACCCAGCTCCCCGGTCCCAAGCCGAGACCTCGGCTGACGGGAGGGAGGGTTCCCCAACGGGGGACTCGGCCTATAGGAGGGTGGTTGCTCTTATCAGGAGGCACCACAAGATTGAGGAACCTGCGGCTACGGACGAAGGCTACTGGAGGTCAAGCCTGTTACGGATTATGCAGACCCCTACCCAACCTAAGACATCTCTAGCGGTTCCTCTAGCCCGAGATCTGGTCCTAGGGCAGGAGCATGTGGACAAAGTGGTGGCTAGTAATGCCGAAGCCCCCAAAACCCAGAGTTCCTCAAAATTGCTCCAGGGCCTCAAGACGCAGAGCAAAGTATATGTGCCAGAGGGGCGTCGCCCAGGCCCCTGTAAGGTAGTCATCCATCGACATCCTGAGTCAGGGCGTCTCAGATGATAGGGCCTCTTCGGCCCCGGTCTGTTTTCTCGCCAGCAGAGGCCTCCATGATGGAGGAATTGTCGAGAGATTTAGGGAACGTCTCCTCCTGGCTAGACTGGTGGGCTTCCACCTTGGTAGGGGTACAAGCCTCGTTCGACCCCGCGGACCCTGACCAGCAAGGCCTCCTGAGAGACCTTATTACCTCCGGGGGTGAAACCCTTAAATTTTTAACTTACCAGTCGCTCGCCCTGACGGCTAACTGGGTACTCCGTAAGAGAGACACCGTACTGACGAAGGTGTCCCGGAAGGTACCAGACAGGGAAGCGCGGGCCATACGGAGCTTACCCTTGTGGGGAGAGTCCTTGTTTCCCCTGAAGGAACTAGAGGCCATCATGGAGAAGGTCTCGAAGAAGAAGGAGTCTATCAACCCCAGACCTACGCCTTCAAGGAGACCGCCCTACAAGAGGTCCATCTCGGATAGTGCCGCGACGTCCCAGGCCTCTCCCAGCACTACGAGGAGAGAGGCTCCCTCTTCCTCCTGGTCCGCAACGCCTCAGCCCCCCCGCAGGGGAGCTCCAGCGCCTTCAAGCTCCTTCAGGTCGGGTTACTCTGCCTCTAGGAGAGGCCGATCAGGCCGCTCCTCCAGAAGAAGATAGAGTGGGAGGCCCCCTATCCCCGCCCAAGCCTCGGGTTGGGGGATACCTCAGACTTCATTGGCAAGCATGGAAGGCTCACAGAGCAGAGCCTTGGACAGTGTCCGTACTAAAGGAGGGCTACAGACTTCCGTTCTTAACAGAACCACCCCCTCTTATCCCGGCCAGCCGGGCGGAATGGCTAGCTCCCAGAGACCCGTTAAAGAGGACCGCCCTTCAAGAGGAGGTGTCCTCCATGTTAGAGAAGGGCGCCATGGAAGGAGTTCTTCTCCCAGGGCCAGGTTTCTACAGTCGTCTGTTCCTGGTAGAAAAAGCGACGGGGGGGTGGAGACCGGTTATAGATCTGTCGGTTCTCAACAAATTTATCAAGAAGACGGACTTCAAAATGGACACTCTAAGTCAGTCCTGCTGTCCTTGAGGGAGAAAGATTACATGATGACCATAGACCTCAAGGACGCATACTTCCAAATTCCGATCCACCCCTCGAGTCGAAAGTTCCTCCGGGTAAAATGGGGCTCCCAGATCCTGCAATTCAGGACCCTTTGCTTCGGACTGTCAACAGCGCCCCAGGTGTTCACGAGAGTCTTCACGACTGTCTCAGTGTGGGCTCACGAAGGAGGCATTCGCCTCATCCGATACCTGGACGACTGGTTGCTTCTTTCCGCCTCAAAGGGCCTCTTGGAGGAACAAGGGATGAAACTCCTCCAGTTTTGCAAGGATCTGGGGATCGTAATCAACCCGAAGAAGTCAAACCTATCCCCATCCACCAGAATGAACTACTTGGGAATGACATTGGATACCATTCTGGGAAAAGTCTTCCCTTCGGAGGACAGAATAAGGAACCTCGTGATTATCATTCAGCCGTTCCTGTCAGAGCGTCCCAAGAGAGCGAAAGACTGGCAGAAGCTGATAGGTCACCTGGTCTCATTGGAGAAACTAGTTCCCCAAGGGAGGGTAAGGCTCAGAGCCATACAATGGAACCTGAAGAACCTCTGGTGCCAACTGGATTCACAACAGGTTCTAATCCCAGTCCTACCAAACACGAGACCCTCCCTGGAATGGTGGCATTGCCGGTCGAACTCACTCAAGGGGATGCCCTTCGGGAGCGATCCACCCGAGTTACTACTGTTCACAGACGCCTCCAACCAAGGGTGGGGAGCCCATCTCCTCGACGAAACAGCACGAGGTCCTGGTTGGACGGGGAGAAAGAACTCCACATCAATGTCCTGGAGTTGAAGGCAGTCCAGAAGGTTTGAAATCGAAGGAGTTGTGCGATCTCACCATAGAAATTCTAGATTGGGCAGAAGAGAACCAAGTGGTGTTGTTAGCAAGGTTCATTCCCGGGAAGAAAAACGTTCTGGCCGACGGCCTCAGCAGAATGGGCCAGATAGTAGGGACAGAATGGTCCCTTCTTCCGGAAGTAGCCAAGCTCATCATCCAACGTTGGGGTTCCCCGGTGATGGACCTCTTTGTAACAAACTCAACGCTCCTGTGCCAGACCCGAAAGCAGCCTTAGAAGACGCCTTTCAGCACAAGTGGGACAATCTAGATGTGTACGCTTTTCCCCCTTTCACGTTGATAAGGCAGGTGCTCAACAGAGTAAGGACAGCCCAAAACCTAAAGATGACTTTGGTAGCGCCCTGGTGGCCGGAGAGAGAGTGGTTCGCGGACCTAAAAGACCTATCGAGTCAACCGCCGTGGCCTCTGCCCGACAGGTCAGACCTTCTACATCAGCCTCATTTTCTCAGGCTCCACGACAACCCACTCTCCCTACGTCTTCACGCCTGGAGACTATCGAGCGGCTCCTGAAGAAAGAAGGATATTCTTCTTCCACGGCTAAGAGAATGTCTCTATACCTGAGAAAGTCGTCAGCCGCGGTCTACCAGGCTAAGTGGGCCTCCTTCACGAAGTGGTGCTCTGAGAGGCACATTAAACCTCTTAAGGCATTCCCAGACATAGCAGATTTTCTGGTATTTCTTAGAGACAAGGTGGGAATGTCAATCCCAGCCATAAAAGGAGTTCGGGCCGCCTTAGGCTAAGTCTTCCTCCTGAAGGGCATCGACCTGGGGGCCTCGAGACACATAGCGATGCTTGTCAAGAGTTTCGAGCAGTCCTGCCCCCCACAGGCGAGTAGGGTGCCCCAGTGGGACTTAGCCAAGGTCCGGAAGATGCTGTGTCGTCCCCCCTTTGAACCTTTGAAGAATATCGTGGACAGAGATCTCACCCTCAAGGCCGTTTTCTTGCTGGCCTTGGCGTCCGCTAAGAGAGTGGGAGAGATCCATGGTCTGTCATACGACGTTTCTCATTCGAAGGGGTGGAAAGAAGTATCCTTCAAGTTCGTGCCTTCTTTTGTGGCTAAGACTCAGAACCCAGCAGTCTGGGATCCGAAGTTCGAAGGTTTCTCAATTCCTGCCATCCCTAAGACGGGTAATGCAGAAGGTTTTAAATTATGCCCTGTACGAACAATTAGAAAATACCTGGGAAGAACAGCTCATCTCCGCCCAGGCATCAGGAGCCTCTTCGTATCCACAGGTATTAATAAGAAACAAGTTTCCAAGAACACCATTTCCTTCTGGTTGAGACAAGTTATTGCCAGAGCCTACAAGGAAGATGGCATAGCAGTGCCAGGCACCCCCCGACCTCATGACATCGGGCCTGAGCACCTCCTTAGTCTTTTGAGAAAAACATGGCAGTGGGTCAGATCCTGCGAGCAGGTACTTGGTCGAACCAGTCAACCTTTACTGCCCATTACCTCAAGGACTACTCGAGGAAGTCCTTAGACGGGTTCTCCATTGGAACAGTCATCTCCGCTCTCCAAGCGGTGTAACGGTAAAAACCCCAGGCGCGATCAAGGCTAGCAACCGGTAGGCACAAGTGCGGTTTCCTACCTCCTACCCAGTTGCTTCCTTGCCTCTTCGGGGAGTACCGACTGATACCATTGGATAACACATTCTTCACGACTACGCTACTAGAAGGAACTTCAGAAGAAGTTTTTTCAAAGGGTGAGTAGTTAGACACTAACGTGAACTTTTGTGTAGTTACCCTCGCATCCGCTTTCTAGTAGGTCCCGTTATCCCTGGGCCTCTTGGCCTCCACGTCCCGGGTCAGGGGGTCAGAATAGCACTCCCTCCTCCTAAAGTGTAAGTCTCCTAAGAAAGTAGTTCGAGGTAAGTATTCGTGTTGGAACAAATCAAAAATTTTAAGTAATTTTTATTTTTCCTAACATACTTACCGAGAACTACTTTCGGGTAATGGCCCTCCCTTCCTTCCCCGAGTGCCTCTCTTCCCTTGCTAGCATTGTGCTAATCCAATAGAACTTACTGATGAGCTGATCCAGCCGGGCATCGACCTACGATAAGCCTACCCTCGGGGCACATTCCTTAATGCCGGGGGTAGGCCTCCTTAGAAAGCGGGGTGGGGGGTAATCTACGCAAAACTCTGGTCGGTAGAGAGGAGATTACCAGTAACTCCTAAGAAAGTAGTTCTCGGTAAGTATGTTAGGAAAAATAAAAATTACTTAAAATTTTTGATTTTTTATCTCCTTCGCGATTTTTTTTTCTGAAAGCACAACTAACGCTCTCTCGCATCACGCTGTTGATATACAACATGCTAAACGCATGCTGGACGCATGTGATTAAGTTTTTCCCTCGCATGTTTTTTACGTATGTTATTGCTTCCTTGCAACATGATAATCTTATGCTGGAAGCACGAACCTGTCTCTTCTTCGAGACTTACAATACATAAATGTGATGCTTCTTCGCAACTGGACGATATCCTTCACGAGATTTTTTCAGGCAAGATGAAGTTTTTAGGAAGACAATAACCGACAGGATGACGCGTTTTTGTCTCCTACTCATTCGAATCATGGAATTGATTTTCCATTAACCGAATTAGAAGACGAATCTCAGGATTCATTTCAGACAGCTGAGTTTAAAAAAGAAAAAAAATCCTCCTTCAAGAGTATGGTCCTGTGTAGATATGTTAAGAGAGTTTTCTCATCTTCAACCAAGAGACGTCCAAGAGAAAGGATATAGGGAAGACCTTTTTCTTTTCCTCAAACTCTGCTGGCTTCCAGATCTAGTTTGTGGTATTCATCTGGGGGAAGTTCTTGGTTTGGAATTTTCCTTCCACTCCCAAGGAGACTTCTCCAGACCTGCTGACTCCTCACTTCAACCATGAATAAGTAGAAGTTCATATGGTCCAATTCTGAAATGGACCATCGGCTAAGGAAACTTTAAGTTGATAGAAGTCTTCAGCCTTATGGAATGTACTCTCGGAACTCTCGCAGAAGCCACAGACCCGAATAACGAGGTTCAGATGCATCTGTTTGCCTGTCTGGATAAGCCCATCGAACTTTCCACCCCTTTCCACAGCAGGGGTTCTTATAAAGAGGACTATGTGTTGTCCCTTTTTATCTTCAAGTTTGTCCCTTATTTGGAGATTAACAGGCTGCCCCAAAAATTTTTCTCCAGGACTGCTAAATAGATCCTTCCAACTAGCTTTTTAGCAAGGATACAAAAGGAGGCTCTTCCCACTCGTCAGCTTTTTTCGTGGGAGAGCCCCTTCAAGGGGAACTTAAAGAATTATGACTGGAGGTCTAACTCGCTGATTCTGAAGACAACAAACGGAATAAAAAAGTGAGTCGGTTTATACCTCACATGTCGTCAATACCCCTAGAATTGACAAAATTCCACTCGGGTAACTAAGTAGCAGTTCTTTAAGAACAATTGAGCCTTATGTTGTCGAGATCATTCATAGAATTGTAGAGGACACTCCCTCGGAGGTGTTTTTACAACATACTTTTTCCTAGTTCCAAAAAGCTCGAAGGGGGCATGAAAACCTGTTCTGGACATCAGTCCATTGTACAAGTACGGTTTTTTTCCCGGGTGATGTCCAACGTGATTCCCTGGCCTCTCATAAGGGAGTAAGGGTTTTTTCTTTGTAACTAGACGGCTGACCACTCAGAGCAGAATCACAAGTAAAAGGTCTGGGAGCTCTTCAAAGGATAATGCCCTTAATGCAACAGTTAGGCCTGATGGTAACCTGGCCAAATCTTATCTATCACCCTCACAGAATTTTATGTCTGAGGATGATAATCGGTTCAGACCACGCTTAAGGCACTCTGGAAATGTCGCAAGGACTTTCTCCTGGTGGTCAACCGACTACGGTTGACGATTCCTCGCAGCAATCAAAACACAGTTTAGTTCGCGCACACGGCGCTTCAAGTGTCTGATCTGTCTAATCTAGAAAAGTCAATGTCATCCGTGTTTGACTCGTACGATTCTCGACTGGGATCTGTGGATAGAGTCTCAGAGGAAATGACGCATAGATATCAAAGAACTAGTGGTCATTCACCAAGCACTGATTATTCACTTTCAGAAGGGCAGAAAAGCATCAGGAAGGATCTGCTCAGCAGAAGACAACAAGTTCTTACTGCAGAATAGACCCTACATCATGAGGTGTGCACCAATCTTTGGATGTTGTGGGGTCAACACTCGATAGACCTCTTCGCCTCACAAATGACACAGAGGTTGCCGGTATTTTGCTCTCCAGTGCCAGACCAGGAAACAGCCGCAGTGGACACTTTTCGAATTGGGAGAACCTAGACGTGTACGCTTTTCCTCCATTCAAGACCCTGGACAGAGTCTTAAAGAAATTCAGGGAATCACCCAACGTCCGCATGACTCTGTTAGCTCCATTTTGGCCTACAAGACCTTGGTTTCCGGAGATAAGGAATGGCTTGTAGATATTCCCAGACTATTACCCAATCGGGGAGATCTACTCAAACAGCCTCATTTGGTGAGATACCACCAAAATCTCCTCACTCTCAATCTAACTGCTTTTCGACTATCGTAATGTTGGCAAGAATGAAAGGTTTTTCAAGAGAGGCTGCTTGAGCTATCGCCAGAGCTAGAAGGGCTTCAACTATCAAGGTCTACTAATCAAAGTGGGACATATTTAGGGGATGGTGGAGGAATAACAAGTTTTCCTCCACCAAGTACCTCTATAGCCAATATAGCAGATTTTCTATTATACCTACGCTCTAAAGAGAAACTAGCGGTTTCTACCATTAAGGGCTACCGCAGTATGCTAGCTTCCGTCTTCCGTCACCGGAACATTGACGTGTCAGGTGATAAGGATATTTCTAATCTCATTGGATCTTTTGAGACAACTAAACGAAGGACAATCCTACCCCATCTTGGAACTTGGCTGTAGTTCTAGCCTTTTTAACCTCAAGTAGGTTTGAACCCTTCAGCAAGGCATTCTGGAAGGATCTTACCAAAAAGACACTTTTTCCTGGTTACTTTGGCTACAGCAAGAAGGGTAGGGGAGTTATAAGCCATTAGCAAGAAGGTTGCCTTTAATGGAAACAATGCGATTTGCTCCCTTCAGCTTGGTTTTTTATTGCAAAAAATTAGAATCCTTCTCGACCCTGGCCTAGGTTTTTTTTTTTTTTTATATATCCCAGGTCTATCACACTTAGTTGGTCATGAGAAGGAGAGAGGCCTTTGTCCGGTAAGAGCTCTTAAATTCTATTTGCACGTGTCCAAGAGTTTAAGAGGACAATCAGACAACCTCTGGTGTTCAGTTAAAAAACCATCTTTACCATTATCTAAGAATGCTCTAGCTTTCTTTATCAAGGTTTTGATAAGAGAAGCTCACGAGAATTGTGAAGAAGGAATTTTCCCAATTCTCAAAGTGGAACAGCATGAGATTAGAGCTGTTGCTGCCTCTATTGCCTATAGGCATAATAAGTCTATGAAGTCTATTTTAGAGGCCACGTTTTGGCGAAGTAAATCAGTCTTCGCAGACTATTATCTATGTGCAAACCCAGTATGAGGATTGTTGTTCCCTGGATCCTTAGGTTACCTCTGGCGTCGTAGTTGGAGAAGGGTCTACTGTCTCTACCCTATAATCTTTTATTATACCCTTGCCTTTTTATGCTTGTATTTGTGTTCTCAGGTTGTCTGTGAAGGTTATCACAACCTTTCACAGTCTGGGATACAAGTCAAGTTACTTTTTTTTATTTTTTTTTTAAAAAGGAAAAACCTTTAAAGTAGGTGGTCAGATTCAGTATCCTTGGCTATGCCAGGTTTGCAAGGGTGGTGGTCCAGGCACGCTAGAGGTCAAGGACCTTGTGGCAGCCCCAAGAGACTTTCACAGCCCCACAGGTGGACGCTGAGTCTCAAGGAATGCAGGCGAAATGATGAGGCAGAGTATTATGAAGCCAGCTTCCTTGTCAGGCTAGAACTATATTGTTGGTACTACTAATTGTAGTTATTAATAATTATAGAATTCCCAATGAGATGAGGGTTTTCAACTCACCACCTATGGTGTCAATCAGCTATATATATGTAACTACCAGGGAAGTTAAATATTTAAAAATGGTATTTTTATTATAAAATAAATTTTTAAATATACTTACCTGGTAGTTACTTATATAAAGGACCCTCCCTCCTCCCCTCTGAAAACAGAGACATGGAATTTCTGAAGATGTTGGGAATAGTTCTGATAGCCTAAGAGTGATGGCGCTCATGTATGACCACCTACTGTCATGGCGGCGATTTCCACTAATTTTGCATTTTCTGTTGTGACGCATCGAAACGCTAGATTTAAGCTATATATATGTAACTGCCAGGTAAGTATATTTAAAAATTTATTTTATAATAAAAAATACCATTTTTTAGTGCTAAATTAGTGCAGTGAATTTATGCAATACAGTGGAGGGTGCTTCTGCTCGGACCTGTCATTATCCTAGCCTTAGACCTCTTCCAAGCTCCCCAACCCCTGGGAGAAGGAATGTCGATCGGCGAAAGGAAACGAGAGGTGTTAGCTTGCCGCTGACCGTCTTGTAAGACCCGAGCAGAAGTCCCCTCGAGCATTCCTGTTGAGGATTCCCAGAACGCTAGCCCTCGCCGTAGGTAAGGCAAGGTAAAAGTGTTATCTAACACCGAACGCAGAGCTTTGACCAGCTAGCTACTACGCTGCTGTAAGAGTTTGACACGATGTTTGTAACTTAGTGCAATTTCTTTGTCTTTCTTGTTCGAGGATCGAACATTCTAGCGCAAGCGTCTAAATCGTGATCGGCATTGTTCCGAGAGTCACGTGACGCTGTACTTCAAGCAGTTACAAAACGTAACGTCGAACGTTGTGTGGTTTTAACTGTGACTTGAGGAATCGCGAATGTATTTAATCGCGAGCGTCTGAATCGTGAACGGTATTGTTCCGAGAGTCACGTGAAGCTTAACGTCAAGCAGTTGCATGGCTTCTGGCTTCAAACAGTTGGACTTGACGTCGAATGTTAGGCAGTTAGACATGACGCCAAGTGTCGTGCAGTTCCATGGAGTCAAGCTTCCAGCAGTTGGACTTGACGTCGAGTGTCTAGCAGTTAGAGCTGACACCGAGAGTCAAACAGTTGCATGGCGTCAAGAGTCCAGCAGTTGGACTTGACGTCGAGTGTTCAGATCGCGAACGTCTTAGTTCCGATCGTTTTGACCGTTAGCGTCTAGCGTTGGAATATTGTTTCGCCAGGCACTATATTAAAGATACAGAAATATATATTTACTGGAAAGATTTTATTTTAAATATATAACTTACCCGCTGGTTATATAATGGCCAAGTCCCTGGACGCCTCGGCAGGAAATTCAAAATCTCTTGCGCACTTAGCGCAGATATGCCAGGTGTACCCCAGCGCCCTCGCGGTACCACAGGTAGAACTATACCCAACCAATTCAGATTTTTTTCTGCCGGCGTGGCCGTCGGTTTAATTGGAAATTCTTTCTCGCTTTTTACTCTGTTTGGACGTTACAGTATTTGGTGATGTATTAACGTTTTTTGAGTTTAGGCTTTCGCCTTTTTTCTTTTATTTGAAATGTGATCACGTATTTATAAGTTAATAGGTAAGTTTGAAAGGTTTATTGACCTTTTTTAAACCTCACGAAAGCATAGGACGAAAGGTAAACATCTTGTCCATTGATGACGTCACAGCCTTATGCGTAGGCTATAAGTCCAACTTGCTTTTACAAAGATTATAAGTGAATACTTTCTTTTGAAATATTAAGTTATAAATTTAATTAAAGGATTATTAATCTAAGAAAATTTTATCCTTTTATTAGTTTTCAAGATTAACTAGCGTTCAGTTGTTACGCAGTTATCAGTATTGTTACAATATTACGATATTTCGTAGATATTTTTATGAATACAGTGAACCCTCGTTTATCGCGGTAGATAGGTTCCAGACGCGGCCGCGATAGGTGAAAATCCGCAAAGTAGTGACACTATATTTACCTATTTATTCAACATGTATATTCAGACTTTTAAAACCTTCCCTTGTACGTAGTACTGTTAACAAACTACCCTTTAATGTACAGAACACTTAATGCTTGTACTATAGTACCTTAAACTAAAACAGGCACAAATATTAAAGGCGATTTTATATCAATGGTTTCCTAAACACGCTAAAAAGCACGATAAAAAATGGCAACCAATGTTTTATTTACATTTATCTCTGATCATAATGAAGAAACAAACTGGAGGTAGAGCTTTGTTTATTACCCAGACATATTTCCCATACTTTTCCCTTAGAACTACATCACATCTTCCTACTTTAGATATATATATATATATATATATATATATATATATATATATATATATATATATATATATATATACATATATACATACATACTGTACATATATACATAAATACATGCATACATATATATATATATGTAACTATTTATATGGGTTATGGAAAAAATCCGCGAAGTGGTGAATCCGCGATGGTCGAACCGCGAAGTAGCGAGGGTTCACTGTAGTACATTCTTCTTACCTCTCAAGTTTTTTAGTTGTACTATATAAAAGGAACTTTTTATTTTGAAATTAATTGTTCCTGTCGGTATTTTTCCTTAGTCAGAAGTTAAAGGAAGTTAATTTTCACTTAATGTTTATACGAATCGATGTAGTGCACGATTCTATTTATCGTTGTTTCCGTAGTGGAATACTAAGATCGTTTTTATATTAAGTGTAAATGTTCCAAATAATACGAGTGATGATTCATCTCTTATTGGAATTCCTTAATTTAAGGGTTTATTTTATTTTATAAATGTTATACCTATTAAGGTAATATTTAATATTTGATATTTAAAATTTTTTACATTTATATGGGATTCTGTACTTTTGTATTCCCATTAAAACAATTGTCCAGTAACAGAATTATCAGTCTCTCCCTACGGAGTTCGTTTCCTTTGAGAGAGTGTATTCTTTGGTTTTCAGGTAAATATGAAACTATCGTTGTGCCAAAGAGTAAAGTGCAAATTTTTTAGTGATAAATTGTGCAGTGAATTTTATTTAGTGGAGAGTGCTTCTATTCGGACCTGTCGTCATCCTAGCCTTAGACCTCTGTCAAGCTCCCGGACCCAGGGGAGAAAGAATCGAGAGGGTAACCAGGCGTTACAGTCTTTTAAGACCCAAACTGAAGTCCTCTCGAGCGTTTTCTGTCGATCACCAGAACGCTCACCCTCGCGATAGATAAAGCGAGGTATTAGTGTTTTCAAAGGCGCTAAGCTGAAAACAAAATTAGATTCGTTCTGCGTGTGTTACGTTTCATGCGGCGCAGACGCAGTGCCGCCACCACCACCTGATGGGTGTTGTCTCTCGACAGTGGCAAGCGCTGTGGTTCGACGCAGTTAATGCTGAATACGTTTCGCCTAAGGTTGATCCTTGATCTTTGTAGTTAGGCATGAAACAGCATCTATCTTCGTTTATGCAGTCTTTTCAGCCTGCTGTTAACAGTGCGGTTGGATGTCTCGATTCCGGTCTTTGACACGGTCGCACAGGCGTCGTGTCTTTAACGGTGAGGTCTTGTTGTCGCACAGGCGGCCTACCAACCGCAATGTTCAATGGTGGGGGAAAGTGGATGCTTTACTTCGATTACCTGCTCAACGCAAACCTACTGCTCATAACACCTAGTATCAGTCTATACAGACGCGCCGACGTTCTCCAGGCAGCAGAGCCGGTGTAGCGTCATCGGAATGGTGCAGCAACGGAAACGGAACGTCGATGGAATGGAGCGAAGCGCCACGTCAGTGTGGACGCTTCAGCGTCGGTGTGGACGTTTTCAGTGTCACTATGGACACTTCAATGTCAGTATGGACACTTCAGCGCCAGTGTGGACGCTTCAGCGGCTGTGTGGACGCTTCAGCGGCTGTGTGGACGCTTCAGCGGCTGTGTGGACGCTTCAGCGGCTGTGTGGACGCTTCAGCAGCTGTGTGGGCGGTTCAGCATCTGTGTGGGCGCTTCAGCGCTAGTGTGGGCGCTTCAGCGCTAGTGTGGGCGCTTCAGCGTCTGTGTGGGCGCTTCAGCGTCCTGAAGCGTCCGGGTGGACGCTTCGCTACCTATGACAATAGACTTTGATGTCTACCTGACCATGAATGTCTAGTGTTAAGTTATTGTTGCTCCAGGCGCTATATTTAGAAATAAATCTTAACTAGAAAGATTTTATATTCTCGGACCAAGGCCGGCTCTAACTCTTGGTTGTGAGAACTAGGATTAAAACCTCTAAGTATTGAGATCTGAATTCAGAATCATAAGGAGTGGATTCCTAAGAATCAAGACTTCTCTTCCTAGGATAGAGATTGTAAAAGGAAGGGAATAACTTTCAGAAACTCATGAGAATTTTTCTAAAAGTTTCCCTCATATTTTTTACCTGCTGCTCCTCGTTCCGACTTCAGAGTTTTCGCTAGTTGAGTTGATGGTGTCTGTTATGACATTAAAAGACTTGGCTGCTGCTACCCAAGCTTTATTCAACTTAAACTTCAGTAGATTATTCCCTGAAACAACCATAAACATAATTAGCAGACCCCATAATAAATGTAATACAAACTATGTTAGATCCTCAAAGTAAAACTAATTAAACCAAATAGATACAAATGGAATAAACAAAAGGAAATACAAAAGAAACAAAATTACTTGATAAGTTGCTTTGACTGTCCCTCCATCAGGTAAGTAAACAAAGTATGAAAAGATCACCAGACAAAAGGTTCAGTGTGAGGTATGAAAGAGCAAAAGGACAAAACAATATTATAACATTCTTCCCCTCTAGATATAAAATTGGTTACATCACTTCACAAGTAATCAATCCCACCCATATCGGTTCGGAGCCCTTGACACCCGGGTTGATCTACGTTCTGGAGGTGATGCAGTCTCTGTTCTAATTTCAGCTTCTGGGTGAAGTCCCATACCTTCTGGAAACTCTTGATGGGTTGTCTTGGGTGACACTGGAGATTGAGATGGTATGGCCTCTGGTGACAATGAAACAGAAGGTAGTTCTTGATTTTCAGAAACAGAGTTATCCCTAGGGCATGGGGTCAAGTCACGTAAGGAAACCGTTGACTCTCGGCCGCTGGGATGTCTAATGTTAGCATATGTTGGGTTAGCAGATAATAGTTCAACTTCATCCACTAGGGGTTCATTTTTGCTTGTTCTGACAAACTTCCTCAATAATACCGGTCCTGACGACATAAGCCACGAAGGCAGAGAGCTCCCCGAGGACGAGCGGCGCGGAAATCCAAAAAAGCGTTCATGGGGTGTGACATTAGTTGCTGTCGACAGAAGGGATCTAAGTGAATGTATCACATCAGTGAGTACTAATTCCCAGTGCTGATCGGGAAGATTTCGAGACCTGAGTGCCAGCTGGATTGCCTTCCATACAGTACCATTGAGCCGCTCCACTTGCCCATTGCCGATTGGATGAAAAGGGGTAGTTCGACTTGTTGCAACTCCCTTCTGTGCGAGATAGGTTTTGAGCTCCCTGGACATGAATGAGGTTCCTTGATCCGAATGTATATACTGAGGCATCCCACACAGGCTGAATATTTGTTCTAAGCACTTAATCACTGTAGTTGTGTTCATGTTGGGACACGGAAAAGCGAAAGGGAAACGAGAATATTCATCAACCACAATAAGTAGATATGGGTTGCGCGAGGCCGTCGGAACTGGTCCTTTAAAGTCAATGCTTAATCTCTCCATTGGTTGTGTCGCCTTGATGAGTGTTCCTTCTTGGAATTTGTAGAATCTTGGTTTCAATTCTGCACATATCCTGCAAGAAGCACAGACCTTCTTAACGTCCTCGGTGGAAAAGGGAAGATTTTTCGATCTCACAAAGTGCAACAAGCGAGTCACTCCTGGATGGCACAGATTCCCATGTAGTTCAGTGAGGGTAGATGACGTAGAAACCACGGAACCGCAAAAAGCTCGGGTGAAGGCATCAGGAACCACATTCTCTTTACCGGGGCGATAATGTACTGTATAACTGAAGGCTGCGAGTTCCATCCGCCATTCCTGGATCTTATTATTCTTAACTTTAGTGCGTTTCCTGTTATCAAACATGAAGGCCACAGAACGTTGGTCTGTAACGAGATCAAAGTGTTGTCTAGCAAGAAAATGACTCCACTTACGTACAGCCTCCACGATAGCCATGGCTTCCTTCTCTACGATGTGATAGTGAATTTCACTTCCTTGTAAAGTCCTAGACATGAAGGCCACGGGCCTGCCATTCTGGTTGAGTACTGCTGAGACTGCTACTTCCGAGGCATCACATTCGACCTCAAAAGGCAAATTTTCATCCACAGAGTGTAGCGTTGCTCCTTCAAGTTCATGTTTGAGTAGTTCGAAAGCCTGCAAAGCTTCTTCATCTAAAGGAAATTTCTTTACTCTTGCTAGTGGTTGAATCTTAGCAGAAAAATTCTGTATCCATTTAGCGTAATAAGCAAACATACCCATTGCCCTCTTTAAAGATCCTTGACTAGTGGGAGGTGGTAGTTCCTGTAGAGGCCGGAGTCTTTCCATGTCAGGTTTTATTACACCATTCCCCACACAGTAGCCAAGAATATTAATGGTACGCACAGATTTAATAGTTTTAGTAGCATTGAGAGTTAGGTTCCTCTTGTTGATGACCTCAAGAAAGCGCTGCACGTTCTGATCATGTTGTTCTTGAGTGTGTCCAGCAATAGTGATATTGTCCAAATATGGAAAAGCACCTTGTAAGTTTTCTTCTTTCACCAACTTATCCATAGTTCGTTGGAAGGCTGCAACTCCATTGGTAACTCCGAAAGGTACTCTACAGAACTGGTACAGGCGTCCGTTGGCTTCAAAAGCTGTATACTTCTTGTCTGCTTCCTTTAGTGGGACTTGGTGGTAAGCGCTTTTCAAGTCAAAAGTCGAAAATACGCAATATGTTGAGAGTTCATTAACCATGGTGTCAATCCTTGGTAATGGATAAGCATCCAGTTCTGTAAACAGATTTATAGTTTGCGAATAATCAACACACATCCTTTTCTTATGCCGATTAAAGGAATCCTTAACCACCACAACTTGAGCTCTCCATGGTGATATGCTATCCTCAATAACACCCTCAGCCAAGAGACGACTAGTCTCCGCTTCAATGAATTCTTTGTCATCTTTACAGTAATGTCTTGATTTAGTGACAATAGGCTTACAATTAGGTAACAAATGCTGGAAGATAGAAGGTTTATCCACAGCAGCGGCTGCCAACAAACAGTAGGGGTTAGCACCAGATAAGTTGAGCGCTGGTTTCGGCCCACCGTATTCAATAGTCACTTTCTGATGCTGCTCTTGGAAGTCCTGACCAAGTAATACTCCTGAACATAAATCCTTCATTACTGCTAGACGCGTGGATGGATAAGTTTCTCCATTAAGATGAAGAGTCAAGTCTACATTGACATAACCTGGAGAGTTTGTATGCAAAGATTTCTGTGCTAAAGCGACGTCTTTATCAGTGGGATGTATTGGTAGCTTTAATTCCCACGCTACCTCTTCATCTATATAACTGTCATCGCTGCACGAGTCGACAAGGGCTGTCAACTTCCGTCCTTTAATTGTTGTTGAGGTAGCTGCCCGATAGAGGCTCTGAGGAAAAGAGGTACCAGCATTAGCTGCAAGAACAGATGACTGTGAGGGATCAAATACTGTAGCTGTTGTAGATTTACCTCCATATGTAGATTTAGACAGGCATGCTTTTGCAAAGTGCCCCTTCTTGCCACATTTATTGCAAATGGAATCTCGAGCTGGACAGTGTGCCCGAATATGATAGGGACCTCCACAAAAAAAGCACTTTCTCTTCATGGACAGAGTAGTCGCTAATACTTGAGTTTCAGCTGTTACCTCACAGCTCTCAGACGTTGGTCCACTCTTCACATGATCATCTGTGATAAGTGCATGATCCGATGTAACCACAGCAGCAGTATGCCCAACATGAGGAAGCATGTGACTGTAAAAACTAGCATTACGTTGGGCTAGGTCTAAAGAGTAAGCCTGGTCATAAGCTGCCTGTAAGTCTAGAGTTTTATTTTCAAGAAGACGTTGCCGAATCACAGGTGAGGCCAGGCCATTTATAAAAGCATCCCTGATCAACTCCTCTCTGTATTGTTCTGCACTAACTGGCTTAAAATTACAGTCCTTACCTAATTTACGCAATTCTCTCAGAAACTCATCCAAAGTTTCCCCTGCCTTTTGTTGGCGAGTAGCAAGTAAATGTCTGGCGAATATTTCATTAGGTGCCTTAACATATAACTTTTCCAACGTAGAAATGGCAGTATCATAATCCACACACTCCTCAATGTATTCATACACATTATGACTGACATAGTTCACTAGTGTCCTTAATTTATTTGGTGCATTTTCACCACATTCTTGAATAAAGTTGGAAAACGTCTTGTGCCAATGCCGCCATTCCTTTGCTGCAGAAGGGAGGCTAGGGTCCAGATCCAAACGGGCAGGCTTCAATAGTTTCTCCATAGCTTAAGTTGAATAAATTGTTATGACATTAAAAGACTTGGCTGCTGCTACCCAAGCTTTATTCAACTTAAACTTCAGTAGATTATTCCCTGAAACAACCATAAACATAATTAGCAGACCCCATAATAAATGTAATACAAACTATGTTAGATCCTCAAAGTAAAACTAATTAAACCAAATAGATACAAATGGAATAAACAAAAGGAAATACAAAAGAAACAGAATTACTTGATAAGTTGCTTTGACTGTCCCTCCATCAGGTAAGTAAACAAAGTATGAAAAGATCACCAGACAAAAGGTTCAGTGTGAGGTATGAAAGAGCAAAAGGACAAAACAATATTATAACAGTGTCTCTAGTTATTTTATTATTATTACAGGCCAGCTACAACCCTAGTTGGGAAAGCAAGATGCTTTAACCCAAAGGGCTCCTTTAGGGAACGTTGGCCTGGTAAATTAATGGTAAAATAAATTAATAAATTAACATTAAATCATTCTCAGGAAAATAATGAACCTTACTATAGAGATTGATACAGTGCTTGCAGCTGCAACAACAGAAAGGGCATTAAGGCCTTTTATGAGAATAGAACGTAAAAGTATATCTCCCACCACGGGCAGATCTTTTATGATTTAAGGTATTATGCTTTTAAACCGCTCTTGTTAGTGACTCGTAAACATAGCGCAGTGCTCTGGAGGAGGTGTTTGTTCGTGTTCACCTTGCCCTTAGTCCTATATCTCTTCCTTACGTTCCAACCCTGGGAGAAGGAAGGTCGGTAGGCTGAGGTTCTTCGCGGACCTTGTGCATTACACGTCTGTTCCGCCGAGCGATATTGTTGATGCAGTCCAAGACGTTCTTTCTCCACTTTGGAATGACGAAGTTGGAATGCCTTGAAGCGATCAGTTCGTCATCGCTATGGTATCATGGATCTTGTAACTGTTTTCTACATATTAGAATGCAGTTCCCTGACGAGAATGGCTATCTACGTTTTCCCTGTCTTCCAGACTAGGAAGTTACCCGTCATGTATGCACTCGAACAGAATTTTCCTTCGCAGCAAACGTGTTTGATGCTTAAACAGGAATCAATCGAGTGTGTTTTTTCTTCCGCGATAGAAGCGGAAGTGAGACAAGTCACATACAATCCTAGCTCTTACTCTGGATTCTGACCTACTTTCAGGGAGGAAAGGCTTTGCCCTCATCGAAGGTTGCAAAACCTAGACTTGGTAATCACCAATAAATTTGTCCTAGACCTTTCAGGAGTCGTATGTTTTATTATCCTGCAGTATCTAACGTTCGCCGGAAGTTTTTTTTTTTTCGGAAGGTGACGTGTCGGCACCAGAATCGTGTAAGACACATAGTTCTTCGGGGGAAAAGGTGCTCAGTCTGCTTCTGTTCACACTTCTTTCCCTCCCCCAGTTTGGGTAAAGCTCTATTACTTTCTTCTGAAGTCTAGCGACTACTGTTGATGGTATCCCACAGCATTGGATACGTTCAGTTCGCGCACAAGGCGCGCTTGAAATGTCATAGGAACTCTCCCAGGTCGCTCTCAGGACTACGGTTGATGTTCTTTCCCGGCCTTCACCCATGCTTGGGTTGGTGCACTCGCTACCCCGCGAGTGTAGATTTGGTCTGAGCTAATAGAGGTCTATTTCATCTGTGTTTAGCGTTTACGATTCTCGGGGGGAAAAATTTTCTCCTAAAGAGTCTAAGGACTACCAGAGATCAAAGAAATGGTTTTCCGACCAGTGTCAGGTGGTATAGTTCTCTTATGCTTAGTAACGCTTCCTCGCAGAGATATGCTCGTGTTACGAGAAACATTAGAGCGGGTGCTTGTAGAAGTCTGGTCTCTCTCTTACGGCAGACGTCACGCAGACACAGACACAGGTTCTGGTCTCTCCCTCACGCAGTCACAGACGCAGACGCCAGTCTGGTCGTATGTTGGACGCTGACAGCCTAAGTTGATCCTTTCAACGAGTTGTACCATTTTCGCGGCCTGCGGGACGCGTGACTCTCACTCATGCGGACGCATCCTACACGGGACAACTCTCGGCAATCAGTTCCGTCTTTCCGTCAATGACCGGTCGAGATACTGTCGCCTCCTCGCAGCACGCTGTAGATTTACAGCAAGCGGGGCTCACACACAGCGCTGTTTCCACACGACAAGGTGAACGCATACGGCACGCTGACACCTTACGGCAATGCAAGCACATGCGACATTATGGTCGCATGCTAGATGCATACAGTCAAGTCTTACTCACAGCAGTATAAACAGACTATTGTCTCTCCTTCGCGTCTCTCTGGCTTCGCAGCTAACGCTCCCTCGTGTAAAGCTTTGGCTTAAGTTTGTTGAACACTCGCTGATTACACACGATCAGGTCTTAACCTCACAGCATGAGGTTCACGTTGTTGATGCTTCTTTTCAACAAGCCTAGTTTTAATATCGGTTTCTTGCGACCGATATGGACAAGTTTTGGGAGGCGGTTCTAGATCCCTCTTCTCTCTCACGGCATGTTGGGTGTAGGCAGCATGCTGGAACCATACTGGACTCATGCTGGAAGCATGTCTTTAGTCCTTTTCCCCGTGTCAGGATCACGAATGTTTTATGTTAAACCTTCAAGCTTTAGGCCTAGCTGCCTCCAGTATTTCGGAAAACCCCTAAGATCTAGAGGGTTGTTTGAAGGAGACAGCTGAGGCTTTCGCTTGTACAAAGGACATTTGCCTCAAGGTTTTCCAACCCAATTAGAGTGTTTTATGGAGTGGTGTAGAGCTAGAGCCAGCTCTTCATTAGGTAACTCTGACACAAGTGGTATATTTTTTCTTAGACCTTAGAAGAAAACACTTTTTCTTTCCTCCTCGGCCATCAAAGGGTACAGGAGTATGCGGGCATCTGTCCTCAGACGCAGAAGTTTGGATCTATCAAATAGAGACCTTATAGGTCTTCTCAGTTCATTTGAGAGGACTTGGAGGCATCAGCAAGATGCGCCAGCCTGGAATTTAGGGTTCGTTTCTGGAGTTTCGCGGTAGTGACAGATCCGACCCTTTACCCTTGGTTTCTTTTTAAGGCCTAACTTTGGAGGCTTTCTGAGTAAGTCTACCATAGTTGAGAGTCAGTGAAGTTCACTCTTTTAGCAAGAACACGGACTTCACATTGGTTAAGCCATAGGTACCTTGCAACCTGGATTCTTGCTCATTAACAAACTTCTTTCTCATCCATAGCCTAAATCTTTCGGGATCACTATTCTCTCGAATTTGGTTTGGGATGGGCTGAGAAGAGTTTTTTTTTATGCCCGATTAAAACGATGAAATTTTATTGGGATAAGAACAAAGAAGTTAAGAGTCTATTCATAACTCTTGGGTGCACGGTCAAGAAGCCTGCGCTATCCATGTCTAGAACATTATATCATCTCGTAAGGACCTTGATTACAAAGGTTCTTCCGCACGGTTGGGTGACAGATCATAAGATGATGTAAGAGTAAAGACTCACGAAGTTAGAGCTGTAGAAACTTCTGTAACTTTTAAACTAAAATGTTCTCTGCAAAGCATCGCATATACAGCCTTGTGAAGCGGTAATCCTGTATTCGCCTTACATTACTTTTACCGTGTCCAGTCTTTTTATGAAGACGTCTACGTTTTGGGATCACTTGCAACAACGAGTGCAGTAGTAGGTGAAACATTCTCCACTACATTTCCCTAAATTCCTAGTACCCCTGTTCTTCTCTTGGAACTGTTATACTGTATATATTTTTATGATTGTATGTGAAGATTGCTCGGCAATCTTCCGCAATCTTTGACCTAGTCAGGTGGTCATTTTGTTCCTAGAGAGCGCCCGGAACAAGGGTATTAGTTGAGGTCCTGTCATGTTATAGGTGATTGTACCGTTTGACGGCTCCTAGAGATCATCAGCCCTAAGTGGATCACTGGATCTCCTAAGGATAGCAGACAAAATGAGGCAGAGCATTGCTGTCAGCTTCCTTATCAGGTTAGAACCGCTTAAGTTGTTTATGTAACTCTTAAGTGAATTTCCAATTATACGGCTCTGTCTGACCCGCCACCAATGGGTGTCAATCAGCCATTATATAACCAGCGGGTAAGTTTTATATTTAAAAAAGATATTTTCATAATAAAATAAATTTTTGAATCTACTTACCCGCTGGTTATATAAGTTTTAGACCCACCCTCCTCCCCTCTAGAGACCATGGGGCATGGAAAATCTGAATTGGTTGGGTATAGTTCTACCTGTGGTACCGCGAGGGCGCTTTGGTACACTTGGCATATCTGCGCTAGGTGCGCAAGAGATTTTGAATTTCCTGCCGAGGCGTCCAGGGACTTGGCCATTATATAACCAGCTGGTAAGTATATTCAAAAATTTATTTTATTATGAAAATATAATTTTTCTCAGACCAAGGCCCGCGTGAACTAACTCTTGGTGTTTGTTGGAGGGCCATAATTAAACTTCTAAAAACATTGAGGCCAGAATTCAGGACCTTAAAATGTTGTCTCCTAGGAAACAAGACATCTATACCTCGGTTAGAGACTTGTAGGAGGAAGGGATTGCGATCTCTTTTCCCCTATTTATCTTTTAGTGGAATTCTCTAAGATCCTAAGATCCTTCTCCCTTCAGTTGACTTAAGGAACTCATGAGAGTTTTTTCTGAAGAGTTTCCAATTTATTTTGTGCCTGCTGCTCCTCGTCCCGCCTTCAGAGTTTTCGCTAAGGAAGGAGTCTAAGAAGTCTCTCTGTATACGAAGATGGTGCTGGTAGGGCAGTGCAATAGCACGTCCTCAATGCAGCAATAAGAGGCTAACTGCAGGTGTTGGTGCAGCAACATTTTCAGCTGGAGCAGCAGGAAGTGCATTAGTGCTTTTGTGAGAGAAGGCAGTGTACCCTTTTTTGTTGTGGGCTTGTTGACGTAGGTCTTTGGGGTCTTGAGTCTGATCCTCCGTCAAAACCCTGAGTAACTAATACTGCAGTACAACCGGCTTTGTGAGAGAAGTCGTTGTACATAGAAAAATTCTCGATCATCTAATAGAGCTTGAGGATGATGAGAGCCTGAATGCAATGAGGTATAAAAACCTATGAAGCTAGCTTCCTTATCAGGTATGCCAGAATAGCAAAGGTGGAGGTCTAGCCACGTTAAGGTCGAGGACCTGTTGGCAGCCCCAAAAAGACTTTTACAGCCCCCTGGGTGGATCGCTGAATCTCTTAAGGAATGCAGGCAATGAAGCAGGATAACTTTACACCAACCCCCTTTTTTCTTCCTCTCTTCTCCCTCAAGCTCAAGAGTTGGTCGAAGACACAGGTTTTGGTGTCTAATCAGCAGGAAAGTTTCTGCATACTTTTTCTCTAAACCGCAGACAACAGTAGGAGCCAGACTTAACTACTTCTAGCTAGCCTGGGAGAGGAGAGGAGCAGACTGTTGAACCGTGCTATTACTAAAGGATGGATGCAAAATCTTTTTCCTAGTGAAACCTCCTTTATTTTTTACTCTGACAGACCTCTCTATAAAATACAGAGGGAGCCTAAGAGACAGGCTATGCAACATCAAAGGTCTCTCTTTTTGGAGAGAGGCTATTGTCCGGTCCTGGATGTTACTGCTCTCAACGCCTTCGTTTAGAAGGCAAAGTTCTCCATGGAGACATCGAAATCAGTCCTTACAGCAGTAGGAAAGGTCCACTGGATGGTCTCTTTAGACCTCCAGGATGCTTACTTCCATATTCTCATCCATCCGAACTTCAAGCAATACCTGAAGGTTCGTGTATAGGAGGAAGTTGTTCAGTTTTGGGCATTTTGTTTCGGTCTAAGCACCACCCCTCAAATAGAGGGTGCGTCTGTTAGGACCTGTCATTCTTCTAATCCATAGACCTCTTCCAAGGAATGTCGACTTTTAAAACTTCTTCCAAGCTCCCTTTCCCCTGGGAGAAGGAATGTCGAACGACAAAGGAAACGAAAGGCTTTAGCTCCCGAGCAGATGCCTCCTCGAGCATACCTATTGATGCTTCCCAGGACGTTCACCTTCATCATAGGTAAAGTGAGGTTAAAGCTTTTTCGTCATCTTCGGATGACGCAGCGCCCAGACGAGGCTGGCGTCAACTTTCAGACCTTTGATGAGGAAGGTGGACACAGTCAATCAGCATCCTATCATGACACAACAAGCTTATGGTTGTAGTCTTTAGTGCAGTCTTGAGCGTTTTTTCTTTCTACCGAATAAAACTCTCCTACCAAACATCCCAAGTCTCCTTGTTGATGCTGGAGAGTTACCTCTAGATCTTTACAGAATATCTTCCATTATTCAGTATTGGTTTAGATTGCAAAGACTCCTTAACTCTCTAGCTTTTCAGACTGCAAGCCTTGTAAGACACGCATCATACTTTGAGTTGCACCCAAAATCTCCTCAACCTTATGGCTTTCGGATGAAACGATTATTAAACAGTCTGGATATAATTAGAAGTAAGGTACTTCCATTCAAGGTATCATCAATGCCTCCATGGAAATTACCTGAGATATCTTTTTGTAAATACTTTATTGGAGTTAAGAAGAATATGACTGACCTAGAAGCCAGGTCTCTTTTTATGGAACATGTTGAACATAGAGGATCAACTTTTATATATACTGATGGCTCCAAATCTGATGCTGGCGTTGGATTTGGACTACATAGTAATGGTTTTAATTGTAGAGGTGCACTTCCTCTAACCATTTCCATATTTACTGCCGAACTGTATGGCATACTAACCGCTATTGAGAAAATAGCGTTGGAGAAGGAGGGTAATTTTACAATTTTTAGTGATGCAAGGAGTGTCCTTCAAGCTTTAGAAGTTTTTAATTCTAGCAACCCTCTAGTTTTAAAGATTTTAGAATGGCTATTTATTATTGGACGGAGAGGTATAACAGTTAGATTTTGTTGGGTTCCAGCACACGTAGGTGTGTCTGGGAATGAGAAGGCAGATTCACTAGCAAAGAATGCTGCATCAGAGTTGCTGCCAAGAAGATATCCCATTCCGTGTAACGATTTACTACCTATCATCAAGAAATTGCTTTGTGATAAATGGCAACAGCACTGGCATAGTCTAGATGGCAATAAAATGAGAGAAGTAACAAATGCCATATCTCCTTGGAGGTATAACATGATGCCCCGAAAATGGGGGACTTCTCTTTGTCGTCTCCGTATTGGTCACACTCGGTTGACACACGAGTTTCTGCTGAAGGGCCAACACCAACCCTATTGTGAAGAGTGTTTAGTACCTCTAACAGTGAGGCATTTGTTGACCGAATGCCCCAATTATAATAACTTAAGGAATAGATATTTGTTTGAGGCTCGAGGTGAGGGTGACAGGTTCATCCTCGCCAAGATTCTCGGACAGGATGTGTCCTACTTTGCAAGTGGCATTTTTATATTTATTTCAGAAGCAGGTCTTCTGAAAACTATCTAACTTTTATAATGACATCCAACTTTTACGGTTTTAATTGAATAATCTTTAATTTATATATATATGTAAACTAATCGATATCGGCGTCAATGACCTTAGATGTCAGGATGCCTGAAAACCTTAAATCAATCAATCAATCCTACCAAACATCCTTTAAGGATGTCAGCAACTGTCAAATAACGCCCAACTCACCCAGTTGCAGGACAGTTGTCTGAGCCCAGCATGACATCGGTTCATGCTCCTTCTCCACCGTTAAACTGGTTAGCGTCTTCTGGACGCTCTGCGTGTTTTTTAAACGGTGTAGAGAGAGAACTTGTGGTAGACATGAAGTCTCCTGTACCACAACAGGTTGGCCTTTTTTTTTTATTATGCTGCTAGATTTGCATCAGAAGCCCTCTTCGTTCATGCTAGTTTATCAGCCTGCGAACAACAAGAGAGTAGCTGGCCTGGACCTTGAGTGTCAGGTAACTTCGCCAAGAACGAATGCACACCTGGACACCAAGCGTAGTGAGGCTACTTGTTCAGATGTTCTTGATGTCGAACATCTTTACAACTACCTAGTTAAATGTATTTTGTTCCGTAACCGAAATACAAACCACGCTATTTAAATAGGGTATTACTTTTGGCGTAGCTGAATGACGAGCCATTAGATTTTTAACGAGGGTTAACTACCCCCTCGCTAGTTAGCGGGGGTTAGGGGAGGGGTAGCTAGCTACCCCTCCCCCCTCACACACCGGTGAACTGATTCACTTCGCTTTTGGCTCGGGTGATGGTCAGACGTGTCTGCTCTCACCCTCGCATTGACAGCCTTAATCTTTTTTGCTTTCTCTTTCAGTTTGTGTGTTTGGAAGTTGGCCTCTCTCCTTTTCATGCGGAAATGCCCTGGTTTACCCGACCGCCCTTGTGGGACTTATATGTCGGCGGTCGAGACGGACCCTCACACCTTGTGTCCGTTCTGCAGAGGTCAATGGTGTGATAAGGATAAAGTGTGCAGGGAGTGGTCTACCTCCCAGTGGGAGAGGTTTTCCCGGCGACGGAAGAAGTCTTAAGCGGGATCTTTCTCCTTCAAGGGTTTCCTTGAAGAAGGAAAATTCCAAGGACTCTTCTTCCGTTGCCCGAACCTCCTCCGAAGCTCCCACTCGATCGGTCTCTCGTGAGAGGCCGTCGAGTGGTAGCGTAGGCCGTTCTTTTGTTGACCGACCTCGGGGTTCGGGAGAGGGAGTTGCCTCCCATAGCGAGGCAGCTCCTCCTTCTCCTCCGGGGGAGGATTTATCTGTTTCTGTTTATAATGATGATTTATTGCAGCTTTGGGCTTCCTTGGGGCTTAAGGGTTCGCCCTCCAGGGAAGCCCTGTTTGATTTGATCCAGTTGGGCGCAGCTGTCAAACAGTCGCCGGTGATAGCGGAGGTTGACCCTCTGTTTATCGTCGACGTTTTTGTGGCAAAGGCTTCCGACGGGTCGGGTCAAACCCCTGCCTTGGGTGCTGATGTTGCTGAAGGCTCAGTTCCCCCCTCCGAACATCCTTCGAGGGAGGAGCTGAGTCCAACGGTCTCTCCTGACAGAGACTCCTCTTCGGAGGACCGACGATGGTGTTCCTGCTCCCAGAGGACGTATCCGTCGCAAGGCTCGCCCTCCTCTCACAGGGTATGAGTTATACTCGTGGTCACGAGGTTTCCCCTTTGCAAGGTCGGGGAAATCCTAAGTTTAAAGTGGTCCGAGTCGAATGTTCCTGACCCACTTCATCCTGAAACATTTGTTTCCATGAAGCTACAAACCTTCAGTCGTACCGAGATTCTGGGGATCTACAAAGAAAGAAGGTTAACGGAAGATTGTTGCTTCAAAAGAGTCTAGTCTTAGGACTATCTTCCCTAGGGATAGTGAACTCCTTGGCCACCCTGGCCTCAAGACCAAGTCTCCTATAGTAAAGAATGAGGGTTTGTATTTAGTGTAGGAACAAATGACAAACTTATAACAGAGTTTGTATTTTTCCTAACATACAAACCCGAATTCTTTACACGAATCTTCCCTCCATCACCGTCCCCCTAGGATAGTCCTAGCTAGAATCCGATTGAAGGTAAACAGCAGCTACCGACCGGCGGTCCCCCACCACTGACAGGTGGATAATTACCTGCCCGGTCGTTAACGACCTTGTTAAGATTTTTCTGCCGTATTTTCCAGCTCGCGCTAGAATATCTCCTATAGTAAAGAATTCGGGTTTGTATGTTAGGAAAAATACAAACTCTGTTATAAGTTTGTCATGTTCACTCCAGTTTCCCTCAGTAACAGACACATTACTGAGAGTCAATCAAGTTTGGCGGTTCAAAGAGAACGAGAAATATCGAGACAAAATTTCTCGGGTTCCACCTACGCTATGGAGAAAACTTAAACAATGGACAAAGGTCAAAAACCTAGCAAACTCAGTACCTTTACGATTCCCAGCGACATCATTGGTGGTTCATTAAGATGACTCCCTAAGCATTTAAGGAGGCTATTCCCAATACGAATAGGTCCAGGGGTTGTGGACAGTGACACTCCGACAACTCACATCAATATCTTAGAAGTCAAGGAAATGTTCTTGACTCTAATGTCTTTCCCTGTCACAGATACAACCTATCAGTCTAATTCTAGACAGCCAAGTGATAGTCAACTGCATTAACAGGGGAGGTTCCAAATCAAGTCACGTAAATTAAGTGATGATAGTTATCTTTTCAATGGCAACAGGGAACCTTTGCCACCTGTCAGCTGTTCACCTGGCGGGAGTAAGAAATGTGGTTGAGGATGATCTACCAAGGACACCTCCACGGGAGTCGGAATGGTCTTTGGCCAAAAAAGTCATTTAACTGGACCTGCCAACAGGTTCCATGTCTCCAAGTAGATCTATTTGCCACGGAATCCAACCACAAGCCACAATGTCATGTGGCCTCCAACCTGGACCCTCTGGCCTATGTCACAAATGACATGTCCATAGATTGAAACAACTGATGGAGGATTTATCTGATTCCACCTTAACCATGCTATTGAAAGTCCTGGACATGCTCAGGACTTTCAAAGGTCGTATTGCCCTCGTAGCCTTCAATTGGCCAATGCAACTGGTTCCCTATCTTGGTGGAACTATAGTCTATTTTTTATAGCGGTGCATATTTGCACTTGACTCACAGGGGTGCCCTTTTAGCACGGAAAGGTTCCTGATACCTGATTGGTCGGAAGTATTTTTGTCCGAACACCTTCATTGTTCTCGAATGATTACCAAGTAATGTGAATCGAAACTTATTTATCAACCTATATTTCTCCATCATATATATGTTTTGTCAATAAACAATGTTAAAGAATAAATATATTATAAAGAATCGTCTTGGTAAGTCTAGATTTAATAACACAATCCGCCGAAGTCAACGACAGCAGCTGGTTTTCGGATGCACGCATTGTAACTTTGTAATTTTTCACATGTTTTAACGCAAATTGGGATAATATTACACTCGGCTTGAGTTAAACATGTTATTATAAACTTTCTTTGAATCCCAGAACTTACCAAAAACATAGAATTAATAAAACCAGATATTTGTGAAAACTTATGGGGAGGTGAAAGAACAGCCTCTAGCGGCCTGGCGGAAAAACCGTCCCTTCTGAGTTGTAGACGCAGTTTGTTTTTTTTCTTTCGTAATATAGTTCGGCCTATTCCTTTCAGTTTAAATAGTCTTACATTGTTTCTTTTCGTATTATTTTGCTTAGTATTTTCCCACATTCCTGTTCCTCACCGAATATCTATCTATTTTCCCCGATATCCCTTCTTTCATATAGGCCTATGTGATATCCGCACTACGATTCCTATGTTTTGCACCTTACGTCAGTAAGTATGTAAATAATAACAACAACATAAATTTTATGCTGTGTAGCAAGTATAACCTATTCTGTAAACCTGATATTAAGCATAGTATTTTTTTATTCCCGCCTCTACACTATTTTAATGAGACTAGCACGCGCTTCCCTTCAAGTCATCACTTTCGACAGAGGATAAGAAATAAGGAATATCCCATATATGAAAGAAGGGATATCGGGGAAAATAGATAGATATTCGGTGAGGAACAGGAATGTGGGAAAATACTAAGCAAAATAATACGAAGAGAAACAATGTAAGACTATCTAAACTGAAAGGAATAGCCCGAACTATATTACGAAAGAAAAAAACAAACTGCGTCTACGAGTCAGAAGGGATCGTTTTTTCCGCCAGGCCGCTAGAGGCTGTTCTTTTACCTCCCCATAAGTTTTCACAAATATTGGGTTTTATTAATTCCATGTGTTTGGTAAGTTCTGGTATTCAAAGAAAGTTTATAATAACATGTTTAACTTATGCTGAGTGTAATCTATCCCAATTTGCGTTAAAATATGTGAAAAATTACAAAATTACAAAGCGTGCATCCGAAAACCAGCTGCTGTCGTTGACTTCGGCGGATTGTGTTATTAAATTTAGACTTACCAAGACGATTCTTTATAATATATTTATTCTTTCACATTGTTTATTGACTAAACATATATCTGATGGAGAAATATAGGTTAATAAATAAGTTTCGATTCATATTACTTGGTAATCATTCGAGATCAATGAAGGTGTTCGGACAAAAATACTTCCGACCAATCAGGTATCAGGAACCTTTCCGAGCTAAAAGGGCATCCCTGTGAGTCAAGTGCAAATATGCACCGCTATAAAAAATAGAGTATAGGACTCCGACCTCGGCGGATTCCCGAACCAAGTTAGCACGGATGGTACTATCTCACAGTGTGTCTGCTTCCTCACGGATTCAGAGTGCCCTCACCTTATGGACTATCTGAGATTTGCAGCACAAAGAGATGATGAGATTGACCCTTTTAACACATTGTCCCCAGTGTCAGGAATATGAGATTCTACCCTTCGGCAATATGATTCTGATGTAAGGAAGTTAGCCAATTTCTGGAAGACTCAGAGGTTCGGACGCTGACTACGAATCTGGATGTTACCTTTTTAGGACTTTCTTGGAAAGAGGTCTAGCCAATAATACTATTACTATGGTTAAATCTGTTTTAAAGAAAATATTTCAGGTCGGGTTCAATTTTAATCTTACAGATTCATATTTTTGGGCTCAAGCCATGTCGTCCTGATGGAAGGTTCCTTCAGTAGCTTCCTTAGGGTATATATGACTACAGTAGATATTCCCAGAGAATTAAACTAAAGGTTTCACAGAATTCAAACTTCTGGCGCGAGTACCCTAAAGGTTTCCCTCTAGGATATCGTATATCAACAGGGGACGCATGCATTAATACGCCACATGGCTATCTGCACCCCACATAGCGTTAACGCTTCGAGGGGGAAAGGTGGCGAGATAACTGAGGAGCCGCTCCAAAGTTACCCTCCTTCGTTACTGTTACGGTACTCGCAACGTAAACAAACAGCGGCCATAGCTGTCCGCCATACTGTGTGACGTCACGTCCGTCCTCATTCCTACTCCTGTAGCTTTCTACAACAGTTGGTTTTTCCCAGTGATCGCAATTTATCTTTTGCATCCTTAGCCATGTCGCAACCTTCAGCCTCGCCTTCTTCTGGAAAGTTGAGTACCAGGTTCTTGTATTGTTTAAATAAGCTCTGGCCGTAAAGTAACGATTTTTTACCCTTAAATCTTGTTTGTTCCATAACCAAAATACAAACCACGCTATTTACATTGGGTTTACCTTTTAGCGTAGCTGAAATGGCGAGCCATTAGAATTTAACGAGGGTGTAATACCCCCACGCTAGTTAGCGGGGGGGGTAGGGGAGTGGTAGGTAGCTACCCCTCCCCCCCCCTCACACACAGGTGAATACTCCACTTTCACTTTTGGCTCGGACATGGGCAGACGTCTCTGTCTTTGTCCTGGCATGGCAGCCATTGTTGTTTTGTCTTTACTTAATCACTTACTTTTCTTTTACTCAATATATATGTAAACATTTTCTCATGTTTATGTATATATTTAAGTATAGAAATCAGTAAGTTTCCTTTTCAGAGTTTGTGCTTGTGTGTGTAGTGTACGATATCTCCGTGGAGCCCTCGGCAGTTTAGGCCACCACGGTGTAATTTTATGGGTCGCGATCGAGTTTGACTTCGGTCTTTCTCTCTCTCTCTCTTGAGGTCGTTCACCCTTTTACTACGTTACTACGCCTTTTGTAGCTTCCTTCCTGTGTGGGGGGGGTGTTGCTACGCCGTACGTTTTGTCTCAATTAGTTTATGAATCTAATTGTATTTGTTGATTTTTCAGCTTTGTAGAACGATTCCTTTCGGGGTTTTCGTTCTTTCTTTAGTGTTCATTCATTTTTAAATTACATAATTACATAGTTACATAATTATAATTGTTATAATTCTGTGTTGGTTACAGCTCTCCTTCCGTGAGTGTAAGTGGTTGTGAGGGCACGTGCCTGTTGTGTAATTCTTGTGTTCCTTTCCCTCGGGATTCCTCTTCGTAGCCTTCCCGGGGGAATGAATGTGTACTAATGATTTTTTTTTAATTTTTTTTTTTTCAGTTACCGATCTAGTTCGTTTCTGTAATATGGCAACGGTGTGAGCTGTCTTGTTGAGGCCTGGGGATTCGGCTGTTGCAGCCTCCCCTATGGATTTTCGTCAGGGGCGTGTCTCCTTCTTCTGGAAGTACTCCCGTGACGATTGACAGCTCTCCAGTTCATTTTAGAACTCTCAGGAGGCTCGCCTCCTTTGGTGGGTAACTTTCCTTCCGAGGGAAGTTTTTCCTGTCCAGGCTTGAGTTTTTTCCCTTTTGGGGGGTTCTTCTCTTGCCTTTTTTTCGTGCGACTATGCTCTTGGTGCTGAGCGGTCGCACCTGCAGTTTCGCTCAAGGGGCTGGGCAACTACAGGAGCCCCTCTTCGGAGGATTGCTCCTTTTAGGTCACTGGCTGACCAGTCTCTTCTACTAAGTGTTTCTCTTTCGTTCACGAGAGAGTACACTCATAGAGACTCCTCTTCGGAGGATTCTTCTGCTGCTGTTGCTGTTGGCCTCCTTCGCCGTAAGGCTCACCGTCCGCCTCGTCGTAAGGGCCTCCCATCTCCCTATAAGGGTGCTAAGAGGCGCCCTTTTGAATCTCCGTATGCAGCCTTCAACTCCTTCTTCTTGATCTTCCGCCCCTGGTGCAGATGGACAGCAGTCTGACCTCGTCTTCTCGACGGACAACGGTCTTCCGACGGACATCGGTCTTCCGACGGACATCAGTCTCCCGGCGGATAGACAACGGTCTTCCGACGGACATCAGTCTCCCGACGGACAACGATCCCTTCGGGGCAAAGGGTTGCCTCCCACGGGGGTTCGTCCCTTGCGTGTCAGGGTTCCCCTGCGCGCCCTTCTGCTGTGTTCTCTCCTGCTCAGTGTTAGCGCAGAGGCGCTCTCCTGCACCTGCTCAGTGTTAGCGCCCAGGCGCTCTCCTGCTCATCAGCGCTTTCCTGATCGCTAGCGCTCTCCTGTTCGTCAGCGCTCTCATGATGATCATCTCTGCTGTTCCTGTTGGTTCCTGTTACGCGCCCTGTGCCCCCACGTTCGCCCTCGCGATCTAGAACTTCGGTTCAGGTCTTGGTCAAGGACTCTTCTTCTACGCACAGGCTTCCACGCGTTGCCTTCTGCTCGCCAGCGATCACCAGCTCGCCAGCGACCATAGACGCGTCAACGTTCACCTGCTCGTCAGCGATCTCCTACGCGTCAACGATCGCCATCGATCTGCCACGCGTGTCAGTTCCCCTGAACACCATCAATAGCGATCTAGCGCTCGCCTGCTGTGGACCACGATCTCCGGTAGCTGAGTCTTGCCGTAGATCTTCCTCCTGCTCGCCAGCGCTCACCTTTACTTCTGTCCTTCTGTGCGCCAGCTTTCTTCATCGCCAGCGCACATCTGCGCGCCCTTTTTTGCCACGCACCAATGGGCGCCAACGGTTTTCTGACCGTCTAGGATCGCCTGATTAACAGCTTGCTTCAGCACTCACCTTCCTGATGCAACTGCGCGCCTTCTGTTAGCGCAATGCGCGCTAACCATCACTAGTCTCTCGCGTTGGCAATCGCCTACGCGCCCGCGCGATTCTTCGCCTGCGCGCTAGCGTTTTGTTAACGCACCACCGCTCGCCAACGCGCCGTCGCTTGCCGACGCGCCATCGCTTGCCAACGCGCCTTCACTCTCCTACGGGCTATCGCTCGCCAGAACGCGCCATCGCTCGTCAACGCGCTATCGCCCGCCTACGCGTCATCGGTCTCCCGACTGCCTGCGCTCACCCGCGCGCCCACGTGCCTGCGCGTCCACGTGCCCGCGCAACCGCGCACATGCTCTCCAACGTTCGCGCGGACCGACGGTGTTCCGTCGCGCACATGCTCTCCAACGTTCGCGCGGACCGACGGTGTTCCGTCGCGCGGACCGACGGTGTTCCGTCGCGCGGACCGACGGTGTTCCGTCGCGCGGACCGACGGTGTTCCGTCGCGCGGACCGACGGTGTTCCGTCGCGCGGACCGACGGTGTTCCGTCGCGCGGACCGACGGTGGTCCGTCGCGCGGACCGACGGTGTTCCGTCGCGCGGACCGACGGTGTTCCGTCGCGCGGACCGACGGTGTTCCGTCGCGCGGACCGACGGTGTTCCGTCGCGCGGACCGACGGTGTTCCGTCGCGCGGACCGACAGTGTTCCGTCGCGCGGACCGACGGTGGCCCGTGGCGCGAACGTGGTCTTAATTCTTGCAGTATCCATTGCTCGCCTATGGGTTATCGCTCGCCGACCACCAGCTCTCGCCTGTCCTACCACGCTCGCCCTCCTTTTGCGCTCCTTTGCTCACCTTCGTTTGCGTTTCCTGCGTGCCCGCGCATGGGTGCTTCCACGTTCGCCCACGCGCTAACCATTGATTTACCATCGCGCGAGCGCCAGGGCGATTGCGACCGCTTTTCCCGTTGGGGTTTCGCAACATGGCCAGCCTGGCGAGTCTTCTGAAGCGTATTTCCAGAACACGGCCTCACCCCGTAAACGCAGAGCATGGCACATGCAAGAGCAGGAAGAATCTTCAGGGAGGTCTGAGCAACATTCTTCTTTCCAGAACCTGGGTTAGCCCTTCCCCGTCATTCGCTGGAAGGGTTTTGCCAGGGGGCTTTCCGTTCGAGATTTCTCCATTGGCCAAAGGGTGACTGGTTTACCCCCTCCTCTTCTCCATCTCGTGAAAGGGGCTTACCAGGTCCTTTCCCTCCTCGGTTGCGACCCGAGTTTTGGTTCAAGGAAGCTACAGGAAGGTCATGGGTACTTTCCTCTTCTCGGGCTCAAGCACCTTGGCGTTTCGTCGTCAAGTATCGAACTTGCGGGCAAGCTCGATGTTGGACCATCTGGACGCAATGACCGAGGGCTTCCTTTCGGGTGTCTCATCCGTGGATGTCGACAACCTTAGACACCCTTCCATCCTTGAGAAGAGTTTGTTTGTGCCCAAGGACAGAGACATAGACAGCGGTTGTGCGGAGGGAGTCAACTTCCATTTTCACTCCTCCAAGGCGCTTTCTTCTAGACCCTGCAGGGCTCGCTCCAGCGCCTCTTTCTTTCAGCCACGTCGGCCTAAGTTATCGGACCGGCTACGACAACTGAGACAAGGTGTCCAATAGCAGTTCTCTCCTGTCAGGAACAGGTGGCACGGGAGGCTCTCCCGGGGGGGCCATAGTCCTAGAGGGAGCGGCAGAGTTCACGAACTCTAGGATTGGCACCCCCCCTTGCAGGTTTCACGCTGGAAGGATGCCTAAGGTTACTCATCCGGATGACAGCTTCCCGATGCCCATTCCTGCACGATCTCTGTGATCAGCCAAGGATATCGCGCCTGCCGTCTCTGTCAGCGAATTCAGTGTCTCTGAACCTCTATGCCATAGGGTCGGCAAGAGTTTGCCCGTTAGGGCAGAATGATCCATGCCTTAGGAGAAGGTCCTCCATAGGATCGTCGACGGCTTCACCCCCCGGCTTCTTCAGTCGATCCTTTCTTGTAAGGAAGTATCTGAGACGGGGGTTCTGTAGTCGACCTCTCAGCTCTGATCAAGTTTGTCGAACAAACTTTGTCCAGCGTGGAACAGCAGAATCGATCAGACTGGTAACGAGGCGACAGGACTCCTTAGGCCCTGGATCGGAAGGACGGGTACTTTCAGTTTCCATTCCATCCATCTTCCAGGAAGCTCGTGGAATTCAGCCTAGACTACAGGTATTCCTGCTTAAGATGCAGTGTGGCGATCCCGCCGTGGCATCGCAGGTTTTTCCCCAGAGAACTCTCCCTGCTTTCCTCATGGCCGCTCAGGTGCAGGCTTCCGCCTCCTTCGCCTTTTGGAGGTCTGGTCAACTCCGGTAAGCTCGGGTTCGACCTTCTTCAGCGCCGGGACAAGCTTCCGGATGCTTACCATGAGTGGGGGTTCATGGTATTTTGCTAGGAGCCTTCTCTTCTTCTGCCTCAACATCTGGAGTATCTAGCCATGATATTGAGTCAACGGCCTTACCACGTTGGAAACCCCGCTTCTCATCCGTCCAGCGAGGTTAAGCAACGTCGGGTCTGGTCGGTACTTGGATGGGTGACCGCCTGGGGACGCCAGATTCTGTTGCCGCCTCCTCCGAGCCTTCCCTTCAGTTGACTGTGGCAAGGCTGAGGAGAGTCGCAGTACCTGTTCTCAGTCAAGCAGAGCTTTCAGCCCTACCTTGGAACGTTTCCTAGTTCGCTTTTCCTCATTGACCCGTCTAAAGTTCCGAACGGTCGCCTCAGGATAAGTTCCCTGTGGGGCGGCCCAAGTTCCGGTGGTTTCAAAGCAACGATTAACCGGACTTTCTGGCCCCTATGGGACCAGCGGAACGATTAGACCTGCAATGGGTGTTGACCTATGGAACCTCTTGATGGGAGTGGATATTCTCGTCCTTTCCCCACATTTTTTATGCTGTTCTCGGACTCGTCAAAGAAAAGGGGGGGGGGGGGGGGCATGTTCCGGTCCAGGCCTATGGTCAGGACCTGAAGGATACCTCTCCATCGTTCAGGCAGGCTTAGGGGCCGTAGTCTGGCCCCTCTACAGATCCTACAGCGCCTGCCGAGTCGCTCCGTGCGCGTCGACTTCATGGTACTGGCGTGTTCTAACCAGCAGGGGACGCATTTTCACACCTTCGCATCTTGCAGTAGAGATACTGAGACGATTTGAGATCCTCTCAATACCACCATTGGCTCTCTCATTCCGGGCAGAGGAATGTTCTCTCTGACTATCCGAGCAGAGCCTCGTAGAGAGAGTGTACCTGGGGGTCTTTGGCCTTGAGTAACCAGCAAGTCCTGGCCTGGGGGACCTGATCGCGACAGCTTAGAACCTCAAGCTTCCGCTGTTCTTCCCCCCAGTCTCAGACTCCGAGACTCTTGCAAGATGCATTCCGGTGATGGTGGGACAACATCGACGCCTGCGTCTTCCCTCCTTTGTTGTCTGTTGAGAATGGGTCTCAACAAGACCAGGTTGTTTGTCAACCTTTCAATGGCCCTGAGAGCTCCACTGGGACTATGCGCAGAATGGTTTCCAGACCCTCTGCTTCCCCTGACGGAACTCCCGGGAGAGCTTCTCCCACGGCACAGGCTACTCGAACAACCACACTGCAACATCTTTCACGAGCCGGGGCGTCGCTTCGGTTTCATGCCTGGAGACACTACGCCGCCTCCTCAAGAAGAGACAACCCGCTACAGTCGCGGGACGGAGGTCGCGTCATCTGCGTTAGTCATCCGCAGGGGTCTTCCAGGTGAATTGGAGAGTCTTCGGTGGTTGGTGTCGTGGGAGATATACCTCTTCCCTTGAGGCCTCTTCTCCAGCAATAACGAACTTATTGCCTTTTTGGCGGGGGGAAACTCCTTTCCGCTCTCGGCAATGAAGCCGGTCGCTCAGCCTTTCCCTGACCTTCAGGCTTAAAGGAATAGCTTTTTCCTTCCCGCTGGACCTTTCCTCGCTCATGCGAAGCTGCAAACGTCCCTGCCCTAGTCGGAGGAAGACCTCCAACATGGAGCATGGCTCGGACTTTTTAGTCCCTTAAGAGATCTTCTCAAGACCCTTTACGTCAGGCCTCTGATCGTATTCCGTCTTGGGTCTCCTGCTCACTCTGGCCGCGGCCAGTGTGTAAGCAATCTTCTTGGTCTCGTACGACTCCGCCCTTTCTAAGGAATGGGGGAAGGCAACATTCAGGTTCGCTCCTGAGTTGTTGGCTAGACTCAGAATCTGGGGGTCCCGGCCTTCGGTCCAATTCCTTCAAGATTTCGAGTCACCATTCTATATCTGATGTCCCAAAACCTTCTCCTTCTTGCCAGTAAAGGAATCGAGAGGTTAGCTTTGGGAACAGCTGCAGTTTGTCCTCACGTGCAGCCGGGTTGGGAGCACAAGAAGGACACGGGGGAGAGTCACCAGTATACATCTTCAGCTCGGACTCAAGGAAATTCATCTCGACCTGAATCCAGACCCTCCCCCGTCACGTCGCCCTACAACACGATGTCGGATACATCGCAACGTCCCTCGCCTTCGAGTAATACTACTCTGTGACGCAGGTGCTACAAGCTTGAGTCTGGAAGCATCTAATGACCTTCGCAGCCCGCTTCCTGCAGGGCGTGACCCACAGGAGTTTCAATAAGTTTCTATCGCTCTGTGGTGGCTACACAACAGCTGGTCTAACCTCAGGCTCCTTTTTGGACAGGTAGCAGAAGGTTGAGGGCATTGTTATCAGGTTTTAGTCTGCATGAACGAAAGAAGTATGTCTGGCCCTTACTTCTTTCTTCATTTTCCCCTCTACTGGGAAGCAGCATCATGGTATCTGCATAGCTGACCTCGAACCTCTGCAGGTAAACCATGCTTCCTTGTGTTCCGAGTATTGAGTCAATACTGTCGCGTCCCCCATACCCTGACGAGGTGGTATTGGGAACGTCCTAACCCAGAGTTCCTTCTGGAACTCCAGGTCAACTGCCTAGGACGGGTCACACTTCTTCCTTCACACACAAGCTTATGTAGGCCACACGGTTCCTTGCGGAGCAAGGAACTTGTGAGGTGCAGGGACTCCTTTTCTCGAGTGCGACTCTCTCGGATTCTGAGTCCCCGGGTAAAGCCAAAGCCAGTATGGCTGGGGACTTTCCACCCTTCCTAAGGGGTAAGTCACCCAATGTAAATAGCGTGGTTTGTATTTCGGTTACGGAACAAATGACAAATTCGAAGATAATTTGTATTTTTCCTAACCATACAAACCTTAGCTATTTACATATATTTGCCCGCCAGCCCTGTCCCCCAATACAAGTCCTACCTCTAAGTGAAAGTGGAGCATTCACCTGTGTGTGAGGGGGGGGGGGGGAGAGGTAGCTAGCTACCACTCCCCTACCCCCCCCCCCCCCCGCTAACTAGCGCGGGGGTATTACACCCTCGTTAAATTCTAATGGCTCTCCATTTCAGCTACGCTAAAAGGTAAACCCAATGTAAATAGCTAAGGTTTGTATGGTTTGGAAAAATAC
Organism: Palaemon carinicauda; assembly: GCF_036898095.1. Lineage (NCBI taxonomy): Eukaryota > Metazoa > Arthropoda > Malacostraca > Decapoda > Palaemonidae > Palaemon > Palaemon carinicauda. The sequence goes on from NC_090725.1 coordinate 168,988,448, forward strand.
AAATTATCTATGAATTTGTCACATTTTGTGGCAGAGCTGTGCCTTGCCCGGAGGCGCCATTTTATGACGCTGCTGTTTGCCTCGTATGCTTTATTTAGTTAGCCAGAACAGCCCTCCCGGTCTTATAACTAATTAATATCATTAGTTATTTAGTCTTCATTGCTAGGAATTAGTTATGCCGATGATATTCTTATGCGTTCTTAGTTAGCCGACCCCATGCTAGACTTCTAGCCTAGCCTAGGCCGCAGCCTAGTGTTTATGTTTACTTTTGCCTGAAATAATAAGCGTTCCTAGTGTTAATGTTAATGAAGCTATAGGCATTCTTAAACATATACAAGATTCACTGTTGCACATGTACTTTCGCCCTCTAGGGACCATACAAGGGACCGTGCCTGGTCCATCCATGTCACACCCCCTAACCTAACGTTGGGACCCTTGTATGCTTCCTTATCTCCCGTTACCTTTGGGTTACCTCCCTCTGGGTAGCCTTGCTATATCTTGCCCCCTTACCCGGAATAATTTTCGGGTTGGTTAGGCTAGATCGTTCTTCCCTCTTCCCTACCATAGTATATGGGGGGACCTCGGACAGAACCCCAGAGTACCTATCGTTCATCCCAGTCCACCTTAAGGTATCGACTGAGACTGAAGGTGGAAGGACTCTGCCCTTCCCCCTAGACTGCTCTTGGTTGGGACACGTCCCTTCCTCCTTGTAGCCTAGCGATATGTCTTCCCAGCCCTCCCTAATCTAGGAGAAGACTCTCCTGGTTTAGGTTAGGCTTTGGGGGATTCTGTTTTATTATAGTTTAGGACAGTACACCAGTGCTGTGCCTACTCTGAGCTAACCTCCCCTAGGTTGGAGAGCGTTTCTCTCCTGCCTGGGTAGTCTAGCACTTAACAAATCCCCCCCACCCCTTGGGAGCTTTAGGGTTGTGCCCCCTTCTGCCCCCTCAAAGACCCTTAACCCCCTCCCCACTCTATCCCTTTGTGTTGGCTTGCCTTCACACCCCTGTCCGCTGTCCTGCAACTCTTCCCCTGGGGAGAGTTGTAGGTTAGGCTGTGCTCTTCTGCTGGCTGGCCGCTCTGCTACACTTCCCCCTCATAGTCGAACTATGGGGTAGTGCTGGCGGAAGATCCCCCTCTCTTTTTTTAGTGTCCTCTGATCCTCCCTTGGATTACCACAGGCATCCAGCCGTCTGCCGGCTCCCTGCCGCCGGATGATAGGCGTATCCCCTCCTATCATGAGAGCACTCCTTCCGGAGGGAAGCCTCTCGGGTATCGGCCATTACCCTTCCCTACTCCCTCCTTACCTTTCTCTCTCCTATCATGGTGCCAGTCCACTGCCGCCTACGCCTGCCGGCACTAGCTGCCGACACCCCAGGTGACCTTCCTACTTCATAGGATGTTCCTATCTGAGGATTACCTAGGGCAGCAGCCTGCCGGCTGCCGGGGGCCGCCGCCCCTTGCCGATGCTGCCGCCGACATCTCAGGTAACCCTCCCCTCCATCTTATGCAACCAGCTAGGTTCACCAGCGCCGACAGGCTGCCGGAGGCCGCCGCCCTGCTGGCAATCGCCTTCCTAGGTGTCTCCTACCTCTCTGCTGCTCAGTATGTAGCCTTAGATGGATTCACCCCGCCGGACCGGCCTCCGGCTTGCTGCCGGTCTGCCGGCACCGCCCCTGCGGCTTCCATGGACAAGCACCCCTCCCCCGGCTGCCAGCCCCGTGCCGGCAGTCGATCTAATACAGCCGGATAGCCTGACCACTCTTTCTTTGGTATTTCATACCTTAAAAACAGTGGCTGGGGTGTACGGTTGTACAGTACAATTTTTCCAGCATACTCTGCTTCTCAGTGCAGTCTCTTGCCGGGACCTACCCAAATAAAAGGGGGTTTATCCTATTTTCCTCCTTTTTCTCCCTAGGTTCTGAACAATTTCAGATCCTCTCCACTCTGTAGACAATTCCTTTATAAGGAAGCCTGAGTTTGGCTCATCCATAAGGATACTATTCCCTCCTTTAGAACCTTAGATCCTAAGGAATTGACTGCAGAAAAGGTCACGGTAACCGGCTGGACGGGACTCACAAGTATGTGTCTTCCTACTTCCTTTCTAGCTCACCTATCCTGAGCTCACATAAAACCAATTCTACAGATTAGTGAATCTTAATCTTAAGAGTAATGTAAGCCATAACTATGTCTTCCATGTACTCATGATCTCTTTCTTTTACAGGAGGAGAACGTGAAGTGTGAGAGCTCCTTCTGCGGAGTTCGCCGCCCGGACTTCTATGCTGCACTTCTGTGCAGCAAAAAAGGGTAATCTCAAGTACAGGGTCTGTGCAGCAAAAAAGGGTAATCTCAAGTACAGGGATCCGCTGCCCTATTCAACCTGCAAAGGCCTTCTTGATGAGGTGTTCGATAACCCTCCGTCCGCGGAGGCCAGGAACAATGCTCGAGATAAACTGCGCAAGTGGGTGCGCGGTTTCAAGAAGAACGCCACCGGGCCTTATCTCCCCAACGAGAAGATGAGGGCCTTGCTTTTCCCAAAAGCTCTTTCGGACTCTGTGATTCCCTAGGATCAGATTCCCTGCGTCCAACTAGTGGTTGAACCCGACATTTCGGCTACACTCCGAAAGTGTCATCTCGACGAGGTGGAGAAGATGTCGGAAGTCTCCGACAACACCAAGAGGACCCTCATGGGTGAGGATCTGGAGGAAGAAGAAGATCAGGTGGAGTTCCCTGATTCGGAGGGCGAGGTTGCCCAAACACCTCCAGTAACCCCTGTTGTGGTCGAGGAGCCAGTCTCCTCTACCTCCGCCACCTCGCAACCCCTGCTGCCCGCCACCGAAGATGCCATCCGGGTATTGGTGGCACTGATGGACGAAAAGCTCCGTAAGAACCAAGAGGAGCTCAAAGTCCATCTTTTGGGAATGAAACTACCGAGGAAGATCTCGGTTAAGGATCTTCCCCCCTGCTCGGAGTCTAACCCTTGGAGGTACGCCGAGCATATGCCAATTACAACTGGCAAGATCTTCATCAATGATAGGCTTGGGTCCATCCTCTTGGAAGAGGTGGAATTCTTCCCCAGCTTTGAGGCTTACCCGGACTGTTACGTCCGGCTCAGGTCCGAACCGGCCTCCAAGGAAGAGACCGAACCCAAAGAAGTGATCGTGTTCGATCACTCGAAAGCCCAAGCCATGCTGGCAGAATGTCTTAAGAGCCGAGGTTTTACTAACTCTTAAGATACCGGCATTGAGCAAGAAACACCCGTCCTTTCTTGCTCCCTCTACTGCGAGCTTTCCCTTCGTAGAAAAGGCCTTTCATGCGGTCATGAAGGGGGTGGAAGAAGGAAAGCCCTGCCCTATCCTGGAGGAGTGTAGGCCTCTCTCCCTCGCCCTTCCCTCCGACGACAGATTCTGGAAAGATATACT
>NC_090725.1:168996869-169029369 GCF_036898095.1 Palaemon carinicauda
ATACCTAGGCATGATCATAGACATCATTCTCCACAAAGTCTTCCCATCAAACGACAGGATAGCAAGGCTGAGGAGGGTCGCAAGCCCTTTCCTCAGATGAGAAGAACTTCCAGCTCAATCGTGGTTACGTCTCCTCGGTCACCTCTCATCTTTGGCTCGTCTAGTCCCCAACGGTCGCCTCAGGATGAGATCCCTCCAGTGGCAACTCAAGTCCCGGTGGAATCAAGGTTACGATTCCCCGGACGTCATGCTCCCTATGGTGGGTGACAGACGAGAACCTACGAAGAGGAGTGGATCTTCTCGTCCTCCCCCCGGATTTGATGCTGTTTTCGCACGCCTCAAAGAAAGGGTGGGGGCCCCACGTTCTGCACCACAGGACCTCAGGCCTGTGGTCAGAATCAGAAAAGTGCCTCCATATAAACCTTCTAGATATGAAGGCCGTCTTCCTGGCCCTTCAACAGTTCCAACAATACCTGGGGGGTCACTGTGTGGTGGTGATGAGCGACAACACCACAGTAGTGGCTTACATCAACAAGCAAGGAGGTACCTTTTCGAAGCAGCTATCCCATCTCGCAGTAGAGATACTGAGATGGACCGAAGTCCACTCGATTCCACTATCGGCACGTTTCATTCCAGGCAAGAGGAATGTGCTCGCCGACAATCTGAGCAGAGCGTCTCAGATAGTGAGTACCGAGTGGTCCTTGGATCATCTAGTAGCCAACAAAGTCCTGACTTTGTGGGGTTCCCTGACTGTGGATCTGTTCGCGACAGCGTTGAACTTCAAGCTTCCGCTGTACTGCTCCCCAGTTCCGGATCCCAAGGCATTCTGGCAAGATGCCTTCCAACAACGGTGGGACAACATTGACGTGTACGCCTTTCCCCCGTTCTGTCTGATGAGGAGGGTGCTCAACAAGACCAGAATATCGGTCAATCTTTCAATGACCCTCATAGCACCGCTATGGCATCACGCGGAATGGTTTCCGGACCTTCTGCAACTCCTAACGGAACTTCCGAGAGAACTCCCTCCGCGACACGAGCTACTCAGACAACCACATGCCAACATCTTCCACATAGCCGTAGCTTCGCTACGACTTCACACCTGGAGACTATCCAGCATCTCCTCGCTGAGAGAGAATTTTCGCAACAAGTTGCGATTAGGATGTCTGGACATCTGCGAAAGTCATCCGTATCTGTCTACCAGGCAAAGTGGAAAGTCTTCTGTGGTTGGTGTCGTGGAAGGGGTATCTCTCCACTCGATGCCACTATTCCTGCAATAGCAGAGTTCCTCGTGTATTTGCGGGAAGAAATGCGCCTTTCAGTCTCGGCGGTGAAAGGCTATCGCTCAGCCTTAAATCTAGCCGTCAGGCTCAAAGGAATGGACATTTCTTCCTTGCTGGAATTTTCCCTACTCATACGAAGTTATGAACTTACCTGCCCTCAGTCGGAAGTGAGACCTCCTCCATGGAACGTGGTTTGAGTTCTCAGGACTCTTAAGAGACCTCCCTATGAACCATTACGCCAGGCTTCAGATTGCCACCTAACTTGGAAGACGGTGTTCCTACTAGCTTTGGCCTCGGCCAAGCGAGTCGATGAACTTCATTGTCTCTCATATGACATCGCCCATTCAAGGGGATGGGGGGAGGTAACGTTCAAATTCGTCCCTGAGTTTATTGCTAAGACTCAAAATCCAGGGGTTCCGGACCCTCGGTTTGACTCCTTACAGATTTCGAGTCTTCGTTCTGTAACAGATGACCCAGACCATCTCCTACTATGCCCAGGAAGGAGTCTGGGGCTATATCTCAAAAGAATGGCTGCAGTCCGTCCCCAGGTGTAGGCATTGTTTGTGAGCACTGGGAGGACTAAGAGGAGGGTCACCAAGAACACCATCTCGGCATGGATTCGTAGGGTGATTCATCTGTCCCTGAATCCAGACCCTCCTCCATCACTTCGCCCTAGAGCACATGATGTCAGGGGCGTAGCTACGTCCCTGGCCTCCAAGACAAATTTCTCTGACGCAGATTCTTCAAGCTGGGGTGTGGAAGCGTCAGATGACCTTCACAGCCCACTACCTGCAAGACATGACCCTCAGGAGGCTCGATACGTTTTCTATCGGCCCTGTGGTGGCTGCACAACAGCTGGTTTAAAACCTCGGGCTCCTTAGTGGACAAGTAGCAGAAGGTTGAGGGCATTGTTACCCAGTCTTAGTCTGCATGAATGAAAAGGTTTGTCTGGCCCTTATTCTTTCCTTCATCTTCCCCTCTCTTGGGGAAAGCAGTATCCTGGGTTCTCTGCACAGCTGACCTCAAATCATTGCAGGTAAACCATGTTTTCTTGTGTTCCTAGTATTAAGCTAATACTGTCACGTCCCCATATCTGACGAGGTGGTATTGGGAGAGTCCTAGCCTAAAATTTCCATCTAAAGGACTACAGGTCAACTTCCTAGGATGAGTCGCACTTTATTATACCTTCACACACAGCTTACGTAGGCCGCAGTCCTTGCGTAGCAAGGTTCTAGCGAGGTGCAGGGACTCCTTATTATTGATTGCTAACACACGCAAATATTGAGTCCCCGGGCAAAGCCAAAAGCCAGTACTGGCCGGGACTTTCCACTCTTCTTAATGTGTGAGTCACCCCTATTAAATAGCGTGGTTTGTATGTCAGTTACGGAACAAATGACAAATTCGTAGATAGTTTGTATTTTTCCTAACTATACAAACCTTAGCTATTTAATCAAACTTGCCCGCCAGCCCTATCGCCCTTGAAGTCCTACCTCTAAGCAAAGTGAGCTCAAGCACAGGTGTGTGTGAGGGGGGCGGGTAGCAAGCTACCCTCCCTACCCCCCCCCCCCCCCCCGCTAACTAGTGGTGAGGTAGTAAACCCTCGTTAAAGTTCTAATGGCTCGTCATTTCAGCTACGCCGAAAGTAATGACCCCCATTAAATAGCTAAGGTTTGTATAGTTAGGAAAAATACAAATTATATACGAATTTGTCATTTTAGTACCATAGATTTTTTGGGGGAATTCTGCTACTTTTTCACCTTTTTTCAGTTTAGTTTCTTTTACTTTGGCTGGCACGTCCTTTCTAGTGACCCTTACAGTACCGACAGTATGAGTTTCCTCATCAACAAGTGAATCTGCCAATGTTGAACTTGTATGAAAATTATCTGTATATAAACAATAGCCCTTGTTCAAAAGAGGATCCATAAGAGAGGAAATAATCCTATTAGACACAGGAATATCCATATGTTTTTCCAGGTATTGCGTGTCTTTACCTGTATAAATGAAAAAGTTCCATATATAACCAGTAGAACTTTCACAAAGTTCATAGAACTTTATTCCAAACCTTTCACGTTTAGCTGGTATATACTGAACCCATGATAAATTTCCCTTCCATCCTAACAAAGACTCATCCACAGATACGTTCCTACTTGGAAAGGAGAAGAAACACTCTCTCGAGTTGAGAATTACATAGAATTATCACACTTAGAATCAATGCCCTGTAAAATAAGTAGACCTATAAAGACACTCATTTCACTTGCGCAAGTGTCAAACTATTTTTGTACTCGTGATTGCGGTGACAAATGTTCTACATTCTCATCTATAAATTGATTAGCAAATCTGTTTGTTTCTTTCACTAAATAATCAATAATTTCATCTTCAAAGTATTTCTTAAAATATTCTAATGGGTTCTCTTTATCTTCAACGGTAAATTTTACGCCAGGATCAGCAACAAAAGCAAAGGGATCTCTCTCTCTCTCCCTCTCGTTGTCCAGTCAGTCGGCAACGAGAAGTCATCTTCGCTCTCGGCATCGGAAGAAAAGTTTGTTTCTTCAATATCCTCATCACTGGAGGATTCAGAACTAGTGCTCTCATCGCCAAAAGGGTTATCATAAGATTCCTCATCAAGAATATCATTTATTTTATCTAAAGAAACAACCTTCCTCTATAGGCCGCTCATTGTAAAAGGAACTGCAAATTACCTTCTCTGCATGGACGGCCAAAGCGCACTGAGAGGAATCCAGTTTTCTAACATCAAGCTACCTTCAGAAAAATAGTTGCCAGACATCATATGAGTTTCTATTTACAGCTTACATATGCTGAGAGTGTTGCCAATCGGTGATCCTATATTTTACTATACGAGTAAACGTATTGTCACGAGACTGACGACTTGAGATAAGCAGTTAAAGTCATGAACGAAGTATACCGTTGAAGGCGGGTACCGAGTAGATAGTGGTGAATGGTTTATCACATGGGTGACGATTAACAGGTTAAGAGATGAAGGCCGTCTTTCTGGCCCTTCAAGAGTTCCACCGGTTCCTGGTGGGCTACTCGGTGATGAGCGACAACACCACAATAGTGGCTTACATCAACAAATAAGGAGGTACTTTTACACAGCCCCTATCCCATCCAGCAGTAAAGATACTGAGATGGGCCATGATTCACTCTATACCATTATCGGCACGCTTCATTCCAGTCAAAAGAAATGTGCTCGCCGACAATCTGAGCAGAGCATCGCAGATAGTGAGTACCGAGTGGTCTTTGGATCGTCTAGTAGCCAACAAAGTCCTGACTTTGTGAGGTTCTTTGACTGTGGCTCTCTTCTCAACGACCCTGAACTTCAGGCTCCTGTTGTACTGCTCCCCAGTCCCAGACCCTAAGGCTATCCGGCAAGATGCTTTCCAACAACGGTGGTACAACATGACGTTTATGCCATTCCCCCATTCTGCCTGATGAGGAGAGTACCCAACAAGGCCAGAACATTGGTCAACCTCTCAATGACTCTCATGGCATCATGTGGAATGGTTTCCAGACCTTCTGCAACTCCTGACGCAGTCTCCAAGAGAACTCCCTCTACAACACGATCTACTCAAACAACTGCATGCCAACATTTTCCACAAAGCCGTAGCTTCGTTATAACTTCACGCCTGGAGACTATCCAGCATCTTCTCACTCAGAGAGGATTTTCGTAACAAGTTGCGAGCAGGATGTCTGGATACCTGCGGAAATCATCAGCAGCAGTCTACCAGGCAAAGTGAAAAATCTTCTGTGGTTGGTGTCGTGGAAGGGGTATCTCTCCTCTCGATGCCACTATCCCAGTAATAGCGGAGTTCCTCGTGTATTTGCGTGAGGAAATGCGCCTTTCAGGCTCAGCGGTTAAAGGCTATCCCTCAGCCTTAAGACTCATCCTTAGACTGAACGGAATGGACATTTCCTCATCGATAGAACTTTTCTTACTCGTCTCAAAAGAGACCTCCCTTGAACCATTACGCTAAACAGATCGCCACCTGACTTGGAAGATGGTGTTCCTTCTAGCTTTGGCTTTAGCCAAGCGAGTCAGTGAATTTCATGATTTCTCATATGACTGCCAATTCAAGGGGATGGGGAGAGGTAACGTTCAGCTTCATCCCTGAGTTTTTAGCCAAGACTCTGAATCCAGGAGTGGCGGATCCCTGATTTGACTCCTGGATTTCGAGTCACTGCTTTTTAACTGATAACCCGGATCAAGATAACAGCCGCTTCCCGTCCCAGTGTGCCTGCACTTTTCATCAGCATAGAGAGGAACAAGAAGAGGGTTACTAAAAACACTATCTCTGCCTGGATTCGCAAGGTCATAGACCATGCCCTAAATCCGGACCCTCCTCCTTCACGACGTCCCAGAGCTCACGATGTCAGGGGCGTAGCTACGTCTCTGGCATTCAAGAGAAACTTCTCAGTGACGCAGGTTCTACAGGCTTGGGTGTAGTAACGCCAGAATACGTTCACAGCCCACTGCCTGCAAGACGTAACCCACAGGAGGCTCGATACGTTCTTTATTGTTCCTGTGGTAGCTGCATAACAGCTGGTATAATACCTGAAGATCCTTAGTTGACAAATAGCACAAGATTGTGGGCACTGTTACGCAGTTTTAGTCGGCGTGAATGAAAAGGTTTGACGGGCTCTTATTCTTTTCTTCATCATCCCCTCTCTTGGGGAAAACAGCATCCTGGGTTCTCTGCAGAAGCTGACCTCAAATCACTGCAATAAACCATGCTTCCTTTTGTACCTAGTATTAAGCTAATACTGTTGCATCCCCATACCCTGGCGAGGTGGTATTGGGAAAATCCTGGTTACAACAGTTTTTTTAAACATCTGACTTACCCGGTAGTTATATATTTAGCTTACGTCCCTGACGTCACAGCAGAAATTTCAAAACTCGCGCCAATCGCCAGTTGGGTAGCCAGGTGTACTACCTGCGCGCCCTCCAGCGAGGTACCTTGAACCATTCCATGATTCCTCAGATCTTCCCTGCCGCTGCACCGGCGACATCGTTGGATATTTCTACTCTCTATTTACCTGATTTATTGCAGTTTACTTTGGTGATGTACAATAATTTGGTTTTGACTCTCGCTTGTTTGGATTTTCTTTTGGATATTCTTGAATTACTTTTGGATTTTGATATTTTGACCCTTGCTTGTTGATCTCTCTTATAAATATTCAAAATGGCCATCCCCCCTTTTAACTTTTAGAATGTGTGTGAGTGGGTGTAAGACCCGGCTTGCTAAGGCCTCTATTGATCCCCACTCTATCTGCGTTAAATGCAGAGGTAAAGTATGTGAGTTGGGTGATCGTTGTGACGAATGCATTCTTTTATCTGAGAGTGAGTCGCTAGAGTTTGACCGCTATACTCGTAAACTTGAGAGAGAGAGGCTGAGACGAAGTTCTTCTCGTTCTTCCAGAGACTTTTCCTCTTCCCTTGTCACCGAACCTAATCCTTCCCCTGTAGTGGTAGTTTCAGATCCCACTACTGTTACTGCTAATGAGCCTACGCTAAAGGATATGATGGTGGCTATTCAAGCTCTGGGCATGAGGGTTGAATCACTTGCTGCGGACAGAACTTAACTGATGTCCGATGTGAAATAATTAAAATGTGACAGTGCTAAAAGTGCAGTGAATTTATTTAGTGCAGTGGAAGGTGCGCCTGCTCGGGCCTGTCGTTCTCCCACTCTTAGACCTCGTCCAAGCTCCCCAACCGCTGGGAGAAAGAATGTCGAACGACGAAAGGAAACGAGAGGCTTTAGCTCCCGAGCAGACGTCCCCTCGAACGTGCCTGTTGATGTTCCCAGGACGTTCGCCCTCACCATAGGAAAGGTGAGGTAAAAGTGGTTTCATTATCTTTGGATGACGCAGTATCCTAACGGGGCTGGCGTCAAGCTTCCAGACCTCTTAAGAGGAAGATGGACAGGGTCGATCAGCATCCTATCATGAACCGCAAGCTCCTGGTTTTAGCCATTGGAGCTGTCCGGAGCGTTTTCCTTCTTCTGAAGAGAGCTCGCCTGCCAAACATCCGTTAAGGACGTCGGATTCTGTCAAGAAATGTCCAGCTCTTCCAGTTGCTGGTCAGTTGTCTGAACCGGGCATGACCTCGGTTCATGCTACTCCTCCTCCGTCAGACTGGTTAGCGCCCTCTGGACGCTCTGCGCGTTCTTTGAGCGGTGTGGATAGTGAACTCGTGATAGACATGATGTCTCCTGTATCACAACGAGTTGACCCAAATTTTAATATGCTGCAAGAGATGCAACAGAGACTCTCTTTGTTCATGCAAAGTTATCAATCTACGGACAATAAAAGAGTAGCATGCCTGGATTCTGAACGTCAGAAAGCTTCTCTTCTGGACGCCGAGCGGCGTAAGGCTATTAGTCGAGAGGTTCTTGACGACGTACGTCTTTACATCTCCCCCGTTAAATGTCGTGAGACTGGTCCTTTTGACTCCGAAAGTCAAGCAACCAAACGTGACGCCAGGCGTCAAGTAACCAGACGGGACACTGAGTGTCAAGTGGCCAAACGTGACGTCGAGCGTCCAACTAAACGTGACGTCGAGCGTCCAACTAAACGTGACGTTGAACAGTGCCCAGTTTCTCGGAGAGGAAGATCTTCCCCCCAGACATCGGCATATGCTCCGCATACCTCCAAGGATTGACGTCAGAGAAAGCAGAAAGATCCTTGATGTTTAGCTGCTTCGGGGCTAATTGCGTCGCCACGAGCTGGTGCATCTCCGTCCGAAAAGAAGCCTCCTTCTCAGACGATTTCTTTTGCATGTCCTGGAACATGAACAGAAGTGAGTGCAACGTACTCGTGATCGAATCTAACTGGGGGGGCAGAAGAAGAGGTCGAAGGCACCGGCTCGGCCACCGTAGCAGAACACACCGAAATCGTTTCGGCTCTCTCGGTCTCACCTTCAAGGGGTACGTCATCCTCCTGTTCCAGTTCTTCCACCAGGAGATTGTGTTCAGTCTCCTCTGAGACAACCGACATGTTGTCCTCAAGCTGGATGCCCTTCAAGGCATCCGATACAACAGATTCTATCGGAATCTGGACGAGGGGAATCTTGGGTTGAGCCTGAGGAACGATTGCATCCAAAGATACCCTAGGGAACAGACAGTCCCTCATCCTCTCATTAGTAAGGTATGGGCCAGAGGTGTTCTTCTGAAAACCCCTGACCCGTTTTTGCAGCGTCTCTCTTGCTGCATCCCTTGACTCTGTAGACTTTTGATCATCAAAAGCCTCCTTAACAAGTTTTTCACAAACGGTACATACCTGTGGGTCCCAATATTTAAGAGATCCCTTTGTGACTGCGCAGCGAGCGTGGGCCCTGCACATGTCATGGCCGCAGAAGTTCCTACTGCGGGCCCTGCAGAAGTTGTTCCCGCACTCGGGATGCTCCTCCTGTAAAGAAGAAAGAAAAGCATATAAGTATTCGGTGAAATTCTCAGATTTCATCATACATATTTTTTAAAAATATATAGCTTAGGATAGGGTAAGCTAGAAAAGGGAAAAGACACCTACTTGTGTCTCCTGTCCAGCCCATTGCTATGACCTCCTTCAATATTGAATACTAAATTCTTAACGAATTTGGGGAAGATAATATCCTTGGATATAAAATGTCTTCTTAACACTCTTCTAGATTCAATATTGGGGGATTGGTAATGGTTGTTAACCATTAAAAAGGCAGAGGGAATCGCTCTCTTAAATGTGATGGTCTCACAATAGGCTGCCCATGAGCACCTTGTAGGTTGGAAAAAATTAGTATGGGCTACAGCACTGACTGCCGGCGGCATGCCGCCTGTACTGCCGTGCCTGCCGGCATATGCCGACATGTTCTGGGCTATGGTAGGTAAGCACTGCCTTCAGGGTGATGGGCGGCTTGTCGCTGGCAGTTGCTCTACCGGCGACTGCCGTGTCTGCTGGAATTTGCCGGCAGGTTCCAGGCTTATGGAAGGCAAGTACTGCCTTCAGGATGATGGGCGGCAAGTCGCCGGCAGCCAAAGGGTCCCTCTATCAAGTAGGACCCGGCGGCAGCCGGCGGTTAAATGTCTAGACTTTGGGTGGCCTCCCGCCGGCAGAGAACATAGTTGCCGGCGGCTGGCCAGAGTATGCCTATTACCATTGGTCGTCGATGAGCGGCGCCCATGGCAAGTGGTGGCAGAGCTAACTGCTGCCGGCAGTCGGCCCAGAATGAGGAAAGGCAAAGGAAAAGAGGGATGGAGGAAGGCAAAGGCTCAGCCTTGCCGGCCTACATCCTGAATGAGGGTTCAAATGGAAGGGGGAATTAAATTTGGGCTTCCATCCGACCATATCCCATCCATATTGGTAGCATGGATATGGAAGGCAGTCCAAGGGAGGGCTGAAGAACACTCAAAGAAAGATGGGGGCTCCTGCCAGCAGCCGGCGGGAGGCAGGAGACCCCAGGCCAATTCTTCAGACTACCCATAGGATCGAATGTAGAATGACGGCCAGGGTGTGTGATGGCTAGGCCAACACAAAAAGGGACAGCAGGGGAGGGGCAAGGGTCCTATAGGTGAGGTAATACTCGAAGGCACTACCGACCTGGGTGATTCTGATCTTATAGTAGACGACCTCATAGTTGGGGAATTCAATTCCCCAGGTTGGGTTAGTCTAGGTGAGAAGGCGGCACCCAGGACGCAATCGCAAAAGGGAACGTAATCTTGTACCAGAGATCTTAGGCAGGGGAAGAAAATAATTCTTCGGCTTAAGATCTACCAGCACAGGACTGTCTGCTAGGCCAAGGGAGTAGGAATTGTCATATAAGACCTCCAGGGTATGGCCTAGGGAGGTCTAGCCTCCTGTAAAGGCAACCTAACCTGATTTGGGAAATCATTTCACCAAGACGGACGGATGCCAAACACAGACATTCTACTCTGATGTCCCGTTCTAAGCTCGAAACCGTCTCAGTGGTTAAGAGAAAGAAACGGAACGCCCCAGTAAAGATTTGCCAGAACTCAGTTCAGGGCAAAGCTAACTGAGGGTAGCCTAGGCTAGTCAGAGGGAAGAGGAATTGCTCTTAAATCCCGCCAGGAGATTGGAATTGGCTTGAAAGGTATAGAAGGTGTCAGTCTCCCCTTAAAAGACAATACAAGAGCAATTGGGGACATGTATGAAAGTATACTAAAGCCCCTAGGCTAGTAGCCTAGGTGCAGTGAGAATCGTTCACCGAAACTCTCTCGTATACTATCTTGGAAAAGGAAAATTTTATGCAGTAATATCTTAAATGTATAAAATATTGCCTGAGCTTCAATAAAACTTTACCAGGAAGGTTATATCATGCATGAAGTGTGAAGGTGCCTAGGCTAGGAAGCCTAGCACTCGTGAGGCTTGATATACATAGCCAAATTCACGACAACAAGGACATAATATAAAAATCCCTAGCTAAATTGCTAAATAGCTAAAGTTAAAAAGCAAGCGATGCCGGGAAAGTCGTTCTGGCTAACTAAATGTACAGAAAGAACGACCGCGTCCATGACGCCATCCGGCTGGCAACAGCTCTTGTTACGTTAATTACGACCTCAATCGAAGAGTAAAACTGGCAAGAGCTTACATTTACACAATTCAAAGATATTACTTAACTTTCCAGAAGCAGATGAGGCTGGTGAAGACATCATAGCAACGAAATAAGTCCAAAATAGCGAGAGGTAACACAGGATAAACACCGGTCAGCAAAGCTACAAGGGAAAGAATGGCTAGATGGTGCCACGAGGTGGCGGGGTGGCGCCTATTTACAGTACAGTAGGAGCGTTGCCTTAATAACGGCTCTCCTATATTGTTGCCACTTTCCCCTCGAAGCGAAAACGCTATTAGGGGTGCAGATAGCTATGCGACGTGTCAAGAATACGTCCTCTGATATTATGCGATATCCCCTTTTAAAAATCTTTAAGGGATATTCGCTCCAGGAGTTAGAATTCTGGATACCTTTGGTAAATTCTCTGGGATATATCACTGTAGTCAAATATAACCTAGGAAGCTACTAACGAAGGAACTTCCATCAGGACGACATGGCCTGAGCCCAAAAAAGCCCATCATTCCCTACCCAACCTAAACCTTACCCACATTAACTTAGATGATATCTCCTTTCATTCCACTACTTTACCCGTCATCCATTCACTCAGCAATAAAGCCATACCCTCTCTTGCTCTTCCCCTTTCAATCCCAGACACTCTACCAGACATTTCACCAAACATCACGTCACCCTTCCTTTTTATCTTTGTCTCGCACAAGGCCAATATATCCATCCATCCTATTCCTAAACATACTTCCAATCTCACATCTTTTACTCTTATCATACTACATCCACGCACATTCAAACACCCCAAAGCTAGAGTATGGGGAGCTGTCACTTTCCCCCCCAGCCCCTCTTAATGAGAGAATGCCTTGATGAAGTCATTGAGCTTCAGCACGGCATTTCATTCCCGTGCTGATTCTTGGTGACGGGCAAGCGGGCTCTCGAACTTCGGGAAATTGCTCCCCCAGTTCGAATCTAAATTTCTCTCTTTCATCTTTTTCTTCTGCTTAATATTACTTCGACCTTCTCCTAATTTTATCAACTTTCTTTCATCTTGCTGTCCTATCTCTGATTATTATTTTTTTTAGTTATATATATATGTAGATGTATGCATATATATATATTTATTTATTTTATTTGTTCATTTATTTATTTATCTATTTTTTTTCTATTTTATTTAAATGGCGTGGATATTTCCACATTCGTTATTACTGCCTGCTTAGATGAATGGGAGAAGGGATCACGGTTGGGAGGTATTAGCATTCAAAGCTATATATGAGAGTATTGGATGATCTCAGCCATCCCAAAGATGGTTTGGACCTTTTTGGCGGAACTACTCTCAAGGGTTGGGTCATCGGAATCCAGGGGGATCCAATCCTTGAGGTGGGACTCTTGGCTTTTGGCCGGAAGCCCATCATTACAGATATGGGGAGGATGATTCCATATTACCTTGGTCTCAGTCCTAACAGGCGGGTTTAGCTTACACCTGTGCCTCTATATCTGTTTTGATGCTATCCTTCGGATAGGGTATGGAGTGGACCACCTGGGAAGTATACTCTCATTGTGCCGATAGTGGAGAATACAAATTTCCTTTCCAACGTATGATACTTTCTTATAATTCTCAAGCAGGTACCCCAACAAAACAACCACAAAAAACATAAAAATCCCACCCTTAAATATGGACCCTTCAAATGCTGACTCCCCATCCCCTGGATTTGCTGACTCCCCCCCGGCACTGTTGACGACTTCTGCTACTGTAATTAAGGAAAATTCTGTTGACGACCTTCGAAATAAAAAGGACTACTCTACTGATGTTAAAAAATCTAGCAATTTGGGTAACACAGGGAAACTACGATTCCTTCATGTTTCCCAAATCCCATTAGAGACAAATTATGATGATATATATAGAGCATTTGAGTGCTATGGATTGATAAAGGAAATAAGGATGAGACTTGGAGATGAAAAATGGGAATCTTGGATATCTTTTGAAAGTCATGATGAAGTGTTTAATGCCATAATTAATATTAGTAGTATCAAAATTAACGAATTGAACATCATGGGAGCTCTTTGTGATAAGGTCCCAAAGGAATTGGATGTGTACAAACCTGCTGATTGGTTTGAAAAAGATAGAAATGTACCCATGGCTTCACAGAGAAAACCCAAACCACCGATGTGGCTCTTAGCTGAACCTAAAGGGATGATAGGAAATTATTTTAAGATATGTAAGTTTATCCAAAAAAAAGTAGGAACCATAGCACCTGGAGATATATCTCGTTTTGGGAAGAATAGTTATCTCATCCATGCCAAATCTTCGACTCAGTCTGCAATACTGTCTAACCTACAGACAGGCAGTGATGAAATTACATTGGAAATGAAACCTCATCTAAATTTTAGTTATGGAAGGGGAGTGGTCTTTAATAAGGACCTGTACGAATTTACAGAGGAGGAGATACGTTCTATGTGTCCATTAAATGTATGGAAAGTGCATAAGGTTCCTGGAACTTCAATGATTATACTTACTTTCCAGGATGCTGATGTACCTTTCCATATTTTTATTGAAAATGAAAGGATTAAAGTTCGGCCTTTCAAACAAAAGCCCCTGCAATGTTTTAATTGTTTTAAATTTGGACACCCATCCAAAGTTTGCAAAAATGGAAAAATGCGTGGTATTTGCTCCAAAACTTATCATGGAGAATGTACACTTGAGGCCAGGTGTTCAAATTGCAATTTGAACCATAAATCAACTGATAGGAGATGCGAACTGTATAAGTTGGAGGAAGCTGCCTTAAACAAATCAAGTTTAGAACACATAAGTGTGGGACATGCAAAAAGACTGTTGAATAAATCAACCAGCTATGCAAAGGCCTTAAAATCAAAGGTAAATTTACCACAGGAGACAGCAACCCCACCTAGCACTGCCAGTAATCCTAAGAAAAGAAATACAACCTCTGATAATAAAGTACTGCATGACAAGGTAATCATATTGCCTTCTGAGGCTCTGCCACAGCGTATTAAAAATGGGTCATTGCCCATTTCTGTACAGCCTTCGTCCCCCATTACCAACAATAGTACTAACCTCTCCCAGGCTATGTCCTTGCCTGATTTGATGGAGATGCCACCTGACACCAAGTTACCAGGTGCACCTGTATTGGGGAAGGTGCAAAAACCTGGTAGCTCAAAACCTACTAATCGGAAAAGAGAGAGACCTCCATCTCTCTCGCCCCCTTCCATAAGAAATATCAAAATTACGACGTCAAATAAATATGATGATTTGTCTGTTGATATTTCTGATCTGGAAGTCAATTTAAATAAATCGGAAATTCAAGTGGAGGTCCACCAACCTCCTCAACAATCAGATCAAAAAGACAAAAAGAAAATCATAAATGCTAAACCCAATCTATCAAGACCCTCTTTAATAAAACCACCTAAAAATAGTGTTAGATCAAAAACTGCTAATGGGAAGACTCCATCCAAGGGGTCTACCAAATTATAAAGCATAGTTTTTTCCTCCATTTTGCAATGGAATTGTCAGGGTTTAAGGGCCAAATATGAAGAACTTAAGCTCCTTATTCATGAGCATTCCCCCATAATTATTTGTCTACAGGAGAGCAAACTTGATCATAATACCCCTTGTCCTAGCGAATATATTAGTTATAGGACACCATATGATCACCAAGTGGGGAGCCATGGCGGAAGTCTCATATACGTTCGTCGAGATGTTCCCCAAGTTTCTCTGTCTATTCGTACACCTCTGCAGGCAGTGGTTGTACAGATTGACATAGGGCGAAAATATACAATTTGTTCTCTGTACTTGCCTCCAAATGATAAAATTTTGTATGATAACTTAGTAGAGGTGATTCAACAACTCCCTCAACCTTTTCTTTTACTTGGAGATTTGAATGGTAGACATCCTTTGTGGGGTGATGTTTTAGCAAACACGAGGGGAAATATCATATCATCAATTGTGGAAAATGAAGATGTGGGACTCCTTAATACAGGAGAGCCCACACACTTTCATGTCCAGACAGGTACCTTGTCATGTATTGACCTATCAATCGTAAGCTCTAATTGCCTTCTGGACTTCGATTGGAGAACATTAGATGATTGGCATACTAGTGATCATGCACCAATCATTATAAACACCATCAATGGTTCCACCTTTACAGGGATCGCCACGATGGAATCTTGACAAGGCGGACTGGGATAAATTTCGTGAGCTAAGCGAAATTGAGGGGGATGCAGGACAAGTTGAAAATATCGATGATGCCATAGACTTACTGAATGGAACTCTCCATACAGCAGGAGTCAATTCAATTCCCAAAACAACAGGGTTATTCAAACGACAACCAGTCCCGTGGTGGTCTTCAGAACTAACTACCCTCCACAGAGCCACAAGAAGATCTCTAACACGATTGCGTAGACGCAGAACTGATGAGAATTTAATTATGTACAAGAAATGTAGAGCACAGTTCCGTCGTGCCATGAAAGAAGCAAGGCGCCAGTCATGGATGTCTTTTGTTTCCTCCATTAACAGTAGAACACCACCATCTTCTGTGTGGAGGAAAGTAAAAAAGATAGCTGGCAAATTCACCCCCAACCCACCACCAGTGTTGAAGGTGAATGGCCAGTATGTAACTGAAGCAAATGATGTTAGCAATGCCCTGGCTAATCATTTTTCAAATGTATACTGGTCACCAGTATAGGAGCACTGAAGAAAAGAAAATTTTAAATTTTGCAACAAGAAGGGAAGAGTCGTATAATTCTCCTTTCACTGAAAGAGAATTTGATTCCGCACTTGCTCATTGCAATGATACAGCCCCTGGACCCGATGGAATTCCATATGCAATGATTAAACATGTACATTTTAATACAAAGCTATTTATTTCAAGTATTATTAATCGAATATGGCATGATCATAGTTACCCAAGTGTTTGGGAACTAGCCATTATTTTAGCCTTTTTAAAACCCGGTAAAGACAAGTTTTTAGCAGCAAACTATCGTCCTATTGCATTGACATCTTGTTTATGTAAAATCATGGAGAAGATGGTCAATGCAAGGCTGATGTGGTACCTTCAAAAGAAAGGTATTTTATCACCGATTCAATGTGGATTCCGAAAAATGCACTCAACGACTGATGTGTTGATACGACTAGAGTCTTCTATTTGTGAAGCCTTTGCTTCCAAACAGCACCATGTTACAGTATTTTTTACCCATGAAAAGGAATATGATACCACATGGAGATATGGTATACTTAAAACCATTCATGAATTGGGATTGAGAGGAGAGCTGCCACTATTTATTCAGGCATTTCTTTCACGTAGAGTTTTTCAAGTGAGAGTTGGGGAAACTCTATCAGAGAGTAAGTGCCAGGAAGAAGGAGTTCCTCAGGGTAGTGTGCTGAGTGTAACCCTTTTTGCACTAGCAATTAATGGGATATCCTCAGCCATTCCCCAGGATGTTCTCTCAACATTATTTGTGGATGATCTCTCAATATCATTTGCTGGCACTAGAATGGCAATGGTTGAGAGAAAAATCCAACTCTCTATTGATAAAATTATCCAGTGGGCTGACATGAATGGATTTAAGTTCTCGACAAGTAAAACTACCATTGTCCATTTTTGTCGTATCCGGGGAGTACATCCAGACCCGGATATATACATTAAAGGTCAACGGATACCATGTGCAAGAGAAGCTAAATTTTTAGGTTTGATATTTGATTGTAGGCTTACATGGGTTTCTCACTTAAAAGCGTTAAAAGCTAAATGTGTTGAAGCTCTGAATATCTTAAAAGTATTGTCCCATACATCATGGGGGCAGACCGCAATACTATTCTAAGATTATACAAGGCCTTGATTTTTTCCAAAATTAGTTATGATTGTGAGGTATATTCTTCAGCCACCCCAAGCCGGTTAAAAATATTAGACTCGATACATCATGCAGGTATTAGATAGTCTACTGGAGCTTTTAAAACGTCGCCTATCCCAAGTCTCCTTGTTGATGCTGGAGAGTTACCTCTAGACCTTTACCGAATGTCTTCCATTCTTCGGTATTGGTTTAGATTGCAAAGACTCCCTAACTCTCTAGCCTTTCAGACTGCAAGCCTTGTAAGCCACGCATCATAATTTGAGTTGCACCCAAAATCTCCTCAACCTTATGGCTTTTGGGTGAAACGATTATTGAATAGTCTGGATATAATTAGAAATAAGGTACAGTACTTCCATTCAAGGTATCATCAACGCCTCCATGGAAGTTACCAGAGATATCTTTTTCTAAATATTTTATTGGAGATAAGAAGAATATGTCAGACCTAGAAGCCAGGTCTCTTTTTAATGAACATGTTAAAGAACATAGAGGATCAACTTTTATCTATACTGATGGCTCCAAATCTGATGCTGGCGTTGGATTTGGAGTACATAGTAATGGTTTTAATTGTAGAGGTGCACTTCCTCTGACCGCTTCCATATTTACTGCCGAACTGTATGGCATATTAACCGCTATTGAGAAAATAGCGTTGGAGAAGGAGGGTAATTTTACAATTTTTAGTGATGCAAGGAGTGTCCTTCAAGCTATGGAAGTTTTTAATTCTAATAACCCTTTAGTTTTAAAGATTTTAGAATGGCTTTTCATTATTGGACGGAGAGGTATAACAGTTCAATTTTGTTGGGTTCCAGCACATGTAGGTGTGTCCGGGAATGAGAAGGCAGATTCACTGGCTAAGGAGGCTGCATCCGAGTTGCTGCCAAGAAGGTATTCCATTCCCTGTAATGATTTCTTACCTGACATCAAGAAATTGGTTTGCAATAAATGGCAACAGCAATGGGATAGTCAAGATGGCAATAAAATGAGGGAAGTAACAAATGACATATCTCCTTGGATGTTTAATATGATGCCCCGAAAATGGGAGACGTCTCTTTGTCGTCTCCGTATTGGTCACACTCGGTTGACACACGAGTTTCTGCTGAAGGGCCAACACCAACCGTATTGTGACAACTGTTTAGTACCTCTAACAGTAAGGCATTTGTTGACCGAATGCCCCAATTATAACAACTTAAGGAATAGATATTTGTTTGAGGCTCGAGGTGAGGGTAGCAGGTTCATCCTTGCCAAGATTCTTGGAAATGATGTGTCCTACCATGCAAGTGGCATTTTTAGATTTATTTCAGAAGGAGGTCTTCTGAAAAATATTTAACTTTTATGACATTCAACTTTTATGATTTTAATTGAATACTCTTTTATTTTTTATTTTATTTTTTTTTTATTTTTGTATACATAAATTAAATGTTACCGGCGTCAATGACCTCAGATGTCAGGATGCCTGAAAACTTTAAATCAATCAATCAATCAATCTCCCCCCAGCTCCACCTCTTTGATGTCTCACAGGATTGTAAGTACAGTACAGAAGAGGGGGTTCCTAGCCCCCTTCTTCCGTCCCTTTTAGTCGCCTCTTATGACACGCAGGGATACGTTGGTGCTATTCTGATTGTTTTTATGTCCCCGCGCCACAAAGTTATTTATTTTAAGCATTATTAATAGAATATGGCATGATCATAGTTATCCAAGTGTTTGGGAACTAGCCATTAAAGGCCTCAGGTTTGTATGGTAAGCAAAAATACGAATTACTTGTATATATGTTTTATTAAAAAATTCATACATGTTAATATTTAAAGAAAAAGTATTACTGGACGTAAAGTAGGCTATAGGGGGCTCATTGACAAAAAAACCCCTAGACGAAATACATTGTATGGGATTCAAAGGGTTAAAGAATTATTTCTGATATTTATTGGCGATATAGTGGGAAAGCGAAGAAGTTCTTGACCTTATATATATCTTTTTAAATGTAAAACTTACCCGCTGGTTATATAAGAATGGCTAAAGTCTCTAGACGCCCCGGCAGAAAATTCAAAATCTCACGGCTTATCGCTGATATGCCAGGTGTACACTAGCACCCTCACGGTACTACAGGTAGAACTATACCAAATGCTTCAGATCTCCTCCTGCCGCCATTGCTGGCTGTACTATTGGAAATTCTCTCGTTAACTTACTCTGTTTTGGACGTTATTTGGTGATGTACTACATTTCTTGAGTTTGGGCTTTCGCTTAATTGGTTTCTTTTTCATTTACTCTTGAAATCTTTTTGTTTGAGGTTATCTTAAATAATTTAACCTTTGTTTTATGTTTTCGGTCTCTCTCTTACTTTTTCAATATGGGCCACCCCTCCCCTGTAATTCAGAAGTGTGTTAAAGGTTGTCGTACTCGACTTCATAAGGCTTCTGTGGACCCTCATAGTATTTGTATTGAATATAGGGGAAATCATGTTCTTTTGGGGATCGGTGTGATGAATGCGTTTCATTAGCCGATAACGAGTGGGTAACATATGAACGTTACATTAAAAGATTAGAGAGGGACAGGGTTAGGTGCAGTTCATCGCGTTCTGTTGATTTGTCCTTACTTAATGTCATTGATCCTATTCTTTCCCCTGTAGTGGTAGATCAATAACCGAAGGAACCTTCTATGAAGGATATGTTTTCCGCGATTCAGGCTCTCGGTGAAAGAGTTGAGTCTTTAGCGGCGGATAAAAATCAGATTTTGTCCGAGATCAATGTGCTGAAAAATCGTGACTGGAAATGTGAAAAGTGTTTTGAATGTGTTTAGTGTTGTGGAGGGTACGTCTGCACGATCCTGTCATTTGCCCAGCCTACGACCTCTTTCAAGCTCCCGAATCCATGGGAGAAGTAATGTCGGATGGCAAAAGGGAACGAGAGGCTTCATCAATCGTTCAGACGTCCCCTCGAGTGTTCCTGCTGTCGTAACACAGGTCGCCCACCGTCTTCATAGAAAAGATGAGGTTGGTACGTTATCACCTTCCTCCGATGAAGGTTCGTTTAGTGAGACCTGGCGTCACGCGTCCAGATAGCTCAAAAGGAAGTCTCACGCTGTCGTTCAACGACGCGAATCACCTACGTGTCGACCAGGCTGTAGTACCTGGGATACGCCTGAGCGTTTTCATTCTCCTGATGTTTGCACGCCTGGGAAACGCTCTGTCCGTGGTCTTGTAGATGTCGATGTGTTACAGTCTGATTCTGAACTTATGCCAGTTGCTGTTCATGCTCCGCCGCTTCCGTCTGACTGGCTTTCGTCGCCCGAAAGTGCGAAACGTTTTGATATTGATATTGAAGACGCCCTTTAGAAAAGGAGTCGAATGTATCGCATACCGGCGATCCTTAATGGTCTATGCTTTTGGGCATGAAACAACAGCTCTCGTCGTTGATGCGGTCTTATCAACCTGCGGTTAGCAGTGCGTTTGGGCGTCAGTCTTTGGACCTCTTGTCGCACAGGCGGCCTGTTCTCTCTGGTGCTGACGTGTTATCGCACAGGCGATCTCCCGGCCGCAGTGCTCAACGGCAGGTTGATTTAGATGGGTCGCGTCAGGGAGCGGTTGCTAGACTTAAATCAACTTCTGAACGTTTTTCTGCCAAAAGCGTTGACCTTCATCTAGACCAGGGTGGTGACGAACGCGATGCGGAACGGCGGCGGCGACAAGTGGTCGCAATGCGTCACCGTGACGGCTCTCGGCAGTCTACTTATGATGCGACGGAGCGTCAGCGTCCACGCGACGGCTCTTGCCAGTTACCTCTTGATGGCATAGAGCGTCAGCGTCAACAGCAAGCGGACGCTAGGCGTCCACGCGACGGCACACGGCAGTTGACCCTTGACGCCGAACGTCGGTCCTTTCAGGGCGTCACACACCAGTCAACCTCGACCTCTCCACTTCAGTTGGAGGTTGTTTCCCAGACTGCAGCCGATTTTAAACAGAAAACTATTGATCGCCCAATAGAAGTGGATGCTGAACTTAGCAAGCGTTCTCATTCTGACACTGACCCTTCGGTTCAGGCTGCAGCAACAGCTGCACTGCCAGAAGATGAATCGGAGGAGGTATCTGACATGGACGAACCATTGGAAGCTGTTTCGGAAGAGGAAGAAGAGAAACATAATAAACATTCTGTAGATCTTAAGAAATTAATGTTAATTTTCACAGGACTTCTTCCTGAACATTTTACCCCTGGGGCTCCTCGCTCTCCCCCATCGGAATTTACCCTGGGGAAGGCTACTAAAGTGCCTATTTTCACTAAGTGTTCTCACGCTCTTCTAAAAGAGCCTTAAAATTGATGTGTTCATGGATGGATTCTAAAAGGATTCTTGGCAAAACGGTCTTTGCTTTTCCACCCGCAAGATTGGTTTCCAAATCCAGCGTTTGGTACGAGACAGGGGAAGTCCTGGGCTTGGGAGTTCCTGCCTCTGCCCAGGGAGATTTCTTGAGCCTGGTGGATTCTTCTCATCGTCTGGCCTTGAGGAAAAAAAAAGTGTGGTGGTCGATGACAGAGTTTGACCATTTGCTTAAAGGCTTGTTCAGGGCCTTTGAAGTTTATAATTATTTAGACTGGTCTTTGGGAGCCTTAGGAAAAAAGGTGTCTGAATTGAAAGGCACGGACACTAGTGGCCTTATTCATTTGATGTCCTGTATGGACAAGGGAGTGAGGGATGGCTCTAACGAGTTAGCTGCTCTGTTCACGGCTGGAGTGATTAAGAAGAGGGCCACTCTGTGTTCCTTTCTCTCAGCGGGAGTTTCCCCTTACCAGAGATTGGAATTACTATTCTCTCCACTGTCATCTACTCTATTCCCACAAGAGTTGGTAGGGGAATTTGCCACTGCTCTTACCCAAAAGGCTACGCATGATCTAGTGGCCAATACGGCCAGGAAAGTTCTACCTTCTTCTTTTTCGTCCCGTAAACCAAAGGAAGGTACTTCTGGGGTACGATCCTCTCAGCCCTTTCGTGGTAAACCTACCGGAAGGGGTTCCTTCCGGTCCGACGGTAGGAAATCTAAGAAGTAAGGAGCCAAGACCGGCCGAGGTAAAGTCTGACTGCCCTATCCTTCGGACAGCAGTAGGGGCCAGGCTGAATAAACTTCTGGAAGGCCTGGGAGAAGAATGGAGCGGACCCTTGGTCCGTCCTAGTGTTGAAGGAGGGATACAAAATCCTATTTTTATCAAATCCTCCACCAGTCACAGATCCGGTGGATCTTTCGCTCAGATACAGGGAGGGGCCAAAGAGGCAGGCCATGCGGCTTCAGATGTCTGTTACTGGAGAAGCGAGCAATCGAGAGGGTACAAGATTTAACATCTCCGGGGTTTTACAACCGGCTTTTCTTAGTTCCCAAGAGTTCAGGAGAAAGGAGACCGGTTCTGGACGTAAGTATTCTAAATGGCTACATCCAGAACACGATGTTTACCATGGAGATGCAGAAGACGGTTCTGGCGGCGGTAAGGAAGGGCGATTGGATAGTCTCATTAGACCTCCAGGACGCCTACTTCCATATTCCAATACATCCCAGCTGCAGACGTTATCTGAGATTCATGTACGGAAACAAGGTCTTCCAATTCAGAGCCTTATGTTTCGGTCTCAGCACAGCTCCTCTATTGTTCACCAAGATAATGCTGAATGTTGCAAGCATGCTGCATTCAAGGAGAATCAGGGCCTTCCTGTACCTGGACGATTGGCTTATAAGAGCCACCTCAGTCGATTGCTGTTTGAAGGACCTGAGAATGACCTTGGAATTGACCAAGGAACTGGGACTCCTGGTGAGTTCGAAGAAATCACAGCTGACTCCATCCCAGGAGATTCTTTATTTGGGGATGAAGATTCACAGTCAGAGTTTTCAGGCTTTTCCGTCGCATGTGAGGATCCAAACAGCACTCCTAAAACTTTGAGCTTTTATAAAGAAGGACGTCAGTTCAGTAAGGGAATGGATGAGCCTTCTGGGGACACACTCATCATTGGAGAAGTTCGTGACTCTGGGGAGGTTACATTTACGCCCCCTTCAGTTTCACCTCAATTGGCATTGGAAAAAAGGGGACAGTCTCGACAGGGAAAGCATTCCCATCACGAATTCCATGAAGTCACATCTTCAGTGGTGGAACAGCAAGCACAGACTGAAGGAAGGCCCGTCTTTGCATGAGAAGAGCCCAGACCTCGTGTTGTTTTCCGACGCCTCAAACTTAAGGTGGGGAGCAACATTAGGGAAGAAGGAGCTCTCGTGTTTGTGTACGGTAGAGCAAAAACTCTTCACATAAACCAAAAGGAGCTTTTGGCAATACATCTGGCCCTCAAAGGCTTCAAAGAGCAGATCCTGCGCAAAGTAGTCCAAATCAATGCGGACAGCACCACAGCTCTAGCGTATATCGCGAAGCAAGGCGGGACCCACTCATGGACTCTGTACGAGATAGCGAGACCTCTTTTCATATGGGCAGAGGAAAGGAAAGTGACACTATTGACTCATTTTATTCATTGGGTCAACAATGTAAGTGCGGACAGACTCAGCAGGAGGGATCAGGTTCTCCCCATGGAATGGATGTTACACCCAGAGGTCTGCAAGAGTCTGTGGCGGTTATGGGGTCGTCCTCTCGTAGATCTTTTTGCAACTGCAACGACGAAGAGACTGGAGTTCTACTGTTCACCGGTACCGGATCCCGAAGCCATGCGCATAGATGTTTTCCTGACGAATTGGTCACACATGGAGGTGTATGCATTCCCACCGTTCAAGATTCTTTACAAGATGATACAGAAGTTCGTGTCGCACGAATGAACCATGATAACTGGTTTCCAGAGGTACTGGAATGGATGATAGATGTCCCTAAAAGCCTTCCCTTAAGACCAGATCTTCTCAGACAACCTCACTTGGCACGAAACCACCTAAACCTCCAGGCTTTACGTCTGACTGCCTTCAGACTATCGAAAAACTCGCTAGAGCTAGAGGCTTTTCAAAGAAGGCAGCCAAGGCTATTGCGAGAGCAAGGAGGTCTTCTACCATCAAGGTGTATCAGTCCAGGTGGGAGTTGTTCAGAGAATGATGTAGAGCTAATTCGGTTTTTTCATCCAGTACTGTACCTCTATAACTCAGATGGCATATTTCTTCCTAGACCTCAGAAATAAGCATAACTTCTCGTCCTCTACAATCAAAGGTTACAGAAGTATGTTGGCCACGGTTTTTAGGCACAGGAACTATGACCTCTCCAATAATAAGGACCTGCAGGATCTGCTTAAGTCTTTTGACACCTCAAAGAAAAGACAACCAGAATCGCTTGCCTGGAACTTGGACGTAGTTCTTAAATTTCTCATGAGTGACAGATTTGAACCTTTACACTCAGCCTCGTTTAAGGATCTAACCTTGAAAACTCTGTTTCTGGTTAGTCTAGCCACTGCTAAAAGGGTTAATGAAGTCCACGCCTTAAGCGGGAACATTGGTTTCCGGGATGGAAAAGCCATATGCTCCTTACAGTTGGGATTTTTGGCCAAGAATGAAAAGCCTTCCCGCCCATGGCCGAAGTCTTTCGAGATCCTTAACCTCTATGATGTGGTAGGAGACGAGTTGGAGAAAGTGCTTTGCCCTGTAAGAGCATTACGGCTCTATTTGGACAGAACTAAGAGTTTGAGAGGCGACTCAGATGCTCTGTGGTGTGCAGTTCGAAAACCTTCACTGCCCATGTCAAAGAACGCCTTATCCTTTTTCATTAGGCATTTAATTAGAGAGGCTCACATCCAGTGGGATAAGGCAGACCAGAGGCTTCTCAAGGTGAAGACACATGAAGTCAGAGCGGTAGCGACTTCAGTGGCTTTTAAGCAGAACCGTTCTCTGCAAAGTTTGATGGATACGACTTTTTGGAGAAGTAAGTCCGTTTTCGTATCTCATTATTTAAAGCATGTTCAGACTCTCTATGAGGACTGTTATACGTTGGGTCCATGCGTAGCAGCGAATGCGATAGTAGGTGAATGATCTACCACTCCGTTCCCGTTTTCCTAATACTCTTTTCTTTTTCTTGGAACTTGTTTAGTTATGGTTGTATGTGGAGATTGGTCGTCAGTCTTCCGCAATCTTTTGGTTTGGTCAGGTGGTCAATTTGTTCCTAGAGTGCGCTCGGAACAAGGGTATTAGTTGAGGTCCTGTCATGTTATAGGTTATTGCACCGTTTGACAGCTCCTAGAGATCATCAGCCCCCTGGGTGGACCGCTGGATCTCCTAAGGATAGCAGACAAAATGAGGCAGAGTATCATTGCAGTCAGCTTCCTTATCAGGTGAGAACCTCTTAAGTTGTTTATGTAACTCTTAAGTGAATTTCCAATTATGTAGCTGTCTCTGACCTGCCACCAAGGGTGTCAATCAGCCATTCTTATACAGTATAACCAGCGGGTAAGTTTTATATTTAAAAATTATATTTTCATAATAAAATAAATTTTTGAGTATACTTACCCGCTGGTTATATAAGTTAAAAACCCACCCTTCTCCCCTCTAGAGACCATGGGGCATGGAAGATCTGAAGGGTTTGGTATAGTTCTACCTGTAGTACCGCGAGGGCGCTAGTGTACACCTGGCATATCTGCGATAAGCCGCGAGATTTTTAATTTTCTGCCGGGGTGTCTAGAGACTTTAGCCATTCTTATATAACCAGCGGATAAGTATATTAAAAAATTTATTTTATAATGAAAATATAATTTTTTATTTTTTTTCATTTCTTACAAATTTTTGAATATGAAATTAGTACATAATGATTAACCCTTTTACCCCCAGGCTATTTGGAACTCTCCAACCCTTAACCCCCAGGCGTTTTTTTTTCTTCAAGCACATTTTGCAATATATATTTTTTAAATTGCTCTAACAGCCTTAATTTTCATCATAGAGCAGTCAGGTTGGTCTCATTCTTTTGGAAAATGCCTGAAGTTTATCATGAGGTTATTAAAAATATGCCAAAAAAATTGTAAATAGCAGCTTTTTGCAAGGACGTAACAGTACGTCCATGGGGGTGAAGGGATGAGTTTTGTGAAACGTACCAGTACGTCCATTGGGGGTAAAAGGTTAAGTGTGTTTATTCAAATTGGGAAAAGGAATTTTAACAATAATCCCTTTTGTAGGAGAGCCGTGCCTGCGAAAGTGACGGCGAGGCTGAAGACGACTTGGAAGATGGTGTATCCCAACCGCTGGATGAACCCACTCCGCAGCAAGAAGATGCTGCCCCTCATCCTGCTCGCCGTCCTATGAATGCTTTTCTCATTTTCTGTAAACGACATAGAGCACAGGTACTAACAGTACTTTTTCTTGGATGTCAGTATGTTCATCAGACTTTTCAAACATATATATATATATATATATATATATATATATATATATATATATATATATATATATATATATATATATCTATATATATATATATATATATATATATATATATATATATATATATATATATATATATATATATATATATATATATATATATATATATATATATATATATATATATATATATATATATATATATATATATATATATATATATATATATATATATCTATATATCTATATATATATATATATATATATATATATATATATATATATATATATATATATCTATATATATATATATATATATATATATATATATATATATATATATATATATATATATCTATATATCTATATATAGATATATATACAGTAGGGTCCCGAATTATACGTGTTCGAATTATACGATTCCCCTTGTATGCGATCGCTATTTTCCAAAAATATATTTTCTGTATCTGCTAAGCTGTTCAAAGTCTGCTAGTCAAGGACTACAAAACGTATCAAATATATTGTCTTTTTAAGTCTATTGGTAGCCCTAAATATGGTGATTTATAATAAATGTTACAAAACAATATTAACATTACATCTTATTAACATAATTTCATAATAAAAAGCCTATTTAAGGATAAAATTCCACATCAACAATGAAATCAACTGTTAACTGTGCGAGTCCAGCTGACAAAATGTAAACAGAATTGTGGTTATGTTCTCGGCAATCTTTGTCTTTCTCCAACCTTTCGATAATTTTAATGGTAGTGTTAATGATGGTATATTAAAGCATTATTTTTGTTTAGTGCAGTATTTATAAAAGCTTTATTTTTCCCTTCAGGCGTTCAAGGTTTTCACGAGTTGACTGGGTTCGTTTATCGTCAGTGAATAGCCTAAACTTCGGTAACGAGTCGGCAATATTTTGTCATATTTTAAACAGTATACATTTGATTTGCAAAGATTGGTTTTGTAGAGTACACGGTATAATTATAAAAATCTCTCTCTCTCTCTCTCTCTCTCTCTCTCTCTCTCTCTCTCTCTCTCTCTCTCTCTCTCTCTCTCTCTCTCTCTCTAAGAAATAAAACCTTAGTTCACATATGGCAACCTGAGTTTAAGAATGAAATTAACATGACTATTGTTAGTTCTGGCGATCAATTCCTCACGAAACAAAAACACGGCATTCAATTACAACAGCTGATTCTCTCTCTCTCTCTCTCTCTCTCTCTCTCTCTCTCTCTCTCTCTCTCGTGTTATACAATACTTACAATTAGATGAAGAAACCAAAATCACTTTTCTTAAAGTGTCAATCAAATACAAAACGAAAAAGTTATACCGTGTATACATCCATTTGAGTCGTAGCTTAAAATACGGCATCCGATTTCTTCAGCAAACCACTATTTTTTGGGAAACATCATTTTATTCTAGAAAATTGCTACTCGTTAAATAGTTAATTGCACGTTAAGAAAGCGTGTACTTTAGTTTTTAAATTTCGGATGTGTTTTAAAAATCGAGTATTGTTGACTTCTTTTTGTTTTACTTTTGGCTAATATCAGATCAGCTGACGTCTAGCTGTTGGTCTCAAGAATAGGCGCATACGAATACAGTAACAAAGTATTGTTTATACCATTTCTCAACTTATTCAAAACATCTATACAGTTGATATTACATAAGCACCAATGTGTTATAACCTATCATATTTTTTTGTTTAGTACATTTAAAACTAACGCTCTCTCTCTCTCTCTCTCTCTCTCTCTCTCTCTCTCTCTCTCTCTCTCTCTCTCTCTCTCTCTCTCTCTCTCTCTCTCTCAAATGAAATCTTTGTTGCTTCACAAAGTTTGTTATATTGAAAATCAATCATGATTAAATTTTCCTTACTTTCTCTAATCTCGCACCATCTCTGTCACATCGAACGTTATAGCGGCAACTTAAATGTTCGATAACTTTAAAAATCGGCCTAGTACTTACTTCTTCTCTTACTTTTTTATAGATGGTTTCATAATTGAAGTGGGTACAAGTTGACTTATAACTAAAGTTAGGAAAAGTATTTTGGATATGGAATGGACAATCATCTTTAGTAACAGTTTAGAATTATCGTAAATTATCATTCTGTCATTAGCGGCAGTTTGTTATTGTTGATTAAACGCAAAAAGAAAAAATAGTTTTCCTGCTTTGCCACGTATGTAAGAATTTATATTAATATGGTAAATAATAATTGTAATAACATATTTACTAAAAGCTTTTAATATCATTATTTATCTCTTTGATCATGCGTGTTTAATGCCCACGTTTGTTTATTATGATCGAAGATGGAGCGTACAGTAAACGAATGGAAGGTTTCCGTTTCAGGCGGCGTCATAAAGAAAAACATAACATTATATGAATGGCATTCATTTCATTTATTTGGAAGTTCTAAGAAAAATTAAGTAGAACATTGGTAATAGCAAAATCAACATATAATCAATACTTGGTAAGATTGCTGTCGATGCAAAAACTAACCAATACACAGATGTGTAAATGCGTCTGTTTCTTCGTTATGATCAGAGATAAACGTAAACAAAACATTGGTTGTCGTTTTTATTGTGCTTTTTGGCGTGTTTAGGAAACGGATGATATAAAATCGCCTTTATTTTGATAATTCTGGATTTTCAATGATACAACAAAAGCTAGTCTATAGAGTGATGGTTTTGCTATTCACCAGTTGTCTTAAACAATAGATATGACAAACATTAAAATTTGTCTGTATTTTGGGTCGCGTTATAACGGAAAATGTATGGTGTTTACACCCATCCTGGTTTTGAGTTTAACCTTTTTTCAAGTTATTATAACTTTAAAGCATGTTAAATGTTTGATTTATTTACAAGAACAATTTGACATTATAAAAAAGATGCAGTATAGTACATAGAAAGTATTGGAAATGGGTAGTAAACACGTTTGAATAGGCAAGTTGCTGGTTGCCATGGCCCCAATAGAATTATTTCTGTTAGCTGTGTTTCAAAATATGCGATTTTCCATTTACACGAGGTCATTCATCGACCAAATTCTCGCATAATTCGGGACCCTACTGTATATATATATATATATATATATATATATATATATATATATATATATATATATATATATATATATAGATAACGGATTTTGAGCGAAGCAAAAAATCTATTTTTGGGTGAGATGGCCATGACGTCCTGATGGAAGGTTCCTTTTGGTAGCTTCCTTGGGTATATTAACTACAAGGATATTCCCAGAGAATTAAACCACAGGTTATCACAGAATTCTTACTTCTGGTGCGAGTATCCCAAAGGTTTCCCTTTAAGACATCGTATATCAACAGGGGACGCATGTATTAACACGCCACATAGCTATCTGCACCCCATATAGAGTTAACACTTCGATATGAAAGGGTGGAGAATAACTGGGGAGCCGTTCCACAGTTACACTCGTCCGTGGCTGCTTTTGGTACTCGAAACGTAAACAAACGGGCGCCATTGCTAAATGACGTCACGTCCGTCCTCATCCTGATGCCAGCTCCTTGCTAATCTCCATGATACAGCAGGACAGGGCGGGGCCTGAAAGGCTGGACTAGAATAACAGGGAGGGTCCATCAGGACGTCATGGCCATCTCCCCAAAAATAGATTTTTCGCTTCGCTCAAAATCCGTTTTTTGGGCTCAAGCCATGACGTCCTGATGGAAGAGTACCAGAGAATCAATGTATCGTGGAAATTTTCCCCCTATTAGAGTAAGTGCCAAGGGCTTTGAATAGAGGTATGTAATGTGACCTCGGTAGAGGTTCCGTGGGGATCCGGCTTCCCGCCCCCCCCGGCAGAGAAGTCCCAACGGGTTATGCCAAAATTCAAAGTGGTCATCGAAGGGCTACTCACCCTGCGGAGAGTTCGTGAAGGACTCGGAGACAAGACAGAATGGTCAATATTCGTGTAGGAACATTCTCAACAGTAGATAAGTGATGGTTAGTCACTATGTTCCATGGTTAGAGAACAATCTGGTCTTGAAGGTATGGCGTAAGTAAGTATTCAATTAGGAATATTACACAGCATAGGTGAGTATATAATACAGACAAAACATATTATTCTTCTCATTTCAAAGAAAGGGGTAAATGAAACTATGACATTCATGTATTTCATAGTGTAAATAGGAGCGAAGAGAGACGCACAAGTAATAAAATAGACATTTTATTTCACAATTGCAGGTTATAATAGTAATAAATGCAATAAGAGATGTAAAGTTAATTTACAATAATAAATAATGTACATAGAAATTAGAAGACTTCAATCTTGAATCTGAAAGAAATTTCAAATAATTAGAAAGCACAAGTTCCGGAGGAACGTCAGTCTTTAAAAAAGGGAAAAACACATCATGCCCTAGGCATGTGGCACTCATGTGAAGTCTATGACATTTTCACCTTGTAAAGAACAGTCTATGAGAAACACTAAGTGTCCATGAAATCACTATGTATCACACGAGGGTCAACACAGGCACCCGTAGAGTTAAAGTCCCAAGTAACTCACTGTTCTATGCAGAGTTAAACTGCAGGTTTCATAACACTATCTGCGGCTACCATGAAATGTTTGATTTCATGCACTTGCTTCGCGTAGTGCTTGAAGAAAATGCGCGAAGATTTCCATCCTGTGAAGCTCTTGAGGCTTTCGAAATCCATACTCTGGAAGAAATTCAGAGAAGATGCGACTTTTCTAGGATCGTGACCTGCGGGTGTACTGTCAGGATCCGCTCTGCGAATGAAGTAGGTGATTTTCGCTCTTAGTTGTTTCAGTGACAGGTCGCTACCCGATGTTTCTCCTTTGAAGAGTTGGCCTCCACCAAAGTCTGAAGTTCTTCGAAGATAGACCTTGAGACTCTCTACTGGACATAGAGAGACATCTTCCTTCAGGGGACAGATTCTCCAGGGGGCCCATCCCTTGGTGGGTAATTCGTTTTTCGCGAGAAACGTCGGATCAGGGAAGAGGGTAAGTTCTCCTGAGTCTGTAAACAGGATATGACCCTCGTCTCTTGATAATGCCACTATTTCGCTGACTCGGGCTCCCGAGGCGAGAGCAAAAAGGAATATAACTTTTTGAGTCAGATCCTTGAGAGGGCACGAATCGTTGTCCAAGTTGGAGGCAAAATGGAGCACCTTGTCCAGGGACCAGGAGATAGGTTTTGGCGGAGGTGCTGGGCGTAGTCGAGCGCATGCTTTTGGAAGTTTATTGAAGATACCGCTGGACAGATCAATCTGGAAGGCGTACAGTAGTGGTCTAGTCAAAGCCGATTTGCAGGTAGAAATCGTGTTGGCTGCTAAGCCTTGTCCATGAAGGTGAATGAAGAAGGACATGCAGAAATCAATGGTGATTTCCGTAGGGTTTTTTGCTCTGACGAACGAGACCCACTTTCTCCAGGATGATTCGTATTGCCGTCGTGTGGATTCGGTCTTGTATTCCTCGAGGAAGTCTAGACTTTTCTTCGAGATCCCAAACCTTTTCTTTGCGGCTAGGGAGAGAAAATCATGAGATGAAGGTCCCTGACTTTAAGTGATGAAGCGAAGACAGTCGACTTCTGTACTTGCGGAGAGAGAACTGGGCAATTTCATTTGTGACCGAGGGACACAAAACTGAAATCCTCATGGATCACCGTGGTGGGTAGAAGCTAAGTTCTAGCAGAGATTGCCTGCGAGGTGTATCAGGGACTGAGACCACTCAGACCCTTGGGTTAAAGGGGTAGTAGGAGACCCCATATAGATCTAGGTTCCGGCAACCAACCGTGCT
Source organism: Palaemon carinicauda (assembly GCF_036898095.1). Taxonomy (NCBI): domain Eukaryota; kingdom Metazoa; phylum Arthropoda; class Malacostraca; order Decapoda; family Palaemonidae; genus Palaemon; species Palaemon carinicauda. The sequence goes on from NC_090725.1 coordinate 169,028,650, forward strand.
AAGACACACAGAGTATGCTGGAAATTGTAATATGCAAGAAGACAGCACAGCCACTAGTAGAATGGTAAGACAATACCTATCTATCGGAGTGGCCAAGCCATCTGGCTGCAGTGTAGGGCTGTCGGCATGTAGTCGACAGACAGTAGAAGGGATGCAAGTCCCTTGGTGCTTCCGGAGGGCGCCGGCAGACCGGCGGAACGCCGGAGGTTGCTCCAGCAGGGTGTAAGGCATTAAGGCAGACACATTGCGGATCTAAGCATAATACCAACTTGGCGGCCGCCGGCGGCTCCGGCAACCGAAGGCTGACGGCTTGGTGATCAGTTCATAAGGTAAAGCAGAATTTGTTAGAATACCCAGACCGCCGGCAATCAATGCCGGCACGCCGGAGGCCGGCCCGAAGGTCGGACAACTGGAACTAGGTAATAGAGGGGTGGGCCATCGGCTGCAGCCCTCCGGCACACGGAAGGCTGGCGACTTAGGGGAGGGAGGGTATCTCATGAGAGTGTCACCAAGGGAAGGCCGGTATCGCCGGCAGTGGAGGCGGCAAGGGACCGGCACCAGGGTAGATAGAGAGACAGATAAGGAGGGATTGGAGGGGTAAGATCGCATACCCCTCTGGCATCCCTCCTGAGGGAGTGTACCCATGATAGGAGTGGTTCCTAGCATCCAATGGCAGGGGGCCGGCAGTCGGCCGGGTGCCAGGGTAACCCAAGGGAGGGT
>NC_090725.1:169034369-169109369 GCF_036898095.1 Palaemon carinicauda
GAGAATGAGAGAGAGATTACAATAGATGAAGTGAGGAGAGCACTAGATGAAACGAGAGTAGGAAAAGCGTCTGGTATGGATGGTGTGAGAGCTGAGATGTTGAAGGAAGGGGGTGTGTCTGTACTTGAATGGTTGGTGAGATTATTTAATATGTGTTTTGTGTTGTCAATGGTACCAGTAGATTGGGTTTGTGACTGTATTGTACCACTATATAAGGGTAAGGGAGATGTGCATGAGTGTTCTAATTCAAGAGGTATTAGTTTGTTAAGCATAGTTGGAAAAGTGTATGGTAGAGTAATGATTAATAGGATCAAGGATAAAACAGAGAATGTAATCTTAGAAATACAGGGTGGTTTTGGAAGAGGTAGGGGTTGTATGAATCAGATTTTTACAGTAAGGCAGATATGCGAGAAATATCTAGCAAAAGGTAAGGTGGTGTATGTTGCGTTTATGGATCTGGAGAAAGCGTATGATAGAGTTGATAGGGAAGCAATGTGGAATGTGATGAGGTTATATGGAGTTGGTGGAAAGTTGTTGCAAGCAGTGAAAAGTTTCTACAAAGGTAGTAAAGCATGTGTTAGGATAGGAAATGAAGTGAGTGATTTGTTTCCGGTGAGAGTGGGGCTGAGACAGGGATGTGTGATGTCACCGTGGTTGTTTAACTTGTTTGTTGATGGAGTGGTGAGAGAGGTGAATGCTCGAGTGCTTGGACGAGGATTAAAACTGGTAGACGAGAATGACCATGAATGGGAGGTAAATCAGTTGTTGTTTGCAGATGATACTGTACTGGTTGCAGACACAGAAGAGAAGCTTGGCCGATTAGTGACAGAATTTGGAAGTGTGTGAGAGAAGGAAGTTGAGAGTTAATGTGGGTAAGAGTAAGGTTATGAGATGTACGAGAAGGGAAGGTGGTGCAAGGTTGAATGTCATGTTGAATGGAGAGTTACTTGAGGAAGTGGATCAGTTTAAGTACTTGGGGTCTGTTGTTGCAGCAAATGGTGGAGTGGAAGCAGATGTACGTCAGAGAGTGAATGAAGGTTGCAAAGTGTTGGGGGCAGTTAAGGGATTAGTAAAAAAATAGAGGGTTGGGCATGAATATAAATAGAGTTCTATATGAGAATGTGATTGTACCAACTGTGATGTATGGATCGGAGTTGTGGGGAATGAAAGTGACGGAGAGACAGAAATTGAATGTGTTTGAGATGAAGTGTCTAAGGAGTATGGCTGGTGTATCTCGAGTAGATAGGGTTAGGAACGAAGTGGTGAGAGTGAGAACGGGTGTAAGAAATGAGTTAGCAGCTAGAGTGGATATGAATGTGTTGAGGTGGTTTGGCCATATTGAGAGAATGGAAAATGGCTGTCTGCTAAAGAAGGTGATGGATACAAGAGTTGATGGGAGAAGACAAGAGGAAGGCCAAGGTTTGGGTGGATGGATGGAGTGAAGAAAGCTCTGGGTGATAGGAGGATAGATGTGAGAGAGGCAAGAGAGCGTGCTAGAAATAGGAATGAATGGCGAGCGATTGTGACGCAGTTCCGGTAGGCCCTGCTGCTTCCTCCGATGCCTTAGATGACCGCGGAGGTAGCAGCAGTAGGGGATTCAGCATTATGAAGCTTCATCTGTGGTGGATAATGTGGGAGGGTGGGCTGTGGCACCCTAGCAGTACCAGCTGAACTCGGTTGAGTCCCTTGTTAGGCTGGAGGAACATAGAGAGTAGAGGTCCCCTTTTTGTTTTTGTTTCATTTGTTGATGTCGGCTACCCCCCAAAATTGGGGGAAGTGCCTTGGTATATGTATGTATGTATGTATCTCTCTCTCTCTCTCTCTCTCTCTCTCTCTCTCTCTCTCTCTCTCTCTCTCTCTCTCTCTCTCAGGAGGAAGGATGGGTGTCGACGGTGTTTTTTTTTCTTCCAAAGACCAGCTTTGAGCATCCACACTAGGACTGGACCACCCACTTTTTCATATTTCTGTTTTTCTCTCTTTGTCAACCCTTCTATCCAAACTTTCAATCTCTCTTGGCTTAAATAAAAAAAAATATGAAAAACATTAGATATTTAGATACGACGGTTACAGTGAACCCTCGCTACTTCGCGGTTCGACCATCGCGGATTCACCACTTCGCGGATTTTTTCCATAACCCATATATATACAGTAATATATATATATATATATATATATATATATATATATATATATATATGTATGCATGTATTTATGTATATATGTAGGTATGTATATGTTTATACATATAAATATATATATATATATATATACACAAACACACACACACACATATATATATATATATATATATATATATATATATATATATATATATATATATATATATATATATATATATATCTAAAATAGGAAGATGTGATGTAGTTCTAAGGGAAAAGTATGGGAAATATGTCTGGGTAATAAGCAAAGCTCTACCTCCAGTTTGTTTCTACATTATGATCAGAGATAAATGTAAACAAAACATTGGTTGCCATTTTTTATCGTGCTTTTTAGCATGTTTAGGAAATGCATGATATAAAATCACCTTTAATATTTGTGCCTGTTTTAGTTTAGGGTACTGTAGTACATGCATTAAGTGTTCTGTACATTAAAGGGTAGTTTGTTAACAGTACTACGTACAAGGGAAGGTTTTAAAAGTCTGAATATACATGTTGAATAAATGGGTAAATATGGTGTCACTACTTCGCGGATTTTCACCTATCGCGGCCGCGACTGGAACCTATCTACCGCGATAAACGAGGGTTCACTGTATTTATAACTAGCCTTTTTGGGCTCAAGCCATGTCGTCTTGGTGGAAGTTCCTAAAGTAGCTTCCTAAGGGAAATATGTTACTACAGTGATATTCCCAGAGAATTCAACCTTCAGGTTCCAGAATTCTAACTCCTGGAACGAATATCCTTAAAATTTCTCTCAAGGATATCGCATAATAACAGAGGATGTATTCTTGACATGCCACATAGCAATCTGCACCCCTAATAGCGTTTACGCTTCGAGGGGGATGTGGCAGAAGAAATAGAAAGGGGGGGCTGTAACAAGGTTACCCCCGTTCTCATACTACTATTGACCACCACCACAACGCCATTCCCAAGATGGCGGACATTCCTAATTTTGTAGCGATTTCGCTCAGTGGTGTTCCCTGTTGATCTAACTTTTCAATCGATTTGCAAGGATTTTTATTATGCATTTTCCAGCTTCTTTCGCCTTCGGAAAGTTGAGTATTGGGTCTTTACAATGAAAAATTTTTTAGCTCCCGTTTCACAGTGAAATTAGATTAATTTATTGTGTTTAGAGCTAGCCTATACCGGAGGCGCTATGAGCGCTGTCGTTCATTAGGCATGAGTTATTTAGTTAGTAGAACGACTTCCCGGTTTTTAAATAGCATTATTTAATTAATTAATTACGTAAGCTACTTAGGCAAATTATACCTGTAAAGATATTTATAGTGTGCATAATTTTCCTTTCCATGTCGATCGTATAGTTAGAGTTTTGGTGAGTGAGGTAACCGAGGTCTCGTCTCGCCTATGTAACCTAACCTAGGCGTTCTATTATACATTCAGACATTTCCCCGGTTACCCTCATGTATTGTGATTTCAATTATACAGAGATAGTTATCTCTTAGAATTGGATGAAACTTTACATGTCTCCAAGAAGGAGATTTAAGGGTAATCTCTCTTCCCTTTGAGTGTAGCTTTAAGCTACAACCTTAGTGGTCGGCCTCAAATTTTTAATTCAGGCATGACTTTCCTACTGTTTTTTCTGCCCTTCCCCAGTAACTGCAGATGCAGGTTTTTGGGGTTTCGGCCAGAATCTCAGAGTATTTAGTCTATGGTTGGTAGCCTACTGGCAAGATGAATAGAATTCTTTTGCTAGGTTAGGCTGGCAACATAGGAGGCTAGACCTCCCTAGGCCACTCCTGAAGGGTCTGTATGATATGATCCTTCTCCCCGTGACCTAGCAGTCTAGTCCTGTGTTAGTTGACCCTAAGCTGAAGAATAGAATTCTTCTACTGCTTAGGGGACACTGGCACTAGAACCCCGTTTCCTTACCGTTTAGAGGTGGTGGCGAAGGTGCTACCAACCTCTTTATCGTATTAAGCTAACCCTAGGCTAAGGAATAGAATTCTTTAGCCACATGGGATAGTTCTAATACAGGAACAGAGTTCTGTTAGGTGGGGCAGGACAGGCTACGGCCGGCTCCTGCTGTACCTTTCACAGGACCCTCTTTTCCCTTCCCTTCTATCACTTTTATGTTGGCGAACCCCGGGAACCTTACTGTTGCTGGGATCGACCAGACTCCCCCTCTTTAGCAGTTGACAGCTGCCGGCCGGCTGTCATGACAGCTGCCGGCCGGCAGTCTTAACATCTGTCGGCCGGCAGTAATGACAGCTGGAGCTGCTGGCTATGTCAGTTACCGGCCGGCAGTCATGGCTACTGCTGGCCGGCAGTCTTGGTGGTTGCTGGCAGGCAACCAGGGCAGCTGCTGGCCATGTTGGCTGTGAGTGGGAAGTCCCTTCTGTTACCAAAGGTTCTTCAGTTCTCCCTTGAACTGCTAGCAACAGTGGCTGCTGCCGGGGTGCTGCCTACCAGGCTGGCACAGAATGGTGCTTACCCAACCGGCAGCACGCCGACTCTACTGATACTGCCGGCCGGCAAGGCATAGACAGAACCATGCCGGGGACAGTATTGTAGCTGGATGGAAGCTTGAATGTTATATTCTCCCCTTCCATTGGAACCTTTCTGGAGAAAGGTAGTAAAATTATACTTTTACATCCTTTGTACTGTATATACACACAGTATTAGGTAACCTGTTCTCCATGCTATCTCTCTCTCTTTTAGCTAGCAGACTGGATGTGCTGGCATTAGCTAGCTATGCCGACGACATGCCGGCTGAACTACAGTATATGTTTATACAGGTAGTTAGTATTTTTGCAGCATAGGATATACTGCAAATAAAAAGCTTCTGTATATATTATACTAGTAGGGTTTTTCCAATATATTTTGAGTATCCTACCCAAATATTTGTGGAACCCAATCTCATAATGAAAGAATTTAATTTCTTCAATATTCTGATTAGAAATCAGTCTTCAGATTACCCTGCAATATTAAAAAAAAATTTTAACGACTGGAGGTTACACTCCTAACCCTTAAAGGGCAGAGCCCTTATCCCCGAGTCTCCATGATTAGGAAACTCTATGTTTTAATTTTGTAAGGGAGGTCACAACAAATAAATTAGGTTGGATGGGATACACAAAATATATGTCTTTCATTTTATCCAGTCCAGTTGGCATCATGCCAGCTGGACCGTGCAGTCAGCTGATAGCCATATAGGCAACACAATGGCTGGATCACACTATATATAATTATACAGTAGCCAGTAAATTGCAATATAGTGTATACTGTAAATAGAAAACTACAGTATGATTTTACATCAATTATTTCTAGCATATTTTGGGTACCCTCATGCGAGCTTATGCTGCGGCTGCTTTTACATTGAAGGAATAGTGTTTCTTCATTAAGCTGATTGAGTAATCAGTCATCCGTACCCCACAGTATTTAGAATGAAAGGGACAGTGAAGTATACACTTCTCTATCCCTAGGGGTTAGAAAAACCCCCTTTGTTCCAACACTGAGTACTTACCCCGAACTACTTTCTTAGGAGTATCTGGGATCTCCTCCCAACCGACCAGAGTTTTGTGTAGTCTACCGTACTCCCGTTTTCTATGAGGGGTAACCTCAGGTGGTGGTGGTGTGATACGCGCCCTGAGGCGACCCCCGGTCAGAGAGCATGCTTGCTCAGGTCTCGATCCCCAGTAAGTTCTCTGGTCGCGTCGCGATAACATCACAACGCTCTCCTTATCCAGTGCGACCCTTTGTGTCTCACGCGGTTCCCACGTGGTACCTTTGTGCTCCCCCTTATCCTTTCCCTTTGTGTTCCTGTGTCTCGCGGTGTCTTACTAGTGCGTAATGGAGCATCCCTGCCGTTGTCCTGGGCCTATGGCCGGTAAATTGTGTGGTGCTTTCCTGTCGAAACCTGAAGTTGACCCGCACTCCTTGTGTTCTTCGTGTAGGGGCAGTGTGTGTTCCCCTACAGCCACGTGTCCGGAGTGCGAGTCCTGGAACGAGGTGCTGTGGGTGCGTTACGGCATCAAAAAGAAGGTGGCGTCTAAGAGATCGCCTAAGAAGCTGAGTGTCTCTTCTCCTCTTGCTTCGCTGGGCCTATCGTCAGACAGAGCCTCGCTGCCGCCTTCCCCTACCCAGAGTAGGGGACAAGGTAAGTTAGTTGCGGGGAAGAGGCCTGTGGCCCTTCCCCAGGAGTCTGATTTACGGGATAGTGGTGTTGTGGCGTCATTCCAGGCAAGTGAGGGGCCTGAGGGAGGGACGGAAGTGTGTTCGGGGGACGGAACCCTGGTGCAAGCAGGGCCCATCTCCTCAGATGATCCTATGTGGGGAAAAACTGTGCCTACCTCTTCTCCCGCCTCGTGGGCGTGTTTTTCAGGGGCTTCCGCAGCCAAGGGTTCCGCCGAGAAGGAAGACTCGCTGCCGTCGGACTCCCTCGCGTGAGTGCCGCCGAAGACGCCCTTCAGGTCTCCGTTGAGGATGGAGGAAGGTTTTGAAACCTGGTCCCCCATCGAGGAACTCCCACGCTCCCCTCCAGCGCCTTTCCGTCCATCTTCCTACAGCCCTCTTGTTCCATCGAGCGACGCGTGGACCCATCAACAACGCGGCACGAGTCGGGCCTGCTGGTGAGAACATGCAAGTCGTTGGGCTCCTCGGCCAAAGCCTACTCTTGCTCCTCGGAAGACGGAGCCCCGAGGGACCGTAGGAGACATCGTGAGAGGTCCTGCAGGAGACGTTCTTGTTCTCGCTGCCACTCCAGATCTCGCCACGGGGGTAGGTGCTCTAGATCCCCCAGGAGGAAGTTTAGGAGAAGTGACTCCCCGGGGGAAGAATGGGTCGTCATCCCTCGTAGCAAACTTCTCGAGATGTCAGCAGTTCCAGGCCCCTCGAACTGGCTCCCAAGGGCTCGCTCACCAGTGAAGTACGTATCCAGCGGCAGATACGATCGACGGAGGGAGTCGTCTCTTCAGGTCCCAGCAGACAGGCATAAGTCCGCGAAGGTTCTGACTCCATCCGCCCACCGGAGAGTCAACGTTGAGTCGGCAAGAACGAGACAAGCAACTCCCTTCGACGAGCAAGCCCGCATCTACCTGGACCTCCGTAAGCAGGGATAAGTCCAGGACGGAGGCCTCCGTCCCGACGGCGATGCCCGTGCTACGCCCTGAGCCGCCGAAGTTGGACCATTCCAAGATGTTTCCTCCCCCTTCGCGCAGCGACCTCCGTCACAGGCAGCGGAGCGTCCTACGGAGGAAATGGACGACAACGGAGAAGGCTCAGCAGCAGAAGTTTCGGCCTACAGGAGGGTAATAGGACTCATTAGGAAGCATCACAGACTGGATGAACCCGAGCCCTCCTCCGACGAAGTCTGGCTCTCGAGCTTCAGCAGGCTGGTTGATGCCCTGGTGCAGTAGAGACCCTCGCTAGCCTTGCCTTTGGCTTGGGATGTTAGGCTGGGTAGGGCTCACGTGGACAAGATCGTGGCCAACCATGCAGAAGCCCCCAAGACCCAGAGCTCCTCCAAGCTTCTTCATGGCCTAAAATCCCAGAGCCGGTTTTACCTTCCTGAAGGGCATTGTGCAGGTCCCTGTACTGTGGAGCCTGCAATCGCCATCCTGGGACAAGGAGAAGCTGAAGAGAGGGCTACTACCACCCTGATCTGTTTCTCCCCTTCAGAAGTTGCATGATGGAGGAGATAGCCAAGGACCTGGTGAAAGTTTCCTCGTGGCTGGATTGGTGGGCCTCCACGCTGGTAGGCTTCCAGTCCTCCTACGACCTCACTATCCCGGAGAACCAGCCCTTACTGAAGGAGCTGATTAGCTCGGGAGGTAAAGCCCTCAAGTTTCTCTCATACCAATCCATCGCGCAGGCCACCAATTGGGTTATGCGGAAAAGGGACACGGTGCTCAACAAGCTCGTAAGGAGGCTCCCCGACAGAGAAGCAAGATCCCTGATGAGCCTACCCCTGTGGGATGACTCAGTTTTCCCCCTGAAGGCGGTGGAAGAGACGGTAGAGAGGGTCAGGAAGTAATACCCCATGTAAATAGCTATGGTTAAGAAAAATACAAATTATCTCTGCATTTGTCATATTTATGTCCAATTTATTATAATTGGCAAATTTGGCAAATCTACTGGTTAATCCTAAATCTATGGCATTAAAGTAGATCAAAACTAGCAATGGGTTAAGGACAGAACCTTGAGGTAGTATGCGTATAACAGCTCCCCATTCGGAAGCTTCTCCATTGATTTGAGCGCTCTCTTTTCTGTTCTGTTTAGTAGGTAGTAGGTTGGCCAGGGCACCAGCCGCCCATTGAGATACTACCGCTAGAGAGTTATGGGATCCTTTGACTGGCCAGACAGTACTTCATTGGATCCTTCTCTCTGGTTACGGTTCTTTCCCTTTGCCTACACATACACTGAATAGTCTGGCCTATTCTTTACAGATTTTCTCCTCTGTCCTCATACACCTGACAACACTGAAATTACCAAACAATTCTTCCTCACCCAAGGGGTTAACTACTGCAAATGTAATTATTCAGTGGCTACTTTCCTCTTAGTAAGGGTAGAAGAGACTCTTTAGCTATGGTAAGCGGCTCTTCTAGGAGAAGGACACTCCAAAATCAAACCATTGTTCTCTTGTCTTGGGTAGTGCCATAGCCTCTGTACCATGGTCTTCCACTGTCTTGGGTTAGAGTTCTCTTGCTTGAGGGTACACTCAGGCACACTGTTCTATCTAGTTTCTCTTTCTCTTGTTTTGTTGAAGTTTTTATTGTTTATTTAGGAAATATTCATTTTAAAGTTGTTACTATTCTTAAAATATTTTATTTTTCCTTATTTCCTTTCCTCACTGAGCTATTTTCCCTGTTGGGGCCCCTGGGCTTATAGCATCCTGCTTTTCCAACTAGGGTTGTAGCTTAGCATTTAATAATGATAATAATAATAATAATAATAATAATCATTGATCCATTACGCTGGTTCATCAATGATGCCTGATGCTGTAATTTTGTCCATTACTTTTTATTGGAGGAACTTTGTCAAAAACTTTTTGAAAGTCTAGGTGTACGATGTCTATTCCTCTGCTTTTGTCATAAATGGTAAACGTGGAAAAATTCCAAAAGATTTGTCACACATGTTCTATTTTGTTTAAAACTATGTTGGTTGTCTATCAGAAGATTGTTTTTCTCTATATGTTTCTCTATATGTTTTACTATTGAATATACTATGATTGATCAAAAAATTATGCAAGGCACTAAAGTTAGACACAGGTCTGTAGTTTGCCAGGTTCGTCTTTTGATCACTTCTTGGAGATTTGAGGAACATTGCCTACTTTCCATCCCTGTGGTGCTTTTCTTTCGTTTGCTGTCTTCCGATCATTTTATAAAAGTGTGGGGTTATCCCTTCTAGTTCTATAATGTCTCTTGTATGAATATCATGTGGATCTGGTGCCTTAGACTTCCTGAGTCCGTTTATTTTCTTTTTGACATCATCCATTGCAAAGTGGATTCTATTTACTGTAATGTTTGTGGCCCTTCATATTTGATAGCCGGTGTGGGAAGGTCCTTGATTTTTCCCTAGTGAATACGGTTTTGAAATATGAATTCATCAGTTCTGCTTTTTCCAAATCATTTGTCACAAGATTGCACTCTTATTCTTTCATTGGGCTGATTGTTTTTGATTGGATTTCTACTGTTTACATATGCAAAAAATTCTTTTGGTTATCTTTACTAGCTGAAGCCACTCTTCTCTTCATTGATCTTGGTCTTTGTAACTAGTTTATCTAGTGTGAGTGTAAGTGAGAGTGAGTGTGTGTGTGTGTCTCTCCTCCTCCTCTCCAATTTGAAGAGCCTGACCCTGGCTTTCCTTCACTAGGTCGAAAGGCATACCCAAGCCAAAATAAAAAATAATCAAGCAACAGGAAAATGGGAGAAAAGCAACCAAAAGATGACACCCATTTTGAAACATTTGCTTATGTAATGACTATTTTTCTAAATTGGGTAGTATTTTCATTTGGGTCATATTCTTGGAAATGTTGATCACTCGGACACTGTCGAATATGCCTATAGGGATGTAATGAGGATGTTATGAAGCCATTTTAGGTTCGGTCTAGACCTGGAGACAAATTGCTGTAGTTCTTGCATCATCAGACAGTCTCCCTGTGGGGCAATTGCATCCTTAAAAGATGCTATGCAGTCTTGGCACGATGCACTGTACAGTTTTTCTAAATAATGCTCTCTGTTTGAGGAATTCCAACATAGGTCGACTCCCCCCCCCTTTTTCCTCTTTCAGACATGGCCGCTGCTATAAAATATTTTGAGAAAGCAAGTCATACTTTTCATATGTGGAGAACTGCAGCAGCAAGGATGCCTCCCCCTATACAGCATCAAAGGAACTCCCTATTTTAAACAGGCTAATCAGCAAAGGCACCTTCTTCCTCCTGTGAACTTACAGCAGCCAAGGAGGCAAGACCCTCAGCTCACTATTCGCCGTAGAGGACCCTCCTCCTGCTGAAACAGTCATGACTGCAGGGTCTCTTGCCAGGGAGGGTGTCACAACTCAGGTTCAATAATTGGCAGGTGTGAAAATAAATTAAGACTATTCTGCTTAATTTCGCTATTCTCGTATAACCTTTATTAACACTTCAATATAAAGTCACAAACCGCAGCATACACTGCCCAAAAACGCTCTATTGAGCAAAACTTCTTAACTAATATAATAGTTCACAGTATAATAATAATCTTCTCGCACTTCCAGTCTTAAACTGGTAGAGAGAGAAATCCCGTTATAACACGTGCGTTAGAAGCACCACCAGTTGTGTATTTCCCCCCGAAACAAAGGTTTAGATGTCGCCTTGGCTCGTTGCCAAGGACTCCGCAAAAGCACCAATTCTATAACAATAAATATGTATCCATGAATAGCGGGGCGACATCTGTTGTGAAAGACTTTATGTACATATTACAAATTAAAATAAAGAAACTAGCGTTAACTAGTAACAATAGAACAAGCACACAAGTTTTACACTCAGTATTTTCAGTAAATAACAGTTCAACTACTTTAACATGAAAAACGATAGAATAAGACCGTGCATAAACAGTAATTATAACAAACGAAATAGAATGCCTATGATGATATACAAAAATCATTATACATCAATATAATACAGCCCTGATATATAAATATATACGCAGAAATAAACTGTAGAATAAGACCGTATACATACATACACCAAGGCACTTCCCCCAATTTTGGGGGGTAGCCGACATCAACAAATGAAACAAAAACAAAAAGGGGACCTCTACTCTCTATGTTCCTCCAGCCTAACAAGAGACTCAACCGAGTTCAGATGGTACTGCTAGGGTGCCACAGCCCACCCTCCCACATTATCCACCACAGATGAAGCTTCATAGTGCTGAATCCCCTACTGCTGCTACCTCTGCGGTCATCTAAGGCATCGGAGGAAGCAGCAGGGCCTACCGGAACTGCGTCACAATCGCTCGCCATTCATTCCTATTTCTAGCACGCTCTCTTGCCTCTCTCACATCTATCCTCCTATCACCCAGAGCTTCCTTCACTCCATCCAATCACCCAAACCTTGGCCTTCCTCTTGTACTTCTCCCATCAACTCTTGCATTCATCACCTTCTTTAGCAGACAGCCATTTTCCATTCTCTCAACATGGCCAAACCACCTCAACACATTCATATCCACTCTAGCCGCTAACTCATTTCTTACACCCGTTCTCACTCTCACCACTTCGTTCCTAACCCTATCTACTCGAGATACACCAGCCATACTCCTTAGACACTTCATCTCAAACACATTCAATTTCTGTCTCTCCGTCACTTTCATTCCCCACAACTCCAATCCATACATCACAGTTGGTACAATCACTTTCTCATATAGAACTCTCTTTATATTCATGCCCAACCCTCTATTTTTTACTACTCCCTTAACTGCCCCCAACACTTTGCAACCTTCATTCACTCTCTGACGTACATCTGCTTCCACTCCACCCTTTGCTGCAACAACAGACCCCAAGTACTTGAACTGATCCACCTCCTCAAGTAACTCTCCATTCAACATGACATTCAACCTTGCACCACTTTCCCTTCTCGTACATCTCATAACCTTACTCTTACCCACATTAACTCTCAACTTCCTTCTCTCACACACGCTTCCAAATTCAGTCACTAATCGGCCAAGCTTCTCTTCTGTGTCTGCAACTAGTACAGTATCATCTGCAAACAACAACTGATTTACCTCCCATTCATGGTCATTCTCGTCTACCAGTTTTAATCCTCGTCCAAGCACTCGAGCATTCACACCTCTCACCACTCCATCAACATACAAGTTAAACAACCACGGTGACATTACACATCCCTGTCTCAGCCCCACTCTCACCGGAAACCAATCACTCACTTCATTTCCTATCCTAACACATGCTTTGCTACCTTATTAGAAACTTTTCACTGCTTGCAATAACCTTCCACCAACTCCATATAACCTCATCACATTCCACATTGCTTCCCTATCAACTCTATCATACGCTTTCTCCAGATCCATAAACGCAACATACACCTCCTTACTCTTTGCTAAATATTTCTCGCATATCTGCCTTACTGTAAAAAAATTACCGTATATAAACAGTAATTATAACAATAAACAAAAATAAAATGCTTATGATGATATACAAAAATCCTTATACATCAATATAATACAGTACAGGGCTGATATACTGTATAAATATATACGCAGATATATTGATTTGTGACACAGGCCCCCCTTTCAAGTTTAAATTTTCAAATTTATACTCCCAACATTACAATTCAATTTATCAAGTTTTAGCCACCATTATCTGTATAGACATCTCGTCAAAAAGTCAACCCGGTATTGTGACAAGAATTATCCCACTACTCTGCTTAGAAAATCAGGTCCAATGTTTGAACTACCTTTTATTGCTTCTACTCTGAATCAATGATTTTTCAAGAACATTGCCCGTCTCATTATTCTGTCATTTGTAAACTTCGAACTGTTCAAAAATGCCAAAGGTTGATGATCAGTTTGTAACGTGAAGTCAACACCATACAAATACATTTTGAATTTCTGTAGAGCCCACACAATAGCCAAACACTCTTTCTCCATAGTGCTTTTTTTTTTGCTCCCTGTCCAACAGTTTACGGCTGGCGAAACTCACGGGGAACAAACCATCCTCATATTCCTGAAGTAACACTGCCCCTAGTCCCACGTCCGAAGCATCTGTTCTCAAGATGAATCTTCTGTTTAGGTCTGGAAGGCGCAGGACAGGTTTATTAACCAGTATAGACTTCAGACTGTTGTATGCTTTCTCTTGAGGCTCCTGCCACTGTACGACATTGCTTTTCCCCTTCTTTGTCAGGTCAGATAGCTGAGCAGCAATGGTTGCATAGTTTGGGACATAAGCACGATAAAATCCTGTAAGTCCTAAAAACGATCTTACCTCCTTTGTAGTCTTTGGTTGTGGGGCTGATTAAATTTTACTAATATTGGTTTCCTGAAGACTCGAAATGCCTCCCTGGATATCATGCCCAAGGAATTGCACCATTTCTGAAGCCAAAATACACTTGCTTGGCCTAACAGTGAGATTTGCATTTCGAATACGCTGAAATAGCTCTTGCAAGGTTTCTAAATGTTCAGGCCATGACTTTGTGTGTACCAGTAAGTCCTCTATATAGCTTTCCACATTATCGAGACCTTTAAGAAGTGTTTGCATACATTTAACATATGTGGCTCCTGCATTAACCATCCCAAAAGGCATCTTAAGAAATTCATATTGGCCATCAGGAGTAACAAAAGCTGTCTTTGGTACATCTTCTGATCGAACCTTGATCTGCCAGTAGCCCTTGGTGAAATCAATCTTTGTAAGGAAATTGCTGTCTGATAACCTGGCAAAAATATCATCTGCTGTAACCATTGGTTCTGGATCAAATATAGTAATACGATTAAGTTTTCTAAAGTCTATACATACTCTATTTGACCCATCAGATTTCTTTACCATCACCACTGGCGAAGCATAAGGTGATGCTGACTCCTGGATGATCCCCATGTCTAGCATACCTTTTATCTCTTTCCTAAGGGATGCTCTGACACCATATGTTACCGAGTATGGCTTACTCCTCACTGGTTCATGCGATGTAAGTTCTATTTTATGCTCACCTTTGTTTGATGTTCCAGGGATGTCCGTAAAGATATCTTCATACTCCCACACAAGTTCTTTGATTTGACGTTCCTGATGCAGGTCAAGGTTTAAGCCAAACATAATATCCTTTATTGATTCTGATCTAGAGGTTGGTGCTATCTCCAGCAACTCTTCATCCTCATGGATGTCTATACTTGAGTTGCTAACATTGTCAAACACAGCACACGCTGTATCTAAGATGACATCTTTTACTCTTTGAAGATACTTCTTCAACATGTTGATATGAAAAGTTTTAACTTTTCCATGAATGTTTATACCATAATCATTCTTGCCCACAACATTCTCTACATTAAATGGACCCTTCCACTGCATGAGTAGCTTATTGCTGTCTGTAGGGAGTAGAATCAGTACTTGATCGCCTACCTGAAGACTCCGAGGCCTGGATCTCCTATCATAGTAATGTTTGTATCGCCCTTGTGCCAACTTAAGTGCTTCATTTGCTAGTTTCATGGTCTCTTCCATTTTTTCCCTGAGCTTAAAGACATATTGATAGCTACTCTTGACTTCTGGCTCTTCAATGTCTTTTGTCCATAGTTCCCTCAAAATCTGCATTGGCCCTCTTACAGATCTTCCATATAGTATCTCAAAGGGGGAGAACCCTGTCGACTCTTGAGGGACTTCTCTATAAGCAAACAACACAGCATTGATATACCGGTGCCACTGATTAGGCTTCTCTTGACATAACTTTTTCAGCATTTGCTTTAGAGTTCCATTGAACTTTTCCACCAATCCATTACACATTGGATGGTATGGAGTAGTTGTAAGTTGTCGCATGCTGAGGAGTCTAGCTACTTCTTTCATGCAGTCAGAGGTAAACTGTGTTCCAAGATCACTTAATATTTCTTCAGGCACCCCTACCCTGCTAAACATATCTACCAGAGCTTCTGCAACTGATTCAGAGTCAATGTTCTTCAAGGGCACTGCATCAGGATACCTACTGGCTTGGTCCATCATAGTGAGGATAAACTGGTGTCCTTTCTCAGATGGTGGATGTATCTTACCAATTATATCCACAGACACCCTCTTGAATGGAGTATCAGTGATTGGCAGTTTCTCAAGAGGTACTTTTGTCACCCTACCTTTGCTGATCGTCTTCTGGCAGATGTCACAAGATCTGCAGAACCTAGTTATGTCAGCACCCATTCCAGGCCTGTAGAACTCTCTGAGGATCTTCTCCTTTGTCTTCTTAGCACACAGGTGGCCCCCTAAGGTAGATTCATGTGCTAATGTCAGGACTTGTGTTCTCAGTGGTTTAAGAACCATAACTTGGGAGACTGGATTCCTATGGTTGATGTCTGGATGAACTAATGTCCTGTGCAATAACTGTGTCCTGGTTTCGAACCGGATTACTTGCCTTCCTTTTCTCTCTTCTTTAGAGGTCCAAAACTTCTTCAGTGTGTTATCTTTCTTCTGTAGTCGACAAACTTCATCCCTATCGACTTCTTTGTATAGGTTACTGCCTGGCACTACCAGTGGAGAGGGTCTCTTACCCTCTCGCGTTGCTTGTGCCCTTATTGCTACTGCACAGGTCTCCTGGTCACAGGTGTCCTGCCACGCTGGGTCAGGGTCTTCAGCTGGTCTTGCACATGGGATGTTTCCAATTAGCAGATCATAGGGGGCGTCAGGAAGACAAACTGCATCCACTTCTCCAATCAGGTATGGAGTGTTGATGTGGATTTTAGCCATTGGAGCTCTCCGGAAGGAATTGTCAGCAAGCCTGACCAGCACTAAGCTTCCAGTGTAAAGATCAGGATCAACAAATTTTTGTTTGATTACCACACTACTACATCCAGAGTCACGCAACACCTGAACAATGTGGGATCCTACTCGACCCCTTGTCACTGGCATTGAGTCTTCATTGCTTGGAACACAAGCATTCATACAAGGGACTGCAAAACCATTCTCAAGGAAAAGCTTTCCTTCCTTGATACAAGCATCTACCTTAGCTACTTCCATTTCTGGAGGAGGGCCACTGATTGAACAGAAGGAAGAGACTTGTGCCACTGGTGTCTGTGCCTCTTCAACACTTTTCTCAACATCCAAATAAGCGGTTTTGATGGTCTTTAATTTCCTGCATTCCGGGAGATCATGACCAAATTTATCACAGAACATACACTTTTTGTCATTTCTAGGACCCCTTGACTGATCCAAGAGGTGACACTTCGACGCTATGTGGCCGAGCTGGTTGCATCTGTAGCACCTTACCTCTCTAGCTGAAGTCCCCTTGATGACTTGCTCATTGGGCCCATGCCAAGGATTCTCAACAGCACTCGGTCCTGTCTGCTTAGGTGGTCGATGCACAGGCCTTTTAGCTACCTTGGCCTCCTTAGAGAGCTCAGTTCCATGAGCTGTGAGGTACTGCTCTGCTGCCTTTGCCAGGTCATCCAGATTAGCAGGGGCCTTTTCCTTCAAATGAACTTCCAGTGCATTTGAGACAACATTGATGAACTGCTCCTTGATCATCAGCAGTTGGAGCTCTGCAAAAGTCTCATAAGCGCCAGCTTGTTCCATCCACTTCTTGAGAAAGTTATTGAGCTTGACAATGAACTGTGCAGGGCTCTCTCCGTCTTCTGGGGGCGTGTTCCGGAACTTTTTACGGAATCCTTCCTCAGTAAGGTCGTATCTTCTGAAGAGCGCTTTCTTCAAAATTTTATAGTCTTTTGCACCGTCATCAGAAAGCCGACCATAGACTAGAAGGGCATTCCCTGTCAAAAGAGCACTAAGAGACGAGGCCCACGTTGACCTGTCCCACTTGTGTGTGTTAGCATACCTCTCAAACCTTAACAAGTAGCTGTCAAGCTCATCCTTACCATCTACAAACTCCGGGAGGTTTGGGATCTTTGCTTTAGGAGAGTGGTTACTGATCACTGTCGGTGCCTCTTCATGGTGTCGTGCTGCCTCTAGTTCAAGTTTCTTTATTTCTAGTTTATGTCGTCGCTCCCGCTCCTTCTCTTCTAGTGCATATTGTCGCTCCCGCTCCTTCTCTTCTAGTTCGGCCAAAGCCTTCCCACGCTCATCATCATACCTTGTCAGTCTCTCTTCTCTCTCAAGATTCTTTTCTTCTGCTTGAACCTTGTGCTCGGCAAACTCAATGGCCTTCTCGTCGTCCAGTCCGTAGTCCTTTGCCTATGCAAGATATTCTTTGAAGGTTTCCATGACTTCAACTTCCAGCCTTTATATCTTTTCACTGTTGCCAATCCTGTTACGGTCGCCACTTGTCACAACTCAGGTTCAATAATTGGCAGGTGTGAAAGTAAAATAAGACTATTCTGCTTAATTTCGCTATTCTCGTATAGCCTTTAATATAAAGTCACAAACCGCAGCATACACTGCCCAAAAACGCTCCATTGAGCAAAACTTCTTGAGTAATATAATAGTTCACAGTATAATAATAATAATCCTCTCGCACTTCCAGTCTTAAACTGGTAGAGGGAGAAATCCCGTTATAACACGTGCGTTAGAAGCACCACCGGTTGTGTCTTTCCCCCGAAACAAAGGTTTAGATGTCTCCATGGCTCGTTGCCAAGGACTCCGCAAAAGCACCAATTCTATAACAATAAATATGTATCCATGAATAGCGGGGCGATATCTGTTGTGAAAGACTTTATGTACATATTACAAATTAAAATAAAGAAACTAGCGTTAACTAGTAACAATAGAACAAGCACACAAGTTTTACACTCATTATTTTCAGTAAATAACAGTTCAACTACTTTAACATGAAAAACGATAGAATAAGACCGTGCATAAACAGTAATATAACAAACGAAATAAAATGCCTATGATGATACACAAAAATCATTTTACATCAATATAATACAGTACAGGGCTGATATATAAATATGTACACAGAAATAAACTGTAGAATAAGACCGTATATAAACAGTAATTATAACAATAAACAAAAATAAAATACATCAATATAATACAGGGCTGATATATAAATATATACGCAGATATATTGATTTGTGACGGAGGGCAAATCTCCCATCTTGCCAAGGATAGAGGTATGCCTATGAAACCATTTTCGCAGGTGGCAGTTCTTCTGAACCGATCCCTGGACCGTGGAAGTTCTGTGTCTTGTCCCATTCATAGATTGCCCTACACCTCTTAATTCTTATTCTGACAGTCCAACCATATTATTTGATAGGGTCTGTAAAGGACCCACTCTTATTAGTGGAAGTGTCCAAGATGGTGGCCAAAGGAGCCATAAAGGAAGTCTTTGATGAGTCCCTATTCTTCCTCGGCAATCTCATATTAGTAGAGAGGCTGACGGGAGGTTAGAGACATGTCTTAGAGTTGTCCCATTTGTTCCCATACTAACAAACCTTCCGTTATTTATGTGGATATTCTTTACAGGTGTGTGTGTTCTCCTGCGATCGCCGCCTCCATGAGAACGTGTCCAGGGTGAGAGGGTGCTGCGTGCGGGACCTTCTTGTCGTCGTTAGAGACTGACCCACACTTATTGTGTCCTACATGCTGAGGGCATCGTTGCGACCAGAGTTCGCCCTGCGCAAATGGTAAGGAGCGCTCTGCTTCCCTATGGGAGAAGTTTGGGTGGCGTTGGAAAAAGTCTAAACACGATCGTTCTCCCTCAAGGGCAAGCAGCGTGCGTTCTTCTTCCTTGCATCCCCAAATCGCTCAAAAGCTCCTTCTCGTGCGCGCTCTCACAAGGGACGTGTGAGTAGGAGTGCAGATCGCTTATCTCCTTGGCAACCCTAGGGTAATGGGGTGGTTGTTGCTTCCTCTAGAGGAGCAACTTCTCCAGCTGCTGGCAAGCATTTCTCCCTTAAAGATTTGTTTCAGGTGTGGTCGTGCCTAGGAATTTCGGGACCCCCTTCAAAGGAGGAGTGCCGTCTTCAGTGTGGTGCCACGAGGGAACCTTCTCCGGAGACGTCGACATATCACGCTCTGGAGCTATGCGAGGTTTATCTGCTGCCTTCCCCTGGTCTTTCCACGCAAGGACGAGGTGATCGTTCACGTTCGCCTCTCCAACGACCCCCTGCTGACGATGAACCCTCTCTCCATCCTGGCACCTCGTCGTCCCTTAACCCTCAACCCTCTGTTTCTTCCCACAGGAACCCTCAGGTTGCAGGTGATGATCTTCCGTGGATCAGTGCGCCTTCCACCAGCAGCGCTAAGGGACGAGCTTTGCCATCGCCTCGCCTTTCTGGAACTTCTTTCCCTGATCGTCGTTCGCGCCAATCGGAAGATCGTAATGATTGTAGGTCATCACGATCAGAGCGTTCTTCTCCTTGAAGACACTCACGCTCTAGAGCTTCGCGCTCATGAGACCGTAGGTCTCAACATTCTTTTTGGAGGTGTTCCTCTCCACGAGTACGAGTCTCGCGATCGGGTTCTTCACGATTGCGAGCAAGGTCTAGACCTCGGTCCAGATGCTCACGTTCTAGATGTCACGATCTAGATTACGAGGATGGTACTCGCGCTCGCCAGGACGATGCTCACGATCTCGAGGGCGGCGTTCGCGCTTGCGAGGTTATCGTTCACGAGAACAACGTTCTCGTTCGCGAGGCCGACGATCAAGGTGTAGACGTTCCTCATTTAAAGGTAGAGGTAGGCGTACGTGCAGTCCATCAGCGCATAGCCCCTCAACCAATCCTTCTAAACAACCTTGGACCAAACCTAATGAGATGTGCTTGACCACTCCTCAGACAGGATTCTAGTTAAACCATCAGTGCCTTTCACAGCCTGGGGAGTTTTTGCTAAGTGCTCACCTACGCGACACTTGGAGACGTGCCCCGCTGTGGCGCGTTCTCCTTCTAAAGTAGTCCCTACTCAAGAGGTCTCCTTTTCCGACTTGGTCGGACGTAGGTGCTCCTCCGTGGCAGCAGGAAGTCGCTAGACCTTCCTCTTCCTCGGTGGCTCCTAGTGTTCCTGTTGTGGGCAATTCTTGCGAAACGCATGCGTTGACGCGTTAAGTTCGTGATTTTGCGCGTGAATCACGCGATTTCGCAAGCAAATCGGCGAATTTCATGAGCAGATATGTTGGAATTGCGAGCAAGTATAAGTCCAATACCCTCCTCTCGCCCTTCCGCGTCTTCCACCTCCAGCAGAAGACTGACACCCTTCCCAGAAGGGTTCAAGGAGCCTCCTAATAGGATCGCAAATGTGCCTATTAGTCTGGACCTTTCTCCGTGTCCGAAGGAATGTGTTCCTCTGCCCTAGAGGTTATCCACCGTTTGCTGGTAATCTTTCTAGGGTTTCCCCCAAGAGACACTCTTCTAGGGATCTCCAGGGTGTATCAAGGGATTCAGAGCTTTCTCCTTGGCCATCTACCTTCATGTCCAATATCCTGAAGGCTCTGAAGTTGGCACCTCCAGTGCCACAACCCCCGACTGTCCCAGTCAGGGCTACCCCCTAGAATCCCTCTTGAACCCTCGTCAAGCTCGTCAGTTGGGAGTCAAGACCCCAGAAGGAGATTGACGGCAGACAAAGCTCACAAGATCACCTCCATCCCAGTCATGTGCTGAAGGCCAAGCCCCTTCTGACTCTTATATTGCGAACTTACCTTTCACGACAGTGAAGGTAAAGGAAGTCATTACTAATAAGCAGAAGAGGTGGATGGGAGACGTAACTCCACCTCACGCCGACATCATCCACCCTGGGATGGGTAGGCTCGCCCAGGGAGATTGCAATCCATCCCTTCAACCCTCAAGACATTGAGGTAGTGCCTCCGGATCAGCGTCCTGTTTCTGTTCTTCTTTCAGAGGAGGAGCCTCCAGCTCCTACTGCCAAGGCTTCGTCTAAGTCCTCGAAGGCCTCGCAGATTCCCCCTCCTAAGACCGTGAAGGAATGCCCCGTGCGTAGGGAATCGAAGGACAAAAGATGAAACCGAAGAACGCTGCAGCAAGGGAAGCTAGGGAGGCTGAGGCACAGTCGCGGGCCCATCCACGGTTTTAGTTGACGACCTTGACCTACCCAGGCTCTGGACGTGAGCCTGGAGGTGGACGACCTCTTAGACTCGGCGGATGAGAATCTTCCAAAGGCAACCAGTCCGAACTATCATTCCGAACAGGAGAGAAGGGAATCGGAACATACCTTTTGGCAGGTCATCACCTGTATGAGGGCCATTAACATGATGTCCACTCCTGGTTCCAAAATCCAGGAAAGAAAGGATATGGTTCTCGATGAAATATTCGAGACCCAGAAGTTTTCCAGGTCCAGTGTGGCTTTGCCCTGGTCTAAAAGTCTGACAGCTGCCAAGAGGAAAGCTGTCTCTCAGATAGCTGGAACTTCTAGTTCCTTGAGGGCAGGTTCCTCCTCTCGGTCTCTGCCACTTCTTTTTGTGTTGCAAAGGAAGTACTACGAGATCGAAGGGGTACCACATTCCACCATGACCCTCGACCCTTCAGTAGAGTCCCTAAATCGGAGTTCCTACACAAACCCCCTCCTCTCTGAAGGCCTCACTGTCGGCAGTTGAGCTCCTAAATATAGAGAGAGGCGCGAAGTATTCCATACAGGCTGCTTCATGGCTGGATCTATGGTTAGGATCCCTAGGCTTCATGGTTTGCTCCCACAATCTGTCGAAGGAGTTGGCTTGGAAGACTTGAGTCCTTCCCAATGTCAGGTACCCGGACTCTCGAGTTTGTCGCACCACGTTGTCAACCTGTGGGTGAACACTATACAGTATCCCCTTTCCCATTCACGGTTCGCCATTCGCGCCTCTACATATTTGCTGGTTTTGCTCTTAAAGTGGTGGTTTTAATTTTCACTACACAAACCGGCCTTTTTTTTTTTTTTTTTTTTTTTTTTAGCAGAAAAACACTCAAATTCACCCTAACTGGTCAGTAATCTTAAAAATGTCAGTTAGTATAATAGAAAAATATATATATATTTCCTAAGTCAAATCCACGAAAAAGAATAAAAACAAATGAGAAATAAAGAAAACCAATACAATAGCACTATTACACAATCTTTCAAGAGAGAGAGAGAGAGAGAGAGAGAGAGAGAGAGAGAGAGAGAGAGGAGAGAGAGAGAGAGAGAGAGAGAGAATTGTTATTGCATTACATTAGGTATTCTTTTTATAAATGCCTACACTGTACATGTATGTACAATATGTACAGTGCATAATTTTTATGACCGGGATTGATAATTTTTTCAATTGCATATTATATTACATATATTACCTGAACTGTTCGCACTGTATTTATCTCTCTAAGTTTGCCTTCAAATTTGCTTCATTTTCTGTTAATTCTAATAGATAAGTTGTCATAGAAATCGACCCGCCAGTACAGTAATAAGTATGGATAACTATGGTGTGCGGTGGTACTGTCTTCCTTTATTATTATTATTATTATTATTATTATTATTATTTGCTAAGCTACAACCCTAGTTGGAAAAGCAGAATGCTATAAGCCCAGGGGCTCCAACAGGGAAAATAGCCCTGTGAGGAAAGGAAACATCGAAAAATAAACTATTTTATAGACTATAAAAATATTAACAAAACAAGAGGAAGAGAAATAAGATAGGATAGTTTCTTTTTGATTAAAATGTTATTGTAGTACAAAATTAAAATGCTTACATTAACATTACAGTGGAACCTCTACATACAAATGTCCTAACATACGAATTTTCCAACATCCGAAGTAAAATTTGACCAAATTTCTGTCTCGACACCCGAAGTGTTGACCAACAGACGAAGTAAACAATACTCGTACGCGTGGAATTTTCTCGAAAGCGTTAACCGTGGTTTGTTGTTGACGCCGCTAGACAGCAGCACATCGGAGGGACGCCAATCGAGCGTCACCTTGATTAGTCCTCTAATCTCGTGCGCATCGTGTGGTTGTTCTCTATTTGCTCAGTTATTAAGTGGTTTTTATCTTCCTTTTTCACGTGTTGTTTTCTGTGTTTCGTAATAATGGGTCCTAAAAAGCTTACTTTCAGTTCAGGAAGTACTGTAGTAGTAGTGGTGAGAAAAGGAAGAAGTCAATGCTTTCATTAGAACTAAAGCAAGAAATAATAGAAAAGCATGAGCAAGGTGTACGTGTTAGCGATCTGGCTAAACAATATGGCAGGAATATGTCTACGATATCGACGATCATAAAACAGAAGGCAGCCATTAAAGCAGTGAAACCCTCGAAGGGGATCACAATTATTTCCAAACGTCGTAGCCCTACCCTTGAAGAGATGGAACGCCTTTTGTTAATATGGACCAAGGACAAGGAGATTGTTGGCGATACGATCACCGAAACGATCATTTGTGAGAAGGCCAGCGCTATCTACAGTGACTTGAAGGCGGCGGGCTCTGGGGGTGACGCGGGGGAGAGTTCAGCCGATCCTACGACGGAGGAATTCAAGGCGTCTCGAGGTTGGTTCGAGAAATTTAGGAAACGGACCGGGATTCATTCAGTTGTTCGGCATGGAGAAGCTTCGAGTTCGGACACCAAGGCTGCTAAAGACTTTGTTAAAAAGTTCGAAAGCATCGTGGCGGAGGAAGGTTACGTAGAGCAGCAGGTGTTCAACTGTGATGAAACCGGTCTGTTTTGGAAAAAGATGCCTAGTCGAACGTACATTACCGCCGAAGAGAAGAAAATGCCTGGACATAAGCCAATGAAGGATCGGTTGACTCTTGCGCTTTGTGCCAACGCCAGCGGGGACTGCAAAATTAAGCCTTTATTAGTTTACCATTTCGAAAACCCTAGGGCATTTAAAGCACATAGAATTAATAAAGACCTTCTACATGTTCTATGGCATTCTAATTCTAAGGCTTGGGTTACTAGGCATATCTTTGTGGAATGGGTAAACGTAGTTTTCGGCCCTGCTGTCAAGAAGTACCTTCAGGAGAGGAATTTGCCTTTGAAGTGCTTGCTTTGTTTGGACAATGCAACCCCCCCCCCCCCCCCGGACTCGAAGATGATGTCATCGACGAATACAAATTCATCAAAGTGTTGTATCTTCCACCGAATACCACCCTTATCCTCCAGCAGCCCATGGACCAGCAAGTCATCTCTAATTTTAAGAAGATGTACACCAAGCACTTATTTAAGCACTGCTTTAATGTCACGCAAAGCACCAACTTAGCTTTGCGTGAATTTTGGAGGAGCCACTTTAATATTGTGCACTGCTTAAAGATCATAGATCAGGCTTGGGAGGGAGTAACTCGTCGGACCCTGAATTCAGCTTGGAAGAAGCTTTGGCCTGATGCTGTTGCACCCAGAGAGTTTGAAGGTTTTGGCCCCGAGAATGAACCTGTGGTTGCCGCCGAGGAAGACGTCGAAGAGATTGTATCCCTTGGCAAGTCCATGGGTCTGGAGGTGGATGAAGATGACATCACCGAACTCGTCGATGAGCATCATGAAGAGCTTACCACCGAGGAACTCAAGGAGCTGCAAGCCATGTAGCATGATGAGTTCCAAGCGCAGTTGAGTGAGTCAGAGGAGATCGAGGAGGTAGGCCAAATCTTAGGTACGGCGGAAATAAGACAGATGTTGGCATATCATCAACACGTAGTTGATTTCATCGACAAGCATCACCCACAGAAACTTCAGGTTTGCCGTGTAGCTGCGCAGTTCAATGATGTTTGTTTAACTCATTTTAGAAAAATCCTCCAAAGCCATACCAAGCAACTTTCACTCGATAGTTTCTTTAAAAAATCTCTACTAAAACGGTCTAGTGATCATGATGAAAAGAAAGAAAGTGAAGCAAAGAAAAGAAAGACCGAATCGAGTGAAAGTGATGAAAATTAAAAATAAGAAAAGAAAAAAAATATAAAAAAAAATATAAAATTATAAAAATGAAAAAAAAAAAAAATAAGTCAAGTTAAGTTAAAGTTCACGTAGTGTAAGTTAGTGTAAGTTATCGTACACGTTATCGTACAAAGTCGCCGTCCCTACCTCCTCGCTGATCTTCCATCTCCTCCTGCGTAGCAGTCCCTACACCTGTGCTGGCCTGTTGCTAAGGTAAAGTGTTACATAAAAACCCCTTTTTTATTTATTATTTCTTTATTATTCTTCTTCTTTTAGATATTTATGTATTATTATATTGTATTAATGTTATGTGTAATTATGTGTAGCCAATTATTAAGGAGTTATTATGGGTTTTTAGGCTGAGGAACGAATTAAACAAATTACCGTGTATTCTTATGGGAATATTTGCTCCAACATACGATCGTTTTAACATACGAAGCAGTTTCTGGAACGAATTAAGATTGTATGTAGAGGTATCACTGTACTACATTAGTGAAGTACATAACTGCATGCAATATTACTACATTATCTCTGTGATATTACTAAATTATCACTGTATTGAGTAAGATTGTCTTTAAAAAGTGTTGGGGAATCTTTTAGTAGCATATATGTTCTCATACATAGGCATTTTAAATCTGCGTCCAAAATTCAAAGTTTTTCTACATTCACGTTCGGTTGAAGGACGTAACCCCCGCGAATGCTGGGACCATACTGTACTCAAAAGGAGGGATGCTATCATATCGGTTCCATAAGCAAGTGCCGAAAGTGGTCTCTCGGTTGTGGAATTCCACTCTGGAGGAAATCGTCCAACGAATCTCTCCTCCAAAGGGCTATGACATCTCGGTCCTATGGTAGACCTTCACAGTCTTCTTGGCCTCAGCAAGCACCTTCCTCTAACCAGTCAACCTCTAGGTTCTCAGGACCTTTTAAGGTGTCTAAATGGCCCTTTCAGTCCAAGAGACAAAAAGGGTCCAAGTCCTTCAGAGGAAAGAATGGAGGAAACAGAGGAGGCGGAAGTGGCCCCTCCCAGTAGGAATGGCCTACCTTATCACCTACCACCTGTGGGAGGATGCCTACAGGGCCGCTGCCAGAGGTGGAAGCTTCACAGGGCAGATCCCTGAACGGTCGATGTAATCCCTCCTTCCCTCTGACTCAGGGTCCAGTGCATCTAGGCTTCTATGCGAAGGGATCAGCAAAGGAGTTGGCTCTCAGGGCCAAAGTCCAGACCATGCTGCAGAAGGGTGCTCTCCAAGAGGTAGTGGACAGGTCTCCAGGCCTTTACAGTCAAATTTTTCTGGTGAAAAGACGACCGGAGGCTGGAGACTAGTTGCTGATCTCTCCCTTCTAGCCTTTCAGACTGCAAGCCTTGTAAGACACGCATCATACTTTGAGTTGCACCCAAAATCTCCTCAACCTTATGGCTTTCGGGTGAAACGATTTTTAAATAGTCTGGATATAATTAGAAATAAGGTACTTCCATTCAAGGTATCATCAACGCCTCCATGGAAATTACCTGACATATCTTTTTGTAAATACTTTATTGGAGTTAAGAAGAATATGACTGACTTAGAATCCAGGTCTCTTTTTATGGAACATGTCGAAGAACATAGGGGATCGACTTTTATATATACTGATGGCTCCAAATCTGATGCTGGCGTTGGATTTGGAGTACATAGTAATGATTTTAATTGTAGAGGTGCACTTCCTCTAACAGCTTCCATATTTACTGCCGAACTGTATGGCATATTAACCGCTATTGAGAAAATAGCTTTGGAAAAGGAGGGTAATTTTACAATTTTTAGTGATGCAAGGAGTGTTCTTCAAGCTTTAGAAGTTTTTAATTCTAGTAACCCTCTAGTTTTAAAGATTTTAGAATGGCTTTTTATTATTGGACGGAAAGGTATAACTGTTCGATTTTGTTGGGTTCCAGCACATGTAGGTGTGTCTGGGAATGAGAAGGCAGATTTACTGGCGAAGAATGCGGCATCCGAGTTGCTACCAAGGATGTATCCCATTCCATGTAACGATCTCCTACCTTACATCAAGAAATTGGTTTGTGATAAATGGCAACAGCACTGGGACAGTCAAGACGGCAATAAAATGAGGGAAGTAACAAATATCATATCACCTTGGAGGTATAACATGATTCCCCGAAAATGGGAGACGACTCTTTGTCGTCTCCGTATTGGTCACACACGGTTGACACACGAGTTTCTGCTGAAGGGCCAACACCAACCGTATTGCGAGGACTGCTTAGTACATTTAACAGTGAGGCATTTGTTGACCGATTGCCCTAATTTTACTAACTTAAGAAATAGATATCTGTTTGAGGCTCGAGGTGAGGATGGCAGGTTTATCCTTGCCAAGATTCTTGGACATGATGTGTCTTACTATGCGAGCGGAATTTTTAGATTTATTTCAGAAGCAGGTCTTCTGAAAACTATTTAACTATTTTAATGACTTCTTAATTTTTATGGTTTTAATCGAATTCTCTCTTAATTTTCATATACAGTAAATGGTATCGGCGTCAATGACCTTAGATGTCAGGATGCCAGAAAACTTTCAATCAATCAATCTCCCTTCTGAACAAGTTTGTCCAACAGACTTGGTTCATAATGGAGGCAGTAGACACGGTCATCCAAGCAATACGTCCAAGGGACTTCATATGCACTCTGGGTCTGAAGGACACATACTTCCAGACCCCAATCCATCCGTCTTCAAGGAAGTATCTGAGATTCATTCACGAGGGAAAGACATACCAGTTCAAGGTTCTATGCTTCGGTCTCTCGACAGCCCCTCAGTTTTTTATCAGTGTTCGCCCTAATGTCATCTTGGACTCACAGGAACGACATTTGTTTTCTTAGATATCTGGATGACTGGCTGATCCTAGCAGACTCGGAGACCACCCTTCTTTGCCACCGAGATATGCTTCTCGAGTTTTGTCAGGATCTGTTCGCCCTAGTGTCATCTTGGACTCACAGGAATGACAGTCGTCTTCTTAGATATCTGGACAACTGGCAGATCCTAGCAGACTCGGAGACGACCCTTCTTCGCCACCTAGATATGGTTCTCAAGTTTTGTCTGGATCTGAGGGTCCTGATAAATTACAAGAAGTCATCATTGCAACCACCACAGAGACCTGTATACCTCGGAATGATCATAGACACTTTCCTAGAAAAAGTCTTCCCATCAGATGAAAGAGTACACAGGCTGAAGGAAGTGGCTGCTCCCTTCTTCAAGAAAGAAGTTCTTCCGGCGTCTTGTTGGTCGAGTCTGTTAGGCCACCTAACCTCTCTCATCCGTCTTGTTCCAAATGGCTGCTTTTGGATAAGATCCCTGCAGTGGCAGCTAAAGTCCGTGGGGAACAACACTCCGACCCACCTGACACCCGAGTTCCCATAACTCAGGATCAGTTGACAGATTTAAGTTGGTGGATGGTAGACGAAAGCTTTCGAGGAGGTCAGAATCTTCTCGTTCCCCTTCCGGATTTGATGCTTTTCACAGATGCATCAAAAGAAGGGTGGGGGCTCACCTGCTGCATCATAAGATCTCTCCTTTGGTCAGAATCAGAAAGGCACCAGCACATGAATCTTCTAGAGATGAGAGCAGCCTACCTGGCTCTTCATCAGTTCCGACAGTTGCTGGGAGGCCACTCTGTGGTGTTGATGAGCGACAACACCACAGTAATGGCTTACGTAAACAAACAGGGTGGTACCTTTTCGCAGCCTCTAGGCCATCTTGCAGTAAAGATCCTCAGATGGTCAGAAGACCATTCGGTGGCTCTATCAGTTCTCTTCTTTCCCGGAAAGAGGAATGGGCTCGCGGACAGTCTGAGCAGAGTTATTCAGATAGCAGGCTCTAAATGGTCTTTGAATCGTCAGATAGCCAACAAAGTCCTGACTTTGTGGGGTTTCCGGACTGTAGACCTGTTTGCAACATCTCTGAACAGCAAGCTTCAGCTGTACTGTTTTCCAGTCCTGAACCCTCTGGCTCTATGGCAAGATGCATTCTAACAACAGTGGGACAACATCGACATGTACGCCTTTCCCCTGTTTGGTCTGGTGAGAAGACTGCTCAACAAAACAAGAGCGTCCAAAGATCTAATGATGACCCTTGTAGCTCCTCTATGGTATAACGCGGAGTGGTTCCCAGACCTCCTGCATCTTCTCGCAGATCTACTGTGAGAACTCCCTTCACGACTAGATATACTCAAACAGCCACACGCCAACATCTTCCACAAGACCGTGCAGTCGCTTCGACTTCACGCGTGGAGACTAGCGTCTCCTCTCTCAGAAGGGCTTTTCACAAGTTGCGGAACGAATGTCCAGACATTTGCGTAGGTCCTCAGCCTCGGTCTACCAGGCAAAATGGAGCTGCTTCTGTGGTTGGTGTCGTGGAAGAAATATATCTACACTTGATGCCACTATTCCAGCAATAGCAGAGTTTCATGTATACCTTCTGGAGGAAAAGCTCCTTTCAGTATCGGTGGTGAAAAGCTATCGCTTAGCTTTAAGTCTTGCCTTCAAGCTGAAAGGTGTAGACATTTCCTCTTCGTTGGAGCTTTCTTTACTCATACGGAGTTATGAGATCACTTGCCCCCCGTCAGAGATCAGGCCTCCTCCTTGGAACATGGTTCGCGTCTTGAACTCGCTACGAACCATTACGCCATGCAACTGACCGAAATCTCACTTTGAAGACTGTGTTCCTGCTCGCTTTAGCCTCGGCAAAGAGATTCAGTGAACTTCATGGCCTCTCTTGTATGACATCGCCCATTCAAGGGGATGGGTGAAGTGACGCTCAGCTTCGTCATTGAGTTTATTGCAAAGACTCAAAATCCAGGGGGTGCTGGACCATAGATTCGGGCCCTTCAGATTGAGAGTCTTTGTTCTGTAACCAACGACCCATATCAGTTGTTACTTTGCCCAGTGAGGAGTTTGAGATACTATCTTGAATGCACTGCAGCAATACGGCCCAGATTAACATCTCTGTTTGTTAGCTCAGGGAGAGTAAAGAGGAGGGTCACAAAGTTCAGAGTCTCCTCCTGGATTTGCCAAATGTTCGAAAGAGCCTTGGCTCTGGATCCTCTTCAGGCTCGTCAACCTGGAGCCCATGATGTCAGGAATCCGTACTTCCCTGGCATTTAAAAGCAACTTTTCCATGTTGCCGGTTCTCCAAGTGAGTGTGTTGATAAGACAAACCACATTCACAGCCCATTACCTCAAAAACGTGACCCACAGTATACTCGATATGTTTACTATTGGTCCTGTGGTGGCAGCTCAATCTCAAGCTCCTTGATGGACAAGTAGCAGTTGGTTGAGGGCTTTGGTTACTCGGGTTAAGACTGGGATGAATGAGAAGAATGTCTGGCTTTCCTTTCTTCATTTTCCCCTCTGTTTTGGGGTACAGCACCATGGGGCCCTCTGCAAGCTGGCTTCATCCTCTGCAGGTAATTATCACTTCCCTTGTGTAGCCAAGTTTAAGTTATAAAATTTTTTTACTGTCTGCGTCCCCAATGCTTTTTGCGAGGGAGCAATGGAATACGTCTTGTTGTTGTTCCTATTTAAACTCAGACGTTCATACAAACAACAACCTCTAATTTACTAAATTGCACAGGCCACGAGTATACTCAGTATATTTCAGCGAGGTGTCAAAGTTTTCCCTAGACCACAGTTATATATTGTACTAGATGAAACCGGGTCAATGTCCATGCCAGATCTAGGACTTCCACCCACCTAAGAGTGAGTCATCCACATAAATAATGGAAGGTTTGTTAATATGAGAACAAATAACATTCGGAGATAATTTGTATTTTTCTCTAAGTAATACAAACCTTGAGTTATTTATATAAATTGGCCTGCCATCACCCGTCCCCCAGAAGTCCTGCCTGCAATAAAAAGTGATGTCTCTCACCACTGTTAGAGTATATATAGAGGCGGCTGGATACCCCCCACCCACCCCCTGCCTACCTGCTAAGCAGTTAGGCAGGGTTGCTACCTCGCAATTAAAGTCTAATGGGTACCTCCAGCTGCCGCTGAAAGAATATCCACATAGATAACTCCAGGTTTGTATTAGTTAGGTTCGAAATGGAAATTCCAGCCACTAGACCTGAAAGACTCGTACTTTCAGGTCCTCATCCATCCATGATCAAGAATATACCCGAGGTTTCTTTTCAGAGATAGGATCTTCCACTTGAAGGTGCTGTTCTTCGGCCTTTCCACAGCACCTCTGGTCTTTACAAAGATATTTGCCCTTGTCTCAGCCTGGGCTCATGCCATGGGCTTCAGGCTACCGAGATATCTGAACCACTGGCATCTCCTAGCAGAGGCTCAACCCCTGTTTATAAAGCACAGAGAAGTCCAGCCTTGTCCCTCAAAGTAACATCAGATATCTAGGGATGGAAGTCAACTCGGCTCAATTCAGACAGAAGCTTCTTGGACACCTCGCCTTGCTGGTGAAGCTGATCACCTGTGCTCGATGCAGTGGTCTCTGAAGAGTTGGTGTTCTCAAGCATCCGACCCTCCTGTAACCCTTCTGTTGGTGCCCCAGGAGGTAGTGAGAGATCTTCAATGGTGGTTGAGACAGGAGAACCTGTTGGCAGGAGCACTCAGGTCTCCCCCCAGAATGCCTTCTATTCTTGGGTGCTTCTCACCAATGGTGGGGTGCTCACCTGAGAAGGAAGCAGATTTCAAGTCTGTGGTCTTAGGAGGACAAGGCCTTTCTTATTAATTACCTGTAAATGAAAGCTGTGTATCTAGTGTTACTCCACTTCTCGGAGACTCTCAAAAGTCACTCTTTTGGTGCTGATGAGCAACATCTCCCTAGTAGTGACCAATATCTCCGAGTAGGAAGGCACAATCTCCCTCCTGCCATGCCAACCGTAAGTAGGGATACATCGTTGGGCATAGGACAGCGTAAAGTGTCTCGTCGAAGTTCATTCCTGGAAAGAGAAACTTCATTGTTGACCGCCTTGAGTCAACCAAGGATGACAGTTGTCTCCGAATGGTCTTTGCTTCCTTTAGTGGCAAAACGTATTGTAACTTTTTGTGGTTCCCCATCACTAGATATATTCGCTTCTCGTCTGAACACTAAGGTCCCGGTGTATTGCTCTCCAGTCCTGGACCCAGCAGCACCTATGGAAGAAGCCTTCCAGCACCCATGTAACAAACTAGACTTTTACTCCTTTTTGCAGTTCTGTACTGAATGTCCCAAGAGGTCATGTTAATGCTAGTAGCCACAAAGTGTTCACAGGTGAAGTGGTATCCAGACCTGCTGGACCTTCTTATGGAATATGAGAGAACTTTTAGAATGGCCAAACCTGCTGTGCCAACTGCATGTAAGTAAGTTCCACGAGGCGATTCACTGCCTCTATCTACCCGATTGGAAGTTATACAGCATCTCCTCTAATAAAAATAGCTTTTTAGAACCGACTGTGAAAAAACTTTACGGATACTTCCGAAAGATGTCTGCAGCTGTTTACCTAGCCAAGTAATATGTACAGAATTTCTGTGGTTGGTGTCTTAGGGAGAATATTGCTCCACTCAAAGCCAATATACCCCTGATTGCTGAGTTTTTAGTGTTCCTGAGGAACGAGAAATTCTTTTCAGTCACTGGGGAAGGGCTACCGCTCTACCTTGAGCCAGTTTTTCAAACTAAAAGGGTTTGATCATTCATCATCATAGGAACTTTCCACTCTCATTTGAGGTTTTGAACAGACTTGCCCACCTCGGGAACTCAAGCCTCCCAACTTGGAATATGACAAAGGTTCTTATGCCCCTGAAGATGGCCACCTATGAGCCCGTGCATAAAGCTTTGGACAGGGATCTCGCACTAAAGACTGTCTTTTTCATTGGTTTAGCACCAGCCAAGAGAGTTAGCAAATTTCATGGTCTGTCGTAACTTGTGTTGCATTCCAAAGTGGAAAAGAAGTATTTTTCCTTTGTTCCCAAATTTTTGGCTAAGAAACAAAATCTAGCTATTACTGATGATAGATTTAACTCTTTCATGATATCACCTCTCAAAGAGGTAACTGATGATCCAGATAATCTGTTGCTGTTTACTGTTAGAGCAATCAGAAAATATCTAAAGAGAACAACTTTTTGTAGACCTAAAATTCAAAACTTATTTGTGAGCACAGGTCGCTCCAAAAAGAAAATTTCTTAGACAACCATTTCTGTTTGGTTGCATGAAGCCATTATGAAAGTGTATAAATCTTTTGGGGAAGCGTTGCCAGGTCCTCCCCCCCCTCGAGCCAATGATGGACTTGGTCTTTCTGCTAGAACCACTCGGTAGCGCAAGTTCATAGTGCAGGTGTTAGAAGGCAGAATTACCTCGCAGGTCACTACCTGAAAAATTGTGTTCACAGATCCTTGGACACTTTTTCATTAGGTCCTATTTTTATGGCTCGGAAAATAATTTAGCTTACGCTCTTATGACACCTAACCCTTTATAATGGTATCAGTTAGTCTCTGCTTTATGAGGGTACGAAATTGGATCAAGTCTGAATGTACTTGCAAGGAGAGGGTCCTGGAGTACTTGCTGTATCACAACCCAATGCAGTTGAGAATAACAAGTTCTTAGTAATGAATATACAGTATATATCTCATGTATTGATATTTTATGCTTAATTTTGATAAAGCTTCAACCCTAACTTAGTCTGAACCTAGAGGGCATAGACACCATAACCTCATCTCTTCACGAGCTGGTTGAACTATTACCGAATTAACTTTGACTTTTGCATAAAGCCTGGTTTTACTGTTGTGATTTTTTTGGTGCAAGTGAATCCATTTTAATGTAGACTTTCCGAGCTAAGGAAAATTCCCATTTAAATGACCCTGAAGTTTGTATCCGCATAGGAGTAAACTACAAATTTTAAAAATAATTGGTATATTTCCTTGCCATACAAACCCGAGTCATTTCAAGCAAAGCTCCCACCTAAACCACCCCACAAATTTTTAACCAAGATAAAGTGGAGGTTGCATCACAGCAGCATGTAATGCTGCCCAGCAGTGGGGTTGCCAGGTAACCTATTATGGTTACAAGTGGACCCCATTTTTTCTTTTTTGGTTGGTTTTAGAAAAGTGACATTAGGAGTAACCCATTTAAATGACTCAGGTTTATATAGCTAGGAAGAATATAAATTATTTTTTAAATTTTGTAGTACTATTGATATTTTTCAAGTTATGTAGTCTTGAAATGAAAAAGAATTTTTTTTTATAGTGTATCATA
The DNA here is from genome assembly GCF_036898095.1 of Palaemon carinicauda. Taxonomy (NCBI): domain Eukaryota; kingdom Metazoa; phylum Arthropoda; class Malacostraca; order Decapoda; family Palaemonidae; genus Palaemon; species Palaemon carinicauda. Next base: position 169,068,667 of record NC_090725.1, read on the forward strand.
AACCATATCAGGTTTCAGCATCAGTTGTAGCTTTGATAGTTTATATTTCCTAATGTAGATTTGTATAATTTTTTGTAATGGAACTACAGTACTGATATACTTTGACTGATTCATTTGTTTTATAGTGTGCTGTCTTATACTCGTGGTCAGTTTGTGTCTTATGAATTATACATATGTTAGGTTCGTTGAGATTTTACATTTGATAATTTTTCAATATAAATGAGGTTAGTACTCAGAAGTTAAGAAGCATTTTATAAGTATCTCTATCTTTCAGGTACGGGAAAAGTATCCTCACTTGGAAAATAGACAAGTTACTAAGATTCTTGGGGAATGGTGGGCTGATCTTCCAGCACACCAGAAAACCAGTTATACTGACTTAGCTCGTCAATACAAAGAGGCCTTTCTTCGTGCTAATCCAGATTTTAAATGGTATAAAATACCAGCACAACCCCCAAGGCCGCCACCTGCTCGTCCTTCAAACCAGAAAGTCCCCCGATGCGACCCTTTGCCCACGGATGGGGCCATCACGTTTGGAAAATTAGCCGGTATGTATTTAAATAAAGAAATATTTTTTGAACCTTGATAATGTCAGTTCCTGATGCCTTGTAGGCCTAATGTTAAAAAAGAGAATTTTAGAATGTCATTAATGCCATTTCCAGATGCCTTGTCCCCTTAATATTAAAAACACATTAGGTATGGAGCTATCACATGGCCATTTTAGAGGATATTTTTTTTTTCTCTTTGTAACATTGCCCTTGTTTTGATTTGTTAAATTCTTCAGTCGAAGAGTGGGAAAGCCCATGAAAAAAGAGGTAGTTAGTGTACTGATTGTTTCCAGTGATTAAGAATTGGGATCATTGAAGGTTTGCTTTTTACATTTATTCTATGTTAGTTAGAGTAGGATGGTATCAAAAGTCTTCAGCGTTTTCTTTTTTCTTTATTTTGACTGCAGCAGGTGGTTATTGCTTTGCATGCTGGAATTATTTATTTTTTATCAGCTTTGGAAGTATATTTATTTATTTATCAGCTGTAATTCCTTCTTTGGAAATAAATTTTCTCTTACAAGTATTGGCATAGGACTGTTCCTTTAACCTCAGGCTTCTGAATATTTATTGATTATTAATGATCTTGTGTGTATAAGAATTTGAAATATATTGTTCTAAGAGGATTTTGATGTGATTGTTGATGACCCAGCCTGGAAAAAGGATTATACTGATGTGATAGTTGAGGATCCAGCCAGTAAAATAATTATATTCATTCCTGGTTGATGATAGTGACAACATTGAATTAGTCCTGAAACAGAGTTTCTATGAATAATAATGAAATGTATGTTCCATCAAATTTACGGAAGTTTACAATTTGGCATGGATTTGTGGCAGTATGTAATTTCAGATTGTTCACCCTAGTGTGGACAATGATGTCTGTGTCCACACACACACACAGATATATATATATATATATATGTATATATATATATATGTATATATATATATATATATATATATATATATATATATATATATATATGTGTGTGTGTGTGTGTATATATATGTGTATATACAGTATATGTGTAGGCCTATATATATATATATATATATATATATATATATATATATATATATATATATATATATATATATATATATATATATATATATATATATATATTTATATATATATATATATATATATATATATATATATATATATATATATATATATTATATATATATATAATATATATATATATATATATATATATATATATATATATATATGTTCCAACACGAATACTTACCTCGAACTACTTTCTATAGGAGTCACTGGTGATCTCTCCATCGACCAGAGTTTTGAGTATGTTACCCCCCCCACTCCGCACTCTAAGTAGCCTTACCCCCGGCATCAAGGAATGTGCCCCGAGGGTAGGATCAAGGTAGGTCGCTTGCTTGGCTGGGTCACCTTCCTCATTAAGTTCTCTGGTCGCGAGGCGTTCACACCCTCGCTCTCGTATCTCTGTCGATCCTTTGTGTGCGTTCTAGTGTCCCACGTGTTCCCAGCGTGGCAACTTGCGTTTTCCAGTGTGCTTTTCCCAAGTGTTCCTGTGCGTTCACCTTTCAACCGTGTGCTTACCCAGTGTTTTCATTGATTCCCTTAGTGCTTGTGTCGTGCGTTGTGTGCATTATGGAGCAAATTCGCCGTTGTCCTGGGCCTAGAGCCGGGAAATCGTGTGGAGCGTTCCTCTCCAAGCCCGAAGTGGATCGTCACTCCCTTTGTTCCTCCTGTAGGGGAAAAGTTTGCTCGTCAGCAGACACGTGCCCCGAGTGTGTAGACTGGAGCGATATACAGTGGGTACGCTACGGTACCAAAAAGAGGAAATCAGCGAAACGTTCCCCCAGGAAAATTAGTGTTTCCTCGCCGATACCGTCACCCAGTGAGCGGTCCGACGGTGCCTCGGTTTCGCCATCCCCTACACAGAGTAGGGGAAGAGGTAACTCTAGTGTTGTGGATGAACAAGGCGTCCTTTCCCAGGAGCCCAGTGTTAGTGCAGTGCCAATGGCGGGCCCCTCTAGGGCTAGTGAAGGACCCAGTAGTGCGTCCGGAGAGTCGGCCCTTGTGCTCGGGGGGCACGCTTCCTCCGATGACCCCTTGTGGGGTAGTAACGCGGTCTCGGTGTCACCGCCGCCCTCGTGGGCCTGTGCTTCTGGTTCGTCTTTAGGGGGAGACAACCAGAGGAAAGTTCGACCTTCGGGTAACGATGCCTTCGGTTGGAGGCTCCCGAAGACGCCTTGTAGGTCACCCCTGAGGATGGATGTGACCTTGGATCCCTGGCTCCCGGGCATGGAACGGTTTGAGTCGTTCCCAACCCTCCCCACGGAAGTCCCCGATGACTTCCTCCAGCCCTCGACCTCGGGCATTCTACGCCCGAAGAAGTCCCCCGCAGTCCCCGCTACCAGCCGACACGCGGTGAACACAGTGTCGTCGGGCTCATCGGACGTCTATTCCTCGTCAGAGGAAGAGGTCAGGGTGAAACACCGCCGTCGGAGGGAGCGGTCCAGGAGCGAGCGTTCCCGCTCAAGGTCGCGCTCTCGGTATAGCAGAAAGCGCTCCCGCTCCCCGAGCCGTAAGTATAGGAGAAGTGTATCTCCCGGTGGCGCCTGGATCTACATATCTTCGCGGGAATCAAAGGTGCTTCATTCCCCAGACCGCCAGTCTAGTGAGCGGTCCCCAAGGCTGCCGTCCTCCAAGCACAGCCTTGACCCTCGCGACCTGGCTCGCAGGAAAGACCTCTCGAGAAAGCATAAGTCCTCGAGGCCTCCGGTTCACCCCGCCCAGCGGGGGGAAACGCGCTTCTTGTCAGGCAGCCTGGCCGAACCAGCCCAGCTGGTGCGGCCTTCGGGTCGGAAGGAACGGTTCCCGCTGTTGGGTCAGCCCACGGGAACCGCGCCCTCAGCACCTAGATCCTTAGGGCGTACGAGAGTCCCCGCTGAACCAGCGGTGCCTGCATTATCCCGAGCCCCTGGTGCGGACTTACCCGCAGATGAGGTCCAGTACCTCGGCAGGACGGCGCCCCTGGCCCCAAGGGCTAGGCGTCCAGTCGGCGTGCCCGGTAAACCGGCTCCCCCGCCCCAGGTCGAGACCTCGGCTGACGGAGGGGAGGGCTCCCCGACAGAGGACTCCGCCTACAGGAGAGTGGTTAGCCTGATTAGAAGGCACTACGAAATAGCAGAACCTGCAGCTACGGATGGAGATTCCTGGAGGTCAAGCCTGCTGAGAGTCATGCAAACTCCCTCCCAACCTAAGTCATCCTTAGCACTCCCTCTGGCCCGAGAACTAGTTCTAGGACAAGAGTACATTGACAAAGTAGTGGCCAGCAATGCCGAGGCTCCCAAGACCCAGAGTGCCTCGAAATTGCTCCAGGGCCTCAAAACCCAAGGGAAGGTCTATGTGCCCGCAGGACGTCGCCCAGGTCCTTGTAAAGTGGAGACAGCCGTGGACATTCTGAGTCAAGGCGTCTCAGACGATAGAGCCTCTTCGGCCCCAGTCTGTTTCTCGCCAGCAGAGGCCTCCATGATGGAGGAAATGTCGCGAGACTTAGTTAACGTCTCCTCTTGGCTGGACTGGTGGGCTTCCACGTTGCTGGGTGTTCAAGCCTCCTTCGACCCCGAGGACCCTGATCAGCAAGGCCTAATGAGGGACCTCATTACCTCCGGGGGTAAAACCCTCAAGTTCCTGACCTATCAGTCTCTCGCCCTTACAGCCAACTTGGTTCTCCGTAAGCGAGATACTGTTCTAATGAAAGTGTCTCGGAAGGTACCAGACAGGGAGGCGCGAGCCATTCGCAGCCTGCCCCTGTGGGGAGAGTCTCTATTTCCTCTGAAAGAGCTAGAGACCATAATGGAAAAGGTCTCGAAAAAGGAGGAGGCCAACGTCATCAGACCCGCAACTTCTAGGAGACCGCCCTACAAGAGGTCCGTCTCGGATAGCGCCGCGAAGCCCCAAGCCTCTTCCAGCGCTACGAGGAGAGAGGCCCCCTCTTCCTCCTGGTCCTCAACGCCGCAACCCTCCCGCAGGGGAGCTGCAGCGCCCTCAAGCTCCTTCAGGTCGGGTTACTCCGCTTCTAGGAGGGGCAGATCAGGCCGCCCCTCTAGAAGAAGATAGAGTGGGAGGCCCCCTATCCCTGCCCAAGCCTCGGGTTGGGGGATGCCTCAGACAACATTGGCAAGCATGGAAGGCTCAAGGGGCAGAGCCTTGGACAGTGTCCGTCCTAAAGGAGGGCTACAGACTCCCGTTCCTGACGAATCCACCCCCTCTTATTCCGGCCAACCGGACGGAATGGCTAGCTCCCAAAGATTCGTTAAAGAGGACCGCCCTTCATGAGGAGGTATCCTCCATGTTAGAAAAGGGCGCCATGGAAGAAGTTCCTCTCCCAGGGCCAGGTTTCTACAGTCGCCTGTTCCTGGTGGAGAAAGCGGTTATAGATCTGTTATAGATCTGTCAGCTCTCAACAAGTTCGTCAAGAAGACGGACTTCAAGATGGACACTACAAAGTCAGTCCTGCTGTCCTTGAGGGAGAAAGATTTTATGATGACCGTCGACTCCAAGGACGCATACTTCCAAATTCCGATCCAGCCCTCGAGTCGGAAGTTCCTCCGGGTGAAATGGGGTTCCCAGATCCTGCAATTCAGGACTCTTTGCTTCGGTCTGGCAACAGCGCCCCAGGTGTTCACGAGAGTCTTCACGACTGTCTCAGTGTGGGCTCACGAACGAGGCATCCGCCTTATCAGATACCTGGACGACTGGTTGCTCCTTTCTGCCTCAAAGGCCCTCTTGGAGGAACAAGGGAGAAGTCTCCTCCAGTTTTGCAGAGATCTGGGGATTGTAATCAACCCAAAGGAGTCAAATCTATCCCCGTCCACCAGAATGAACTACTTGGGGATGACATTGGACACCATTCAGGGAAAAGTTTTCCCTTCGGAGGACAGGATAAGGAACCTCAGGCACATCATTCAGCCGTTCCTGTCAGAACAACCCAGGAGAGCGAAAGACTGGCAGAGGCTGATGGGCCACCTGGTCTCATTGGAGAAACTAGTTCCCCAAGGGAGGATAAAGCTCAGATCCATCCAATGGAATCTCAAGAACCTCTGGTGCCAGACGGACTCACAACAAGTGCTAATTCCAGTCCTTCCAGACACGAGACCCTCCCTGGAATGGTGGCACTGCCAGTCGAACTCCCTCAAGGGGATGCCCTTCGGGACCAGCCCTCCAGAATTACTTCTGTTCACAGACGCCTCCAACCAAGGATGGGGAGCCCATCTCCTCGACGGAACTGCACGAGGTACCTGGTTGGAAGGGGAAAAGCAACTCCACATCAATATCCTGGAGTTGAAAGCAGTCCAGAAGGCGTGCTTACACTTTGCAAGTCTGCTAAAGGGAAACACCGTGGCGTTGATGTGCGACAACGCCACGGTAGTAGCATACATAAAGAAGCAGGGAGGCTTGAAATCGAGGGAGTTGTGCAATCTCACCATAGAGATTCTAAATTGGGCAGAAGAAAATCACGTGGTGTTGTTAGCAAGGTTCATTCCCGGGAAGAAAAACGTTCTGGCCGACGGCCTCAGCAGAATGGGCCAGATAGTAGGGACAGAATGGTCCCTTCTCCCAGAAGTAGCCAGGCTCATCATTCAGCGTTGGGGTTCTCCGGTGATGGACCTCTTTGCAACAAAACTCAACGCCCAACTCCCAGTCTATTGCTCCCCTGTACCAGACCCGAAAGCAGCCTTAGAAGACGCCTTTCAGCACAAGTGGGACAATCTGGATGTGTACGCTTTTCCCCCTTTCACGTTGATAAGACAGGTGCTCAACAGAGTAAGGACCGCCCGAAACCTAAAATGACTTTGGTAGCGCCCTGGTGGCCGGAGAGAGAGTGGTTCGCAGACCTACAAGACCTAACGAGTCAACCGCCGTGGCCTCTACCCGCCAGGTCAGACCTTCTGCACCAGCCTCACTTTCTCAGGCTACACGACAACCCACTCTCCCTTCGTCTTCACGCCTGGAGACTATCCAGCGGCTCCTGAAGAAGGAAGGTTATTCTCCCTCCATGGCTAAGAGAATGTCTCTATACCTGAGAAAGTCGTCAGCCGCGGTATACCAGGCAAAATGGGCCTCCTTCACGAAGTGGTGCTCTGAGAGGCACATTAGACCTCTTAAGGCCTCTGTCCCAGACATAGCAGATTTTCTGGTGTTTCTTAGGGACAAAGTAGGAATGTCCATTCCAGCCATAAAAGGGGTTCGAGCCGCCTTAGGCCAAGTCTTCCTCCTGAAGGGCATCGACCTGGGGGCCTCGAGACACATAGCGATGCTTGTCAAAAGCTTCGAGCAGTCTTGCCCCCCTCAGGCGAGGAGGGTGCCCCAGTGGGACTTAGCCAAGGTCCTGAAGATGCTGTGTCGTCCCCCCTTTGAACCCTTGAAGGATATCGTAGACAAAGATCTCACCCTCAAGGCCGTCTTCTTGCTGGCCTTGGCGTCCGCTAAGAGGGTGGGAGAGATCCATGGACTGTCATACGACGTCTCTCATTCAAAGGGGTGGAAGGAAGTATCCTTCAAGTTCGTGCTTTCTTTTGTGGCCAAGACTCAGAACCCAGCAGTCTGGGACCTGATGTTTGAGGGTTTCTCAATTCCTGCCATCCCTAAGACAGGCAATGCAGAAGACTTAAAATTGTGCCCAGTGCGAACAATTAGGAAATACCTGGAAAGGACAGCGCATCTCCGTCCAGGCATCAAGAGCCTCTTCGTTTCCACTGGTATTAATAAGAAACAAGTTTCCAAAAACACCATTTCCTTCTGGTTGAGACAAGTTATCGCCTGAACCTACAAGGAGGATGGCATGGCAGTGCCAGGCACTCCCCGGCCTCATGACATCAGGGGCCTGAGCACCTCCTTAGCCTTTGAGAAAAACATGGCAGTGGGGCAGATCCTGCGAGCAGGTACTTGGTCGAACCAGTCAACCTTTACTGCCCACTACCTCAAGGACTACTCAAGAAAATCCTTGGACGGGTTCTCCATTGGGACAGTCATCTCCGCTCTCCAAGCGGTGTAACGGTAAAACCCCAGGCGCATTCAAGACTAGCGACCGGTAGGCACAAGTGCGGTTTCCTACCTCCTACCCAGTTGCTGCTTGCCTCTTCGGGGAGTACCGTCTGTTCCCAGAAAATAACACATTCTTCACGGCTACGCTTCGAGAAGGAACGTCAAAAGAAGTTTTTCAAAGGGTGAGTACTTAGACACTAACGTGAATTTTTGTGTAGTTACCCTCGCTTCCGCTCTCTAGTAGGTCCCGTTATCCATAGGCCTCTTGGCCTCCACGGCCGGGTCAGGGGGTCAGAATAGTACTCCCTCCTTCTAAAGTGTAAGTCTCCTATAGAAAGTAGTTCGAGGTAAGTATTCGTGTTGGAACAAATAAAAAATTTTAAGTAATTTTTATTTTTCCTAACATACTTACCGAGAACTACTTTCGGGTAATGGCCCTCCCTTCCTTCCCCGAGTGCCTCTCTTCCCTTGCTAGCATTGTGCTAATTCAATAGAACTTAATGAGGAAGGTGACCCAGCAAAGCAAGTGACCTACCTTGATCCTACCCTCGGGGCACATTCCTTGATGCCGGGGGTAAGGCTACTTAGAGCGCGGAGTGGGGGGGTAACATACTCAAAACTCTGGTCGATGGAGAGGAGATCACCAATGACTCCTATAGAAAGTAGTTCTCGGTAAGTATGTTAGGAAAAATAGAAATTACTTAAAATTTTTTTTATACATATATATATATATATATATATATATATATATATATATATATATATATATATATATATATATATATATGTATATATGTATACATATATATATATATACAGTATATATATATATATATATATATATATATATATATATATATATATATATATATATATACAGTGATACCTCGGTAGTCGAACGACTCTATACTCGAACAATTCGGAGTTCGACCAAAATTTTCGAGAAATTTTTGCTGCGGTGCTCGACCAAAAATTCGGTACTCGACCAGCCGAACACGTGACGACCGCATGGGCTTTGTGATGATCGCGCCATCTCGGCCACTCTCGCTTGTTCGGGAAGCATCAGTTCTCTCGAGAGCGTCACTCAGACAACGCGCGATCAGCATTCGTTGTGATTTAGTGATTTTCAGTGCTTTTAATTGCTTTTTTAGCTTTCATAATGAGTCCCAAGAAAGTAATGAGTGTTAAGGGGAAGGAGAAGAGGAAAACAGTGCGAACAACGATCGAGTTGAAGAAGGAAATTATAGCGAAATATGAGAATGGTGTACGAGTGTCCGATTTAGCGGTAGAATACGGAATGGCGAAGTCGACCATTTCTACGTTTTTAAAGCATAAAGAAATGATTAAGAAGGCGAATGTTGCAACGGGAGTTACGGCGGTAACTAAGCAAAGGCCACAAGTGATTGAGGAGATGGAAAAGTTGCTTTTAATATTTATTAAAGAAAAACAGTTGGCCGGGGAAAGTGTTAGTGAAGCGTTCATTTGTGAAAAAGCGTTGCATATCTATGAAGAATTAGTGAAGAAAAGTCCGAGTACCAGTGAAAGTGATTCATTTACATTTAAAGCGAGCAGGGGTTGGTTTGAAAAGTTTCGTAATAGAACAGGTATTCATCGTGTTACTAGGCATGGGGAGGCAGCTAGTTCGGATCAAATTGCAGCCGATAAATACGTGGGGGAATTCGATCGGTACATAAATGAACAAAATTTGATCGCACAACAAGTCTTTAATTGTGATGAGACTGGGTTATTTTGGAAGAAAATGCCAGCCAATACGTACATTACCAAGGACGAGACGAAGATGCCAGGTCACAAGCCAATGAAAGATAGGCTAACATTGTTGCTGTGTGCAAATGCAAGTGGCGATTGCAAGATCAAACCCTTGTTAGTGTACCACTCGGACAACCCCCGGGTGTTCAAACGAAATAATATTTGTAAAAGTGCACTACCAGTTATGTGGCGCTCGAACACTAAATCTTGGGTCACAAGACAATTCTTTACTGAGTGGATAAACGAAGTGTTTGCCCCCCAGGTTAAGGCTTACCTCATTGAAAAGAGCTTGCCAATGAAATGTCTTCTGGTTATGGACAATGCTCCTGCACATCCTCCAGGTCTCGAGGATGACTTGAAAGAAGAATACAGCTTTATCAAAATCAAATTCTTGCCCCCCAATACTACTCCCATACTCCAGCCCATGGACCAACAGGTCATTTCAAACTTCAAAAAACTCTATACCAAGGCCCTTTTCAGAAAGTGTTTTGAAGTGACCAGTGACACGAAGTTGACCCTAAAGGAATTCTGGAAGGAACACTTCAGCATCCTCAACTCTGTTAACATGATTGACCAAGCTTGGCGAGGTGTGACCTATAGGACATTGAACTCTGCCTGGCGTAAGCTGTGGCCATCATGTGTCACAGAGAGGGAGTTTGAAGGTTTCCAACCAGAGGCGGGTCCAAGCACTGCTACCCCTGTAATTTCTGATGACACTGATGTCGTTGAGGAAATTGTTGTCATGGGCAGGAGTTTGGGGCTTGAGGTCGACAAGGATGATATTGATGAGCTTGTAGAAAGCCATTCTACCGAGTTGACTGTGGAGGAATTGTTGCACCTGCAACAACAACAGCAGCAGGATCTGATTGTGGAGCAGGAATCTTCAGAAGAGGATGAGGTAAGGGAGGATGTTCCAAGTTCTCTCATCAATGAAATTTGTTCCAAGTGGGCAGATGTGCAGGCTTTTGCTGAAAAATACCACCCAGAAATTGCAGTAGCAAACCGGGCAGTGCATATGTTTAATGATAGTGTCATGTATCATTTTCGAAGAATACTGCAGAGGAGGAAGAAACAATTAACAATAGACCAGTTTTTCACAAAAGAAAAGAAAGCTGCTACATCAAAGCCTGTTTCTCCTCCAAAGAAGAGACAAAGAAGAGAAGAAACCCCTGAAATAGATCTGCCCACCCTTTCATTGGAGAGAGAAACAACTCCTGAAGGAGAACTACCCCGCCACATCATGGAAGGGGACTCTCCTTCCAAGCAGTAACCTCCCCCTTCCATCCTCTCCACATCCATCCCTGTATGCCATCGAACCGCTGCTCAAAGGTATGTTCACTACAGTACAGAAAATGGTTTAAAATTGTTTTATTTTAGTACAGTAAATGGTTTAAAATTGTTTTATAGGATTTTCTGACCAATTTCATACACATTTAGATAATTATTGTTGTTTAGGTACACGTTTTATTAATATTTTGGGCCTGTTCGAGTGCTTGGGAACGGAATAGAATATATACCATTATTTCTTATGGGGAAAAAAAATTCGGTACTCGAACAAATCGGAGGTCGAACACGGATCTCGAACGGATTATGGTCGAGTACCGAGGTATCACTGTATATATATATATATATATATATATATATATATATATATATGTATATATGTATACATATATATATATATACAGTATATATATATATATATATATATATATATATATATATATATATATATATATATATATATATATATATGTATATATATATATATACAGTGGAACCTCTACACACGAACGTATCTACATCCGAAGTAAAATTTGAGCAATTTTTTGACTCTACACCCGAATTTTATTTCGACACACGAAGTAAGCAATTTTCGTCGTACCGGTTGTATCCGAATTTTTCGACACTCGAAGTACATTTCGAACACGTTCCTACTCTACACCCGAATTTTTTTTCGACACCCGAAGTAAACAATACCCGTACGCGTAGACGGTACTCATAGCGCCGGTCGTATTTTTTATTTCTGCCGATATAAGGCAGCACTTCGACCTCGGAGGGACCCTCAATTAGCGTGGCTTGGGTCATTCCTCTGTTCTCGTCGGCTTCGTGTGGTTGTGCGCTGTGCGTTCTGCTATTACAGTAACTGTACAGTGAACCCTCGTTTATCGCGGTAGATAGGTTCCAGACGCGGCCGCGATAGGTGAAAATCCGCGAAGTAGTGACACCATATTTACCTATTTATTCAACATGTATATTCAGACTTTTAAAACCTTCCCTTGTACGTAGTACTGTTAACAAACTACCCTTTAATGTACAGAACACTTAATGCATGTACTACAGTACCCTAAACTAAAACAGGCACAAATATTAAAGGTGATTTTATATCATGCGTTTCCTAAACACGCTAAAAAGCACGATAAAAAATGGCAACCAATGTTTTGTTTACATTTATCTCTGATCATAATGAAGAAACAAACTGGAGGTAGAGCTTTGCTTATTACCCAGACATATTTCCCATACTTTTCCCTTAGAACTACATCACATCTTCCTATTTTAGATATATATATATATATATATATATATATATATATATATATATATATATATATATATATATATATATATATATATATACAGTCAACCCTCGTTTATCGCGGTAGATAGGTTCCAGACGCGGCCGCGATAGGTGAAAATCCGCGAAGTTGTGACATCATATTTACCTATTTATTTAACATGTATATTCGGACTTTTAAAACCTTCCCTTGTACGTAGTACTGTTAACAAACCACCCTTTAATGTAAAGAACACTTAATGCATGTACTACAGCACCATAAACTAAAACAGGCACAAATATTAAAGGCGATTTTATATCATGCGTTTCCTAAACACCTAAAAAGCACGATAAAAAATGGCAACCAATGTTTTGTTTACGTTTATCTCTGATTATAATGAAGAAACAAACGCATTTACACATATGTGTATAGGTTAGTTTTGGCATCAATTATATTGATTATTCAGTACAGTATGTTGATTTGGTTATTACTAATGTTTTACTTAATTTTTCTTACGACTTCCAAATGAAATGGTTTTCTTTATGACGCCGCCTGAAACGACGGCGTCATAACGTACGTTCAGTTAACAAACTAAGGAATTTAATGCCATGATGTAAGTGATAAATAATGATATTACAGTAAAAGCTTTTATAAAATATGTTATTACAAATATTATTTACCGTATCTATATAAAATCATACATACGTAGCAAAGCAGGAAAACAATCTACGAGAGAGAGAGAGAGAGAGAGAGAGAGAGAGAGAGTTGTTTTACATACGTAAATGTAAATTTTAAACAAACAAAAAAAAAGCCCCATTTCATATAAAATAGATTACAAATATTTTACTTTATCATATTACAGTAGTCTGTATAATACTGTAAAGTTCAGTACAGTATGTTGTTGTTATAGTCGTGGTGATGAAATTCTCACGAAACAAAAACACGCCATTTGATTACAACAGCTGATTCTCTCTCTCTCTCTCTCTCTCTCTCTCTCTCTCTCTCTCTCTCTCTCTCTCTCTCCCTCTCTCTCTCTCTCTCTCCTCGTGTTATACAATACTTACATTTAGATGAAGAAACTAAAATTAGTTTTCTTAGTGTCAATTAAATACGAAACGAAAAAATTAGGCCGAGTCTACATCCATTTCAATCATAGCTAAAAATACGGCATCCGATTTCATCAGCAAACCACTATTTTTTGGGAAATATCATTTTATTCTAGAAAATTGCCACTCTTTAAATAGTTAATTGCACATTAAGAAAGCGTGTACTTTTGTTTTTAAATTTCGGGTGTGTTTTAAAAATCGAGTATTGTTGACTTTTTGTTTTACTTTTGGCTGTGATTAGATCAGCTGTCATCTAGCTGCCGCTCTTGAGTGTGTACGAATACACTAACAAAGTATCATTTATACCATTTCTTAACTTATTCAAACCATCTACAGTATACAGTTGATATTACATAAGCACCAATGTGTTATAACCTATCATATTTTTTCGGTTATTACATTTAAACCCCCCCTCTATCTCTCTCTCTCTCTCTCTCTCTCTCTCTCTCTCTCTCTCTCTCTCTCTCTCTCTCTCTCTCTACCTCTACCTCTCTCTCTCTCTCTCTCTCTCTCTCTCTCTCTGTGGGCTACTTTTCACTACCTCCCATTCCTTACCTCTCTCTATCTCTCTAACAAATGATATCTTTGTTGCTCCTCAAAGTTTCATTTATATTGAAAATCGATCATGATTCAATTTTCCTTACTGTCTCCAATCTCGCACCATCGGTCACATCGCGGTATTTTCGATATTTCAGGAAAATCCGCGATATATGTATATACATGGGTTATGAAAAAAATCCGCGAAGTGGTGAATCCGCGATGGTCGAACCGCGAAGTAGCGAGGGTTCACTGTATATATATATATATTTATATGTATACACATATACATACCTACATATATACATACATACATATATACATAAATACATGCATACATATATATATATATATATATATATATATATATATATATATATATTACTGTATATATATGGGTTATGGAAAAAATCCGCGAAGTGGTGAATCCGCGATGGTCGAACCGCGAAGTGGTGAATCCGCGATGGTCGAACCGCGAAGTGGTGAATCCGCGATGGTCGAACCGCGAAGTAGCGAGGGTTCACTGTATTTTAATTGTGATTTTTTGGGTACATCCTTTTACGGTTTTTTACGTAAAGCAGGGGTCCTAAAAGGCTTAGTTTTGCAAGTGGTAGTGGTAGTGGCGAGAAAAGGAAGAAGGAAATGCTTTCTTTAGAAGTAAAGCAAGAAATTATTGAAAAGCATGAGCGTGGCATCCGCGTGAGTGAACTTGCAAAAGAATATGGCCGAAATATGTCGACGATCTCGACAATCTTGAAACAGAAAGAAGCCATTAAAGCAGTGAAACCTTCGAAGGGGATCACCATAATTTCAAAACGTCGTAGCCCTATCATAGAAGAGATGGAACGACCTCCTAATCTGGATCAAGGACAGAGAGATTGTTGGCGACACCATCACCGAAACTATCATCTGCGAGAAGGCGCACGCCATCTTCACGGACTTGGAGGCGAGCTCTGGGGGTGATGCTGGGGAGAGTTCAACCGAACCTTTCTCAGACGATTTCAAGGCATCTCGTGGCTGGTTTGAGAAATTTAAGAAACGGTCCGGGATTCATTCAGTTGTTCGCCACGGAGAGGCTGCTAGTGCGGACTCAAAGGCTGCAGCTGACTTTGTGAAGAGCTTTGAAAGGACCGTGCAGGAAGAAGGCTACGTAGAGCAGCAGGTGTTTAATTGTGATGAAACCGGGCAGTTTTGGAAGAAGATGCCCAGTCGAACCTACATCACCGCCGAAGAGAAGAAATTGCCTGGGCATAAGCCAATGAAGGATCGGTTGACTCTTGCCCTATGTGCCAACGCTAGCGGGGACTTTAAAGTCAAGCCCTTACTGGTTTACCATTCTGAGAACCTTAGGGCCTTTAACCCTTTTACCCCCAAAGGACGTACTGGTACGTTTCACAAAACTCATCCTTTTACCCCCATGGACGTACCGGTACGTCCTTGCAAAAAAATGCTATAAAATTTTTTTTTTTTACATATTTTTGATAATATTTTGAGGAAATTCAGGCATTTTCCGAGAGAATGAGACCAACCTGACCTCTCTATGACAAAAATTAAGGCTGTTAGAGCAATTAAAAAAAAGTATACTGCAAAATGTGCTGGGGAAAAAATAACCCCTTAGGGGTTAAGGGTTGGAAATTTCCAAAGAGCCTGGGGGTAAAAGGGTGTGGATAAGGACCAGCTTCATGTTTTCTGCCGATCCAACTCGAAGGCCTGGGTCACTAGGCAGTTCTTTGTCCAATGGGTTAACCAAGTTTTTGGTCCTTCTGTGAAGAAGTATCTTCATGAGCAGAAATTGCCTTTAAAGTGCCTGCTATGCCTTGACAATGCACCCGCTCACCCCCCCGGACTTGAAGATGATATCTTCGAAGAATTCAAGTTCATAAAGGTGCTGTATCTTCCACCGAATACCACCTCTATCCTCCAGCCCATGGACCAGCAAGTCATCTCGAATTTCAAGAAGCTCTACACCAAGCACCTATTCAAGCAGTGCTTTAATGTCACGCAAAGCACAAACTTAACTTTGCGTGAATTTTGGAAAAGCCACTTTAACATCGTGCACTGCTTAAAGATCATAGATCAGGCTTGGGAGGGAGTAACCTGACGGACACTGAATTCTGCCTGGAAGAAGCTTTGGCCTGATGCAGTTTCTCCCCGAGATTTCGAGGGTTTTGACCCCGAACCTGATCTCGTGGTGGGTGCAGCGGAAGACGTAGAGGAAATCGTCTCCCTTGGCAAGTCCATGGGTCTGGAGGTCGACGCAGATGAACTCACGAAACTCGTCGCCGAACATCACGATGAACTTACCACAGAGGAACTCAAGGAACTCCATGCTATGTCTGAGCACATGAGTGATGACGAGGAAGGGATCGAGGAGGTAGAACATGTGTTAGGTTCGGCGCAAATAAAAGAGATGTTAGGAAAATATCAAGACGTGGTTGACTTCGACAAATACCATCCAAAAAAATTGCAGGTTTGTCGTGTAGTTGCGCAGTTCGATGATGTTTGCCTAACTCATTTTCAAAACATTCTGAAAAGTCGTACCTTGCAACTTTCTATCGATAGCTTCTTTAAAAAACGACAAAGCGAACTCGTGATGAAGAGGAAGGAAGTGGTTCAAAGAAAACGGCAAAGAGTGCAGAGAAAAAAATTCAATCAATTTTAAGTGGAGAGAGTGAAAGTGATTAAAATTAATCATCATAAAGAAAAAAAGAAAATGTAAAAAAAAAATATAAAATAGAGTATAAAAATAAAAAAAAATAAATAAGCTAAGTTAGGTTAAAGTTCACCTAGTGTACGTTAGAATAAGTTACGGTAGTGTACGTTTATCGTAGTCACCCTCTCTACCTCCTCGCCACCCGTCCATCTCCTCTCAGCGTAGCAAGACCAATACCTGCGCTGGACTTTCTAAGGTAAAGTGACGCTAAAAACCCATTTCTTATTTATTATTTCTTGATAATTATTCTTTTTTACATGTCTATTATCTAATTTAGAGTGCATATTGTCATGTGTAATTATGTGTAGTAATTTATTAAGGAGTTATCATAGGTTTTTGGGCTCAACCACGGATTACGGATTAATCTTATTTCAATGTATTCTTATGGGAAAATTCGTTTCTACATCCGAAGTCGGTTGTGGAATGGATTAAATTCGTATGTAGAGGTACCACTGTGTGTGTATATATATATATATATATATATATATATATATATATATATATATATGTATGTATGTATGTATGTATGTGTGTATGTATGTATGTACGTACGTACGTACGTACGTACACATATACATATACATATATATATATATATATATAATATATATATATATATATATATATATATATATATATATATATATATATATATATATATATGTGTATATATATATATATGTATATATATATATATATATATATATATATATATATATATATATATATATATATATATTTTATATATATATATATATATATATATATATATATATATATATATATGTATATATATATATATATATATATATATGTATGCGTAAAAATCACAGGAAAACGTGATGCTCAGATGCAGAAGATATACACACATATATATATATTACTGATTTTGAGCAAAGCGAAAATCTATTTTTGGGTGAGATAGCCATGTCGTCCTGATGGAAGGTTCCTTCAGTAGCTTCCTTAGGGGGTATATGACTACAGTAGATATTCCCAGAGAATTAAACTAAAGGTTTCACAGAATTCTAACTTCTGGCGCGGGTACCCATAAGGTTTCCCTTTAGGATATCGTACTGCACCCCACATAGCGTTTACGCCCCGAGGGGGAAGTGTGGCAAGATATGGGAGGAGCCGTTACTAAGTTCTCCTCCTTCATTACTGTTACGGTATTCTGTGACGTCATAACCGCCGCCATCTTGGTTGATGTCATCGTTGCGCGCCTTCCTCATTCCTCCCGGCGTTTAGGCCAGCCTCCATGATACAATAAGATTGGGAGGGGCCTGTCAAGGCCTGAATAGAGAACAAGGGCGGGTCCATCAGGACGACATGGCTATCTCGCCCAAAAATAGATTTTTCGCTTCCCTCAAAATCAGTTTTTTGGGCTCAAGCCATGTCGTCCTGATGGAAGTGTACTAGAGAATTAATGTATCGTGGATTTTTCCCTTTTGTAGTGCCTTCGACTTCTAGACAATATTCCTTTGGTCTGATGACCACAGAGACCTGTGACATTTCCGTTACATGTCACTACAGATAAGCATATACTGTACTATGTTACCGCTTCTTGCCCCCCCGGCAGGGAAGAGTCCTATTGGACGTAAGAAACATCTTGAAGTTACTTGATAAAGGAACTCACCTAGCATCGGAGATACCTGCCGGTCCCAGGGTCAGATAGAAGAAGGTAAGTACAATGTATTGGAACAAATTACTTTAGTCTAGATGAGTTTGTATCAATAAGGAGTTTGTATCAATAAGGAAAAATATTATTACATTGTTCATACCATTTTTCAAATAATGAGGTAAGTAAAACTCTCTAACAGTGTTTTTATTTCCAATGTGAGGGCGAAATAAGACGCACAGGTAAACAAATTCTATTTTATTTAGTTAAATAAGAATTAGCATACAATAGGTAATAAAAATGCCTATAAAAATGTAATGGAATGCAATCAGTAACATAGACTTAAGACATCAATAGAAATGGTTTTGGAATCTGAAAAGGAAAACTTGCCATTTCACACATTAGTTCCATAGGAACTATAAAGTCTTTCTAGAAAGTGTTATATACACTTCATGTTAAAAACATGTGGCACACGTGTTTTTGTCTATGTGACTTCACCTTTGTATAAGAACAGTCTGTAGTGTCACAAGGTGGCACTAAATTCACTATGTTGCGCACTAGGGTCAACACAGGCACCCTTGGAGTTAGAGTCCCCAATAACTCGCTGTTCTACGCAGCACTAAGCAGCAGGTTTTAGCACACTACCTGCAGCTACCACATACCTTTTGAGTTCGTGCACCTGCTTCGCGTAGTGTTTGAAAAACACTCTTGAGGACTTCCAGCCTGTGAAAGAGCGAAGACTTTCGAAGTCCATCGACTGGAAGAAGTTCAGGGAAGAGGCGACTTTCCTGGGATCGTGACCTGCGGGTGTACTGTCAGGATCCACTCTGCGAATAAAGTAGTTGATCTTCGCCCTTAGTTGTTTGAGTGACAAGTCGGACCCCGATGTTTCCCCTTTAAAGAGCTGTCCTCCGCCAAACTCTGAAGTTCTTTGAAGATAGACCTTTAGACTCTCCACTGGACACAGAGAGACATCTTCCTTCAGAGGGCAAATTCTCCAGGGGCCCCACCTTTTAGTGGGTAGCTCGTTCTTGGCGAGAAACGTTGGGTCAGGAAAGAGGGTAAGCTTGCCTGTTTCAGCGAACTGTATCTGGCCCTCTTCTCTTGATAATGCCACAATTTCACTGACTCGGGCTCCCGAGGCGAGAGCAAATAGGAAAATCACTTTTTGAGTCAAATCTTTCAGAGGGCAAGACTCATTGTCCAAACTTGAGGCAAAGTGGAGCACCTTGTCAAGAGACCAGGAGATGGGTCCTGGTGGGGGTGCGGGTCTGAGTCTAGCACATGCCTTTGGCAGCTTGTTAAAGATGTCATCGGACAGGTCTATATAGAAGGCATATAGTAATGGTCTTGTCAAGGCCAATTTGCAGGTGGAAATCGTGTTGGCTGCCAAGTCTTGTCCATGAAGGTGAATGAAGGACAGACAAAAGTATAGAAATTTCTGTAGGATTTTTAGCCTTAACAAATGACACCCACTTCTTCCAGGATGACTCGTATTGCCTTCTGGTAGATTTTGTTTTGTATTCCTCTAAGAAGTCCAAGCATTTCTTCGAGATCCCAAACCTCTTCTTGACGGCTAGGGAGAGAAAATCATGAGATGAAGGTCTCGGGTTTTCCTTGATGAAGCGAAGACAGTCGACTTCTGAACTTGCTGCGAGAGAACTGGGTCCGGGAAGGGAATTAGTTTGGGTTGTAACTCCAGGATTAATGGGAACCAGTTGCCCCGGGGCCACCTGGGTACCACTAGGGCTGCTGTTCCTTGGAAGGATCTCAGCTTGATGAGGACTTTCAGAAGAAGGTTGGGTGGAAGGAACAGGTAAATCTTGGTCCATCTGTTCCAATCCAGAGACATTGCGTCCACCGCTTCCGTTGGGGGTCCTCGTATGGGGCCACGTAACGAGGAAGTTCTTTGTTGTCGCTCGTTGCGAAGAGGTCAATCTGCAGTTCCGGGACTTGTTGGGAGATGAAGGAGAATGAGTCTGCATCTAGGGACCATTCTGCCTCTAACGGGGGTTGTCCTGGATAGAGCATCCGCCGTCACGTTGCGGAATCCTTGTAGGTGAACTGCTGAGAGGTGCCATCTTTTCTTGTCCGCCAGGCGGAAGATGGGTAGCAACACTTGGTTAAGTTGGGGCGATCTTGAGCCCTGACTATTGAGACATCTGACCACGACGTCGCTGTCCAGAGTCAGACGGATGTGGACTGAGGGACGTGGAGACAGCCTCTTCAGAGTAAGAAGGACCGCCATGGCCTCCAAGATGTTGATGTGAAACGTCTTGAATAGGGCAGACCATGTTCCTTGAACTTGTCGTTGATGGGAATGACCCCCCCTCCTTCTAGCGATGCATCCGTGTGGATAACAACCGATGGAGGCGGTAGTTGAAGAGGTACTGATCTTTTCAGGTTCTTTGCCTCCGACCATGGCTTTAGGAGTGAACGAAGCCTGGTTGGCAGAGGTCTCTTGAGATCTCTTCGAGCGATGGATGCATATCTTCTCCAGACTCACGATGCATCCTTTAGCTGTGCTCGTAGCACTGGGTCTGTCACTGAAGCGAACTGAAAGGAGCCGAGCACCCGTTCTCGTTGTCGTCTTGAAATCCGTTTGGATTTTAGGAGTCTCTTGACAGATCCCGCTATTTCCCTCCTTTTCTTCAGAGGGATGGAAAGACGGTGTGACTGAAGGTTCCAATGGAATCCTAGCCATTGGAACTTCTGAGCTGGAGAATGTCAAGACTTTTTGGTGTTGATCTTGAAACCCAGATGTTCCAGGAATTGGGTCACCTTTTCTGGAAGCCTGCAAGCATTCTTCTGAGGATGCCGCCCACACCAGCCAATCGTCTAGGTAAGCCATCACCTGGACGCCTTGTAAGCGTAGCCGTTGGTCGATTATTTCTGCGAGCTTCATGAATATTCTTGTGGCTATGTTGAGTCCGAAGGGCATGGCTCTGAAGGCGTACTGCCTTCTTTGAAGCGTGAATCCTAGGTAGGAGGAGGCCTGGCAATTCATTGGAATGTGCTAGTAGGCGTCCGCCAAGTCTATTGAGACTGTGTATGCCTTTTGAGGCAGCAGGGCTCTTATGTGCTGAAGAGTCAGCCATTTGAACTTGTTGTTCACTATGAACTTGTGAGAGGGGACAAGTCCAGAATGACTCTGAGCTTGTCGGAGTCCTTCTTGGGAACACAAAATAGTCTTCCTTGGAACCTGGTGGACTTTATCCTCTTGATCACCTTCTTGTTCAAGAGTTCTTGGACGTATTCTTCCAGGACGGTGGTGGAGTGTTGGAAGAATTGGTGGAAGGCTGAAGGTGGTGTTACCCAGCTCCACCCTAGTCCGTTCTTGATGATGCTGTGAGCCCAAGGATCGAAGGTCCAACGATCCTGGAAGAGGCGGAGTCTTCCTCCCACCGGAAGCATCTCATTGCTTCTGGCTTCCCGAGGGTTTACCACCTCGGCCGCTTGCTCCCTTCCTCCTCTCCCTCTGGATGGACGTCGAGAGGATTCTCTGCCGGCGCCTCTACCTTTGGGACGAAAGGTAGTCAACTGCCTTTCGTAGGCTGGCGTGAAGACTGGGTACTGAGCCACCACCGGCTGGGGTACCAACTGAAAGGTTTGTTGGGGCTGAGCCACCAACTGGGGAGCAGCGGATGGCGGAAACTGGCGCTTAGCCTGCCGCTGCTGGGGTCTGGGCTTGTTCGTTTTCTTCTTAGGTTGGGAGCCCTCATCCTGAGAAGATTTCCTCTTCTTCGACATCCCCCACTTCTGGAGAAGGTTCCGGTTCTCCGTGGCAGCTCTGTCGACGATCTCTTTCACGAGGTCGTTGGGGAAGAGATGTTTCCCCCAAATGTTGGAGGAAATCAGTTTCCGGGGTTCGTGTTTAACGGTGGCATCCGCAAACACGAACTCTCTACAGGCTCTCCGGGCCCTGATGAAGCTATAAAAGTCCTTCGTCAGGGTGGCAAGATGGGTCTTAGCCAAGACCATGTAGAAGCCTGGGGTCCGTGTGTCCCCAGCCATCGTCTCCATTTGGACTTGAAGGGAGAGGGAGGCAGCCAGCCTCTCTTTCGTGTCCAGCTCCCGACGCAGAAATTATTCGGAGAGCTTGGGGAGGTTCTCGTTGAACTGCCGTCCAGTGATGTCAGCCTCCAACTTTCCCACACAGAGAGTTAACTGGATGTCTTTCCAGTTCTTGTCGTCGGGAGGGAGGGCGAGGGAGAGGGGGCCTACATTCCTCCAATGTTGGGCAGGGTTTCTCTTCCTCCACGGCCTTCAACACTGCCAACAGGGATTTCTCGGCGAAGGGGAAGACCGTGGTGGCAGGAGCAAGAAAAGACGGGTGTTTCTTGCTTAGGCCGGCACCTTGGAGTTGGTGTAGCCCCTACTCTTCAGGCAGCCGGACAGAAGAGATTGAGCCTTTGATGGTCGAAGATGATGACCTCCTTAGGCTCGGTTTCCTCCTTGGAAACTGGCTCGGACTTGAGACGGATGTAACAGTCCGGATAAGCTACAAAGCTAGGCGAAAACTCCACCTCTTCAAGGGGAATGGCGCCTAACTTGTCGTTGACAAAGATACGTCCACTCGTGATCGGCATGTGTTCTGCATGCCTCCATGGGTTGGTCACTGAGCAAGGGGGAAGATCCTTAACGGTGATCTTCCTCGGGGTCTGCTTTGACAGACGTAGAATATCTTTTCTTGAAGTCTTCGTCCCTCTGGCAAAGCCTTTCGTCCAGGAGTGCCACCAAGGCTTGGAGGTTATCCTGGGTGTCCACTCTCACAGGCGTATGAGTGGAAGAGGTAGAGGGGACGGGTTCCGAGATAGCAACGGAAGTAACGGGGCGTGGGCGGGGGCGCCATCACCCTCGGAGTCAGGAGCCTCCGTATGCTCCTCCTCTTCTCGACCCTCGGCCATCAGGGTCCTTTAGGTGGTGTCCGACACTTCTGACATCCGTTCCACCTCGTCAAGATGGAAGTTTGGGATAACAGCATCCGCAGATGCCTTGGGAAAGAGCAGAGCTCTCGTCTTCTCACTAGGGAGATAGGGCCCCGTGGCGTTCTTCTGGAAACCACGCTCCCATTTGCATAGTTTCTCGCGAGCAATGTCCCTGGCCTCCTCGAACGCCTCATGGAGCAGGTCTTTGCAGACAGTGCAAACCTGCGGGTCCCAATAACGAAGAGTCCCTTGGGAAACGGAACAGCTGGCGTTGGTTCGGCACGCCAGGTGGCCATAAAAGTCCGGGCGCCGAATGCTGCAGAAGGCGCTCTCACACCAGATGTACTCCTCCTGTAAAGAAGAAAGGGGTACATGAGTCTACAGAAGTCTATATCATTGACTTAAAGTAATCTTAGATTAGTCTTAAAATAATTTTACTTACAATATAAGATTCTTTTCCAAGTGTAAGCTTAGGATAGGTAAGCTGGAAATGAATCAGAAAAGACACATACTTGTGCATCCCGTCCAGCCAATTGCTGTGACCTCACACCATAACTAATTCTAGGGGGTCCTTAAGAGCGCCCTAAGAAGGGAAGGAATATCCACAAGGGATAAAGCACAGCTTGGACTTCCTCCGGGGTATTAGTAATGGTGAGAGGGGGAGCTGAGTTCATTCAGTATAGAGAGGAAGGGGGGGAAGTGATTTTCCCCGATTCAGGTAGGTCCCGGCAAGGGACTGCGCATGGATGCACAGAATATGCTAGAAAGAATTTACAGCACAACTATACATCATAGTTTTCTGACTAGGGTATGTACTATACCATAGATGTACTGGCTATCATATATAGCTATACAATAGATATTGCCGGCGCTGTGCTGGCAGGGTAGAGGTGACAGTCCACTGAAGTAGAATGATTAGGTGGCGTCGGCAGCATGACGGCATGCCGGAAGCGTGCCGGGCGCCGGCAAATCTTCGTTTGAGGGGGAACCCCTCCCAGCCATCAGTCTGTGGCAGAGAGAGGGCGAAACCTCAAGATGATGGCAGATCGCCGGCAAGTCGGCGGCCCCCGGCAGTCGGCAAGCAACCGGCTTAGGTACTCCAACCCTGACGTCAATCAATGAGACAGAGAGGATACCGGGACTAAGCTGACGGCTGTTGCCAGCAGAGTAGTGTGGCAGTGGACTGGCACTGATGAGATGGAGAGAAAGTATAGAAGAAGGAGGGAAGGGCGGTAGCTCACTACCCAAACCTCCTCGTCTTCCGGAAGGAGTGTTCAAATGGAAGGGAGAGAATGGCAACCTTTCATCCAGCCGCACCAGAGCCGGCAGTCGGCTAGAGTTGCGGGTGGCGGCTCAAGGGAGGACCGAAGAACACTCTTAAGATAGTGAGGTCTTCTGCCGGCAGACCGACCTGTCGTATGCTATCCCATAGTTCAACTATATGCGGGAAACCTAGCAGTTCGGACTAACCAACGAAAGGACCGGGCCGACCTCACAACCCGCCGACACACGGTAGAGTTGTAGGACGGTGGACAGAGGTGTGATGGCTTAGGACAGAGGGGGAGGGGAGAGGGTCCTGAGGAGTGTAGGGGAAGGCGTGAGCCCTCACCGACACTCCAGGGGGTGGTTTCTGTTTCAGTACCGGCACTATCCCAGGTGTAGGAAGAATTCATTCTCCAGCCTAGGGTAGGTTAGTACAGTGAAGGAACAGCACTGATGTACCGTCCTAAACTATAAAGAAACAGAATCCCAGGGCCTGCCTAACCTAGGCTAAGGGAACATGTCCCCCAGTCCAGGGAAGGCAGGTGTAGGACAAGTCGCTAGGCCACAGGGAGGAAGGGTCGTAACCCTACCAGGTGTGGACTAGGGGAAGGGCAAAGCCCCCCCACCTTTTGCTGACCAGCAGGCACCAAAAGGAGAGTTCATTCACCTAATGGGGTAGCTGGGGGCAACGACTGGTACTCTGAGGTTCTGTCCCAAACTCAAAGCTCATGTACTATGGCTATGAGTGGGGAAAGAAAATCCTAGCCTAACCTCACTTGAATACGATTCAAGGTAAGGAGGGCTAGGATGTAGCCTAGGCTACCTCAGAAGGAGGAGATTACCTTGGGTAAGGTAACTGGGGAGGTGAGAAAGTATACAAAAGCCCTAAGTGCTAGGTTAGGGCCAAGGGAGTCGACTACCAAGATCATTGAAACCCCTTGTATACTTCCTACAAGGAGACAAACATGTGCAATCACTGAATCTTATACTGTATGTATAAATGCCTAACATCTTCATTTCTTAATTTAATACCAGGAACACTTATTATATCATGCATGAAAGTAAACAAGAACGCCTAAGCTATCAAGCCTAGGGCCTAGGCTAGCAATCTAGCCTACGAATTTCGGCTACCTACACTCGCCGAAAAAGAATAATATCGGCATAATATACAGTAACTAATTCCTAGCAATGAAGACTAAATAACTAATGCTGATAATTAGTTATAAGACCGGGAAGGTTGTTCTGGCTAACTAAAAGCGTGCGAAGCGAACAACAGCGTCGGCGTCATGACGCCTCCGGTCAAGGCACAGCTCCGCCACAAAACACTGTATTTTGAGATAAAAAGGCGTTACTTTACGGCCAGAGCTGATTTATACAATACAAGAATATGGTACTCAACTTTCCAGAAGAAGGCGAGGCAGAAGATTGCGACATGATGAAATTACAAGCGAACAACTGGGAAAAAGCACCTGGTCATAAACGCTACATAAGAAGGAATGAGGAAGGCGCGCAACGATGACGTCAGCCAAGATGACGGCCAACATGGTGGCGGTTATGACGTCACAGAGTACCGTAACAGCAACGAAGGAGGAGAACTTAGTAACGGCTCCTCCCATATTTTGCCACACTTCCCCCTTGGGGGCGTAAACACTATGTGGGGTGCAGATAGCTATGTGGCGTGTCAAGCATACGTCCCCTGTTATTATGCGATATCCTAAAAGGAAACCTTATGGGTACTCGCGCCAGAAGTTAGAATTCTGTGAAACGTTTAGTTTGATTCTCTGGGAATATCTACTGTAGTCATATATACCCTAAGGAAGCTACTGAAGGAACCTTCCATCAGGACGACATGGCTTGAGTCCAAAAACATATATGTACAGTAGAAGGGTTATGATCATGTAAGTGAAGGGTAGACGAAGGATGGTAAGGCCAAAGTTCAAATGGAAAGATAAATTCTTGAATAAAATGAAAGAGAAGGCTCTAAGAGAACAAGATGTACAGGACAGAGGAAGATGTCGAGCGCTGACAAGAAATAGCAACCCTATATAAAAATGGTAAAAGCTGAAGGCAAAGAAGAAAAAGATTACTGTATATAAAATATTTACAAAGTTCATGTTAGGTCGCATAGAAAGGCAACTATACTTTAATCAACCAAAGGAGCAGGAGGGGTTTAGAAGTGGTTACAGTGAACCCTCGCTACTTCGCGGTTCGACCATCGCGGATTCACCACTTCGCGGATTTTTTTCATAACCCATATATATATACATATCGCGGATTTTCCGGAAATTTCGAAAATACCGCGATATCTAAAGACCCCAAATACGATATTTCGTTACCTGTAATTCCATTAATACTGTAATTAGTAATATCTGCTCTTACTGATTGTTCATTGTATTACATATGACATATAATTAAGCACAGAAAGAAATAAAACACGAAAAGAGAATGTGATCATACGATAATTCAGTACTGTATACAGTACGTAGTAAAATTAAATCGAACATGAAACGCAAATCAGATGCAGTCATACCATATTAGAATGGTGTAAGGCTGCTGTTGGCTACTACTGTACTACAAATGTAATGGATGTGCTTCTTTTCCATGAATCTTTTGTATGTATACGTACGTAGTACTGCATCCAATAATATTCTTTGTTGCAAAAATCACATTTCGAATAAGCGTACGAGAGAGAGAGAGACACACACATCCTACAACAAAAGCGTAAAATAGCGTACGTAAAGCTGTATTATTATTATTGTTATTATTATTATTGTTGTTGTTGTTGTTATTGAAATTATTATTGTTATTATTATTATCATTATTACTATTATTATTATTATTATTATTATTATTATTACAGTATCATTATTTATTATTATTATTATTACTGTACAGTACACTATACTCAGGGTATCTTGTACTTTGAATTGGTAACCTACGTAGCATATAAGACGGGTTGTGATTGGTTCAAGCGCTGATAGATGACGAATCAGAACTCAAGTTTTGTTATCTAGCCTGTGATTGGTGTTTTGCCCGCATCTCCAACTTCCAGCATCTAGGTTTTCGCGGCCACTTTCTCTCCCGCCGTATCTCTGTGTAGACGTTGTTAAGTTTGTGAACTTTAATCTGTGCTGTGCGTGACTGTTTTAAGTGGAAGTTTTTGTTGAACTTTCTGTTAAACCCTACTGTACAATGCCTCCCAAGCGTTCTGCTTCTACTAAGGCTGGTAGTGAGCCTAAACGCCACCGAAGGATGATGACGATTGCTGAGAAGGTGACTTCTCGATATGTTAAAAGACTGTAGAAGTTATGCATCCGCAGCCCGCCTTTTTGGAATCAATGAATCCACCGTTCGCTATATCAAGAAGGACGAGGTGAACATTAGAAAGACGGCTGCAATCACCTTTAGCAGATCAGCGAAGCGAGTCGTTACCACGCGTAATAAAACGATCGTACGCATGGAAGGTGCTTTAGCTGTGTGGATTGCTGACTGCCGGAAGAAGAACATAGCCTTGGATACGAACACCATCCGAACAAAGGCTTTGAGCTTGTATGAGAATTTTGCGGCAAAGGAACCTCAAGACGATGATGGCGACCATGCTGAAGAAGATGATGATGTAGATGAACCTCAACCAGGGACATCCACTGATTCCCAGCGTCAGAAACAACGTTTTTCCACCAGCAAAGGATGGTTCGCAAAGTTTCAGAAACGCTTCGCCCTGAAAAGCGTTTCCCTGCATGGCGAGGCTGCTTCCGCTGACACTGCCGCTGCTGAAACTTACGTGAACCAGACGTTCAAGAATATTATCGCCGAAGGTGGATACAAGCCGGAACAAGTCTTTAATATGGATGAGACCGGCTCGTTTTGGAAGAAAATGCCGTCGCGAACTTTCCTGTTCAAAGAAGAAGCCAAAGCCTCTGGCTTTAAAGCATTCAATTATCGCGTTACCCTCGTGATGTGTGGCAATGCTGCTGGATTTTTGCTAAAGCCGGGGCTTATTTATAAGTCGAAAAATCCTCGCGCTTTGAAAAATAAAAACAAGAATCTCCTTCCCGTGTACTGGATGCATAATCCAAAAGCATGGATTACGAAGATGCTGACCTCCAACTGGTTCCACCAGTGTTTCATCCCGCAAGTCAGTGAATATCTCTTAGAGAAGGGCTTGCCATTCAAGATCCTTCTCCTTATGGATAACGCTGGTGGACACGCAACTGACCTGTCGCGTGAGGGCGTTCAGGTTGAGTTCCTGCCACCCAACACCACGTCATTAATTCAACCGATGGACCAGGGGGTTATCAGGGCGTTCAAGGCCCTCTACACGAAGAATACCTTGGCGGACCTCGTTGAGTGTGTGGATGCTGCCCAAGATGATGAGGATGAAGATTTTAACTTGAAGGCGTACTGGCGGCAGTACACCATAGCCACGTGCCTGAAGAATATTCAGAAGGCACTGCAAGAGATGAAACCTGCAACCGTGAATGCGAGCTGGAAGAAGTTGTAGCCCCAGATTGTTTACGACGACGAGGGATTTACTCCGTCTGAAATCCAACACTCTGCAATACGCAAATCTGTGCAGTTGGCTGCCATAATTGGAGGTGACGGGTTTGGCGACATGACGACTGAAGACGTCGACGAGTTGTTGGACTGCCATTCCCAGCTGCTAACTGACGCAGACTTAGAAGACCTGACGAAATCGGCAAGTGAAGAAGAGAGTGAAACGCAGGAAGAGACCCAAGAAAATGTCGAAGAAACGGGCTTAACATTAGAACGGCTTGCCAAGTTCTGCAACCATATGAAGGAGGCGAAAGAAATGTTGCAAGAGTGGGACGAGGATATGGTTCGGTCTATGCAATTCTCCAACAAGGTCGATGACATCATGACTCCCTACAGGATGCTCTTAGAGCGAAAAAAGAAGCAGCGGCAGCAACTTCCGATCACAATGTTCACCCAGTCTCGCAAAAAAGAGCCAGTTCCTCCTGCTAGTACGCCTTCGGAAGAAATTGAAGAAGTTTCCCAGGAAGAAGTTGAAGAGGTGTCCCAGGAAAAGACACCTCCGTCTGAAGAGACGTAAAATACTATCATTGGCTGCACAGTAGAAGACATCATCAGCTTCATCATCATCATTTCTACTGTGCAGCAAATTCATCGCCATCATCATTCAAGTTTTTCTTCAACTTCTTTCGTGGTGAGTACAGTAACAATCTTTATTTTTTACTTTAATATTCTAACATTTTAATATTTGTGCCTGTTTTAGTTTAGTACTGTATGCATTAAGTTAAAGGGAAGGTTTGAAAAGTCTGAAGAGTATACATGTTGTAACCTATCATATTTTTTTTTGTTTAAAATTTACATTTACGTACGTAAAACAATCTCTCTCTCTCTCTCTCTCTCTCTCTCTCTCTCTCTCTCTCTCTCTCTCTCTCTCTCTCTCTCTCTCTCTCTCTCTCTCTCTCTCATAAATTGTTTTCCTGCTTTGCTACGTACAGTATGTACTGTATGATTTTATATAGATAAGGTAAATAATATTTGTAATAACATATTTTCTAAAAGCTTTTACTGTAAATATCATTATTTATCACTTTCATCATGCGCGTTAAATGCCTTCTTTGTTCTGTGCGTGGTTGTTTACTGAGCGTACTTTATGACGCCGTCGTTTCAGGCGGCGTCATAAAGAAAAACATTTCATTTGGAAGTCCTAAGAAAAATTAAGTAAAACATTGGTAATAATAAAATCAACATACTGTACTGAATAATCAATATAATCGATGCAAAAACTAACCTATACACAGGTGTACAGTAAATGCGTTTGTTTCTTCATTATGATCAGAGAAACGTAAACAAAACATTGGTTGCCATTTTTATCGTGCTTTTTGTCGTGTTTAGGAAACGCATGATATAAAATCGCCTTTAATATTTGTGCCTGTTTTAGTTTAGGGTACTGTAGTACATGCATTAAGTGTTCTGTACATTAAAGGGTAGTTTGTTAACAGTACTACGTACAAGGGAAGGTTTTAAAAGTCTGAATATACATGTTAAATAAATAGGTAAATATGGTGTCACTACTTCGCGGATTTTCACCTATTGTGGCCGGGTCTGGAACCTATCTACCGCGATAAACGAGGGTTCACTGTATTCAGTAAATGACCATATCTATGTAATTGTAAAGTAACCAGCTAAGTAAAAATCAACCGAGTATGACAAACCACTATGTATGGTATTTATTGACTATGAGAAAGCTTTTGATTCTGTCAAAACCTCAGCAGTAATGAAAGCCCTTCAAGGACAAGGAATATATAAATCTTATGTTAGAGCACTAAGATATACAGTGATTTTAAAACTAAATATAGTGAGAAAATCCCAATTGAGAAGGGAGTTAGACAGGGAGACCATATCCCTGCCAAATTATTCATAGCATGCCTAGAAGTTTTTAAGAATTTGATTTGGGAAAATGTAGGAATTAATAATAATGGGGTGGGCTGAGAAATCAGGGAAAACTCGCTGGTAAATCCTGAATTACAATGTAGAGTAAGGTTCCGACTTATTTTGAGCCTCTGGTGGCAGGGTTGGAAGTGACCTGGTCTGTCATTTGAAGGGGCTAGGGTTCGATCCTGGTATGAGTTAGAAATTTATTTTTATTTGAGCTTGATATTGTGTTGAATTTAATTTATATTGACTCATTACACTCAGACCTTGTTAATCGCGGTTTCGGTTTTTCGCGGCCGAAGAGTTGAAAAGAAAAATGGGTTGTTATTTACCCAACATTAAGAATTTGATTTCTATTAGTTGGCAACAGCATTCGGATGACCAACAACAATGCAATACCTATTAAATAAAAATTCTTAAAAATTGCAATAAAATGCAAGCTGGGCAATAATTTCAAATGCCCTGCGCTCCTTTACACCCAGACCATCCAAGACTGGAAGATGCAAAATACACCGGAAGATGTATTAGCAACTCTCTGGTGGATATACGAGGTGCCTCACACTGAGGGACCTGGGGGAACCCAAAAAAAAAAAAAAAAAAAAAAAAAAATAAGGTAAGGTAAGGGCTGTGTGCCACTATCCTAGCTATCTCTGAACAGTGTGTATCCATTTATTGTGGTAAAAAATTACAGCTACATTTGAAATAAACCGGATTTTGATTAAACTGGTTTTTCACCTAACTTTATCCAATAATAATGGATTTAATATTCACTTCTTAGTATCAAATTTATAATTAAATACATAGTAAATTATAATCTCATGCATTGTTTACATTCAAATCAGCTGATCAAATCTGCATAGTCCATCATCAACCTATATTCACTTTCAGATATCCCACTGTTATGACCATTCACTTTCACAGAATTACCTCACTGATGTAACCTATCATGCATAGTAGTATGATATATCCTTCACGTTATTATTGTCCTTCACTTATTATATCCTTAATCATTTTACCAATCCCTTTTGTACATTCACCTTGCTCTCCTACACACATCTACAACGTATCACCAACTCTTTTGATTCTCTTTATTTTTCGCGATTTTATTCATCTTCTCTTTTCTCGCATTCATTTGTCATTTTCATTTTATTAATCATTCTAAACGCCTTTCTTATCCCTCATTCCTCGTATTCCCATTCCCATTTTTCATTCCTTCTCGCATTTCCCTAATTCATTGATTTCACTAATTTATTTGATTTAGCATAGATTTGGCTGAGGGAATGTGCAGGAAGGATCTTGGCTACCACAAGGCCTGGGCAATCTGAACGCACGCAACCATGCTACCGCCTCGCCCTGTCTCGTCTCTTTGTCATGTTGTTTCCTCCTTCTCCTTCCCTGGTGTTTCACTTAACTATATCCAATACAGTAATAGTGAATGTAATATTCACATTTTAGTATAGTATTTATAATTGAATCATAGCTAATTATAATCTTATGCATTGTTTACATTCAAATCAGCTGATCAACCCTGCCTAGTCCGTCGTCAACCTCAATTTTCTGATCAAATAACTCCGCCGATGCACAATATTTTATTTTTGAGCTCTGTGGTGCCTGATTATAAAGCCTCAATAGACTTAGCATAGAAACAAAGATTTCATTTATTACAGAGAGAGAGAGTGAGAGACAGAGAGAGAGAGAGAGAGAGAGAGAGAGAGAGAGAGAGAGAGAGAGAGAGATATTTGAAGCTCTCTCTCTCTCTCTCTCTCTCTCTCTCTCTCTCTCTCTCTCTCTCTCTCTCTCTCTCTCTCTCTCTCTCTTTATTGAAGTTTTCTGGCATCTATCTCTTTATTTAAAGTTTCTCTCTCTCTCTCTCTCTCTCAACATTCGATTTCGTATTGTAAGCATTATTGCATTTTAAAAAATTACTAATATTTAAATGATTAATTGTGCTTTAATAAAACATTCATGTGCTTTTGTTTTAAATTTCGGGTATATTTTATCAATGGATGGCGGTAGTAGTGGTGGTTGTCCGAAACCTCATAATTTCCAAGTTATCGGTACCTACACTATGGTATACAGGAAAACAATGATGCAAATAAGTTTGGAAAAAACGAAAAAAAAAAAACCCAATTCAATAAACTTGAAATTAAAAACCATCAAAATCAACACTGCTATTCAAACCATTAAAAACATCGTCTTGGGGATAATCTTCATTGCTTTCATTTGCACTACCAGCACAATAGCACTGTCATCGTGCTCCACTTTGTCTAAATTGGTTGAAATGCTTTTCCTGTATAGAAATCCAAAATAAATTAAAGATGATTTGATATCATACTTTTGCTAAACACGCCACCTAAAACTGAATTCATTGCTTAGTTTGTTCCATCGCCAATCGTAACGAACAAATGAATGCATTTACACATCTGTGTACTGGTTAGAAATTCAACATAAGTGAAATGAGCGATTTTATGCCATGGTTTTCTTAAAAACGCCGCCTAAAACAATTTTTTTTTTATGTTTCATTGCATATTACGAAGAAACGAACGCATTTACACATGCAAGTGATAACCATTGATGCTAAGAGCTTTTACTTAGTTGGAGTATATGATAAAAACGCTTTTTGTTGTTGTAAAGGAAATTCCGGGGTTTGCCGTTTACATGGGGTCATCCTTTGCATGGTCGGTATATGTTTTATTAAAGCTCAATGAACTATTTAAGTAATCGTAATTTTGTAGAATGCAATAATGCTTCTGAAACTAAATCAAATATTTAAGAGAGAGAGAGAGAGAGAGAGAGAGAGAGAGAGAGAGAGAGAGAGAGAGAGAGAGAAAGATTAGCTGTTAAGAAGTGATCGAATGTACAGATTTTTTTTATTTAAAAGAAACAATTATTTTCGAGATAATTAAGTTTTTAATTTGTAAAATAAGCTGTTTTTCTGTTTAAGAAAGCATAGATAACACACTGCGCAAGAGACAACACCTAAGTTGCGTCATGCTTCTGGAGTAGCGGGGTAGGCTACAGTTAGTTGTCTGAACAAAAACACCAAACATATATAGAAAGTACAGTTAAGCTGTACTGTAGTAATATTACTGTACATAAATTACAGTTATATACATTACAGTATCAATTAGTATTAGGTTACAGTACAGTATTACTAGATAGGAATAACTTTTGCTCTACAGAACAGTAAAGGGATGATGACCATTTGTTAAACTTTACATTAGCACAATAATGTACTGTAACCTTATTGTGTCCAGTACAATAGTGTACATGTTTGCAAATGTTCTGTACACTGTAATTTTGATTATAAACTGTTGTAGAAACAAAATTAAAACTATTAGCAGTATTTACTGTGTTAATCATCAGCCTGGGCACTCGGTTGTGGTAAGGGGCAGTGACTTTATAGGTTAAGAGCTGCCAACCTAGTGTAACATTTATTCACGATTTTTCGCTTATCGCGGCTATCTCTGTACCCTAACTAACTCCATAATCAAGGTCTGACTGTATGGGTAATTTGAATTAAACGTTATCAATTGTGTCACTTGGTGGGTCGGGAAGTCAGGGGAAACTTGCTGGTAAGAGACTCATGTCTCACCAGGTAAATCCTGAATTGCACTTAGAAGTTAGGTTCCGACTTATTTTTGAGCTTCTGTTGGCATGGTTTTATGCAACCTGATCTTTCGTTTGAAGCGGGTAGGGTTCGTTCATAGTATGATATTCTGTATATACATATATTATATATACATATATATATATATATATATATATATATATATATATATATATATATAAACATACAGGTATTGCTCGACTTACGACCTATGCGACATACGACTATTCGACTTTACGACCATTTTTTTCAAGGTGATGACGTCACAAGTTTATCGGAAATAGGACGAATATTTCCTTGAAAATAATCTATTTTCTTGTATACATATAAACTGATTTATCTTGGTAAATTATTATTTTCTTTTATTGTTAATATTCAGTATTTATTTTCAGTTAAAAATACATTAAGAAGAGTTTTAATATCTGTCGAGTTCATATTATGTCTGGTGACGTCACATCACCGGCGGAAAGCTTCCGGGCAATACAGTGATTTCCTTCCAATAGGCTAACGATTAATATTAGTATTTCCATTATCGAAATATTAAATAACGATACAAAGTATTTTGAGGGTCTGTATCGGTTGTCATGAGTACTACGTAGCGTAAATTTGACTGTACGCTACTTTTTTAATCTCTGATAATGGATCGATGTTTATCTAAAGAAAATATACTTTTAGGGCAAATATTTTCTTGAAAATAATATATTTCCTTTTACATTATAAAAATAAAATACTTTTGTTTGTTAAGTAAGTATTTTCTTTTTATTTCTTGCGAGAAACAAAGAAAATGAATTTACATATTTTGCAAGTCATTCTTCGTAGAGATTACTGTACGTCACGTGACTTGTGACGTCATGTATCTGGCGGAAGCGCGCTGACAAACCGAATGATTTCCTTTCATTGTTACCGAGTAATCTTATTACAGCATTCCCATCATCGAAACACCCAGTAACGATATCAAGTGTTTTAGTGGTCTGTATCATTAGTTATAAGATTAGTACAACTTACCGTAAATTTAAGATAAAAAGTCTGATGACGTCATATTTCTGGCGGAAGGCGAGAGGCAAATCAAGTGATTTCCTTCTGATGCGTTACTAATCCCATAATCGAAACATCGAATAATGATATATAGAATTTTTTAATAATTTTCAAAAAAAAATATGAAGATACAACTGAATTGAAAACAAAATACAGAGAGAGAGAGAGAGAGAGAGAGAGAGAGAGATCTATAAACGAACTGTATGGAAAATGTGATACCCTATAACATATTGGCGCTGATGTAATATGCATTATGAAGAAATTTCGAATGTCAAGAAAATTATATAAATCACTGTTATTCGCGCTATATATATATATGTGCTCATAATAGTAATACGGCAGCGTGACCTTGAGATCAGCTGATGCCACCCGAAAGTAAATTAAAAGTATTTGTTGATTATTGATATGCTCAAGAAATTAAAAAATAAAATATAAACGTTCTATAATAAACCACAATTAAACACAGTAATGGCTAATGAAATATAAAGGCTTAATATTGAACTACAATACTTCAAATTAACTACCCGTATGCGATTGCGAGAGCGAGCACGCACACACACACACACACACACACACAGAAAGAGCTACAACGATTTCGCATTATACCTAATGATTAGACGAACTGTATGGAAACTGATTTCCTGTAACATATTGGTTGTTGATGTAATATTCATCATGAAGATATTTCTAATAAGTTAAGAAATGATAGAAAAATATGCCATACGTATGTACGCCATATTTTGATACGGTAGGTAGCGGCACTTTCAGATCAGCCGATCGTAACCAAAGGTAAACAAAATTTTCAGTACTCGATTGTAAAATGCTTCCAAAATTGATGAATAGAATACAATAATGCATTTATAGAGCATATGATATCCTATGAAACAAGAAAATGGAATAATGATAGACAGTAAGAAAATATTGACAAAATATGATCCAGATGATTTACCGAATCATAACGTATCAAAATAAATCTACGGAAACTTCACTTTTCTAGTTCGACATACGACCAACTCGACTTACGACTCATCTCTCGGTCCCTATCTCGGTCGTAAGTCGAGCAATACCTGTAAATATATATATATATATATATATATATATATATATATATATATATATATATATATATATATACACAAACACATTTGTTCCCATACAAATAAACCTTACGTTGTTTATATGGATTATGTTTTGGCGAAGTTGGAAGGTTACCATTAGACTTAAAGTGTAAGGTGGCAACCCTGCCTAACCGCTTGAGGGGGTAGGGTAGGGGTTGCTGGTGGTACCCAGATGCCTCTAGATGTGCTCTCACAGCCTTGAGCTGAATCACATTTTACTTTTTGCTTGTGGAGAGCGGATATCTTGTCTCTCTCCTCAAGAGGCTACCATTGACTATGTAATATTTTTTTCTCTTTCGGTGAGCTTTTACTTCTCTTGATCGCCTTCATGTGGACCTGTCCTAAGGGCGAAGGTGTGGCGTGCAGTACCTTTATGTCATTGCTAGATACTGACCTGCATTCTAAGTCCTTTGTGTAGAGGGCATCGCGCGAGCAGGGTTCGCCCTTTGAAGAGTGTAGGGAGTATCCTTACTCCCATCGGGTAAAGTATGGACGGCACAGAAAGAAGAAGTCGAAGCATGATATTTCTTCAAATGGGCAAGGGAAAGAGTGTTCTTCTCGTACCCCCAAACCTCTTAACTCCTTGGCAATCCTGTGGGCGAGGAAAGCGTGTTCTTCTCGCACCCCCAAACCTCTTATCTCGTTGGCAACCCTGTGGTACTGGGGGGTTAGTTGCTTTCCCTAGAGGAGCAACTTCACCTCTAGCTGCCAGGGAGGAATTTTCCCTTGCAGATATGTTGCAGGTGTGGCCGTCCCTATGGGTTTCCGCAGCCCCTACGAAGGAAGAGCTTCTTCGACTTTCAGCGTGGTGCCATGAAGTATCCTAATCCAGAGCCCTCAACATCTGAGGCTTTGGAAGTTTGCGAGGTACATTGTCACACTCTCCTGGACATTCCATGCGTGGACGAAGCAATCGCTTGTGTTCGCTCTTCAGTGAGCGCCCCTCCCACGGCCTCTTGCTGACGACTATTCTACTCGCCATACCAGGACATCGTCGTCCGTTAACCATCAGCCCTCTGTTTCTTCCCACACGAATACTTCGGGTGTAGGTGATGGTCTTCAAGAGACCTGAGCTCCTTCCACCAGCGGCGCGCAGTGACGAGTTTCTCCATATTCTCGTCCTTTAGGACACTTCTCCTGATCGTTGTTCGCAGCAATCTGAAGATCATACAGATCGTAAGTCATCACGATCTCAATGCTCTTCGTCAAGAAGGCATTCTTGCTCTAGACCTTTACTGTCACGAGACCGACGATATAAATGGTCTTCTCAGAGGTGTTCCTCTTCTCGAGGTACAGTCTCACGATCGTGTTCTTCACAATCATGAGCAACTGAGTCTAGACCTATGTTTGGACGCTCATGTTCTAGATCACGCTGATCTAGATCACGAGGATAACGCTCATGTTTGCAAGGACTAAGCTCCCGTTCACGAGGGCAATGTTCACCCTCGCGAGGGCGGCGTTTGCGAGGACAACATTCACGACCGTGAGGCCAACACTCACGTTCGCAAACTAAGAGCTCGTGACGGTCATGCCATTCTCGATCGAGGGCTAGACGATCCCAATCACGAACAGTATGTTCACAATCAAGGTCTAAACATTCCTTCTCTAGAGGGAGAGGCAAGCGTACGCGCAGTCCATGGCATGTCTCTCCTCTACCTGTCCTTCTCCTAAATGATCCTGGACCAAACTTGATCCTAAGACAGAACATTCTGTAGATAGGCATCCAGCTAGGCCACCTCCAGTGCCCTTTGCTGCCTGGGGTGCTTTAGCTCAGCGTTCACTCATGCAGCGCTCTACAACGAGTCCCTCCGTGACGCTTTCGCCAATGCGTAGACTTTCCTCTGCTCAGAGGCCCTCTTTGCCAACTATTTCTGGCATAGGCGGTTTTCTGAAGCAATAGGAATGCCCGAAGATTCCTCTGTCCAGTATGGCTCTTATTACTTGTGGTATGAGCCCTTCTACTCGTGAATCGCGCCCATTGTTGCGCAAAACTTATGATTTTGCACGCAAATTTCGTGATTTTGTGCGTGAATCTCGTGATTTTGTGTGCAAATCTGCGTTTTCCACAAGCAATTCACAAGTAGGGGTTTCAGAACTGCGAGCAAGTCCGGTTCCAATACCTCCGCCTCCGCATTTTACCTCCTCTAGCGGCAGGCCTATACCCTTTCTAGAAGGGTTTAAGGAACCTCCTAATAGGTATACTAACATGCCTATTATCCCAGACCGTCCTCTTCACTTGTCAAAGGATCACCTCCTGTTGCCGCAGAGACACTCCTACGTCAGTGCAGGCTCCCTCTAGGGTTCCTCCTAGTACATGTTCTCCTTCCTTGAGTGTGGCTCCTCCACCGCCACAGCCCCCGACTGTCCCAGTCTGGGCTATTCCTCAGATTCCCTTGAAGTCTGATTTATTTAGCAGTACAACACCTTTATCCTTATCTTGTTTACAAATAACCAAACTATCTCGTTTGCCTAGTTTTTGTAGGATATTCAAATCCTCCTTCCTGAAGAACGGTGTCCAAGACACACTTAATTTAGTATAAGTTTTATGTAACAGAAAATACAACTTATGTTGTAAACCACTTAGGTCATTGACCAAATTTAAACCCTTGAGTCATTGAAAAAGCATTTCAAAAGGAAAATAGGAGGATTTGAGTATCCTACGAAAACTAGCAAAGGAGATAGTTTGGTTATATGTAAATCAGATAAGGGTAAAGGTGTTGTACTGCTAAATAAATCGGACTATATTGTTAAGGTTAATAACAGTCTTACAGACAACACTAAATTTAAGTTACATGGTGAACCAAATTTTTTGGACATTTACAAAAGAGAAGACAAAATTAACAGATTTTTGAGAAAACTATAAAATGAAGGTACTGTATCTAAAATGAAACTTTGTATCAGAAATTTTTTGACAGGTTCTTCATTTAGCATTCTATATGGGCTACCAAAGAAACATAAGGAAGGAGTTCCTATCAGACCCATTATGGCAGCCTATAACAACCTTCTTGTACAATATCAAAACACTTTGTCTCTTTACTCATTGATTTCTCGTGCAACCAGTTCTCGCTTAAAAATGGATAAGAGTTTCAGCAACAAATAGTTTTTCAAGATGGGATCTAAATATAACGAGTTTAGATGTAGAATCTCTTTTTACAAATGTGCTTCTAAATGAAACCATTAATGTTATTTTAGATAAAAGTTTTTATGACGATCAAATTATTTTTCATGGTTTTAACAGACATTATTTTGAGACTTTTCTTGAACTTACTGTGCAAGACTCCATGTTTGTTTCTAATGGCCAACTCTCTTTGCAGGTCGATTGAGTTGCCATGGGTTTTCTGTTAGGACCATTGTTTGCAAATATTTTTATGTTCGAAGAAAATTTCTTAAATAGTTGTCAAGACACATGTAAGCCAGTGTATTATAGACAATATGTTGATGACACATTTGTGTTATTCAAACAACCATGGCATAGCGAAATGTTTTTGAACCATATTAATAATCAACACCAAAATATGAAGTTCACTATGGAAAAGGAAAACAACAACAACTCTAATTTTTTTTTTCAGATATCAATGTATGCCCCCTGTGGCCGCGGGGGCATATAAAAATTAGAATAGCGCCAACGTTATCCCTGCGTGTCGTAAGAGGCGACTAAAAGGGACGGGATGAGGGGGCTGGGAACCCCCTCTCCTGTATCTACATCCTGTGAGACATCAACAGAGAGATGGAGCTGGGGGGAGAGTGACTGCTCCCCACACTCTAGTTTTGGGGTGTTTGAATGTGCGTGGATGTAGTACGATAGAGAGTATAAGATGTGAAATTGGAAGTATGTTTAGGAATAGAAGGATGGATGTATTGGCCTTGTGTGAGACGAAAATAAAAGGAAAGGGTGAAGTGATGTTTGGTGAAATGTCTGGTAGAGTATCTGGGATTGAAAGGGGAAGAGCGAGAGAGGGTGTGGCTTTGTTGCTGAGTGAATGGATGACAGGTAAAGTAGTGGAATGGAAGGAGATATCATCTAGGTTAATGTGGGTAAGGGTTAGGTTGGCAAGGGAATGTTGGGCGTTTGTCTGTGCGTATGGGCCTGGTAGTGAGAAAAGTGAAGAAGAGCGGAATGAGTTCTGGAATGAATTAACTAGGTGTGTAGAAGGACTGGGTAGAAGGA
Organism: Palaemon carinicauda; assembly: GCF_036898095.1. Classification (NCBI taxonomy): domain Eukaryota; kingdom Metazoa; phylum Arthropoda; class Malacostraca; order Decapoda; family Palaemonidae; genus Palaemon; species Palaemon carinicauda. Next base: position 169,109,092 of record NC_090725.1, read on the forward strand.
ATTATGTAATTGTCATGGGTGATTTAAATGCTAGAGTGGGCGCTGGAGAGGTAGAAGGTGTCATCGGGAAGTATGGCGTACCAGGTGAAAATGAGAGTGGTGAGAGACTGGTGGATATGTTTGTTGAGCAAGAGATGGTGATAAGTAATAGCTTTTTCAAAAAGAAAGATAAAAATAAGTATACATGGGTAAGAGTGGCAAATGGAAGAGTAGTAGAAAGGGCATTAATGGATTATGTGTCGATAACTAAAAGAATGTTTGGAAGATTGAAAGACGTG